>NC_134592.1:54447500-54769500 GCF_037038515.1 Microtus pennsylvanicus | reverse complement strand
CTTCTCAGTTCCTATCTAGACTTCTGCAGTAGCTTGTAGTTGGCTGCCCCGCCTCATTCCACTTTCCCAGCTATGATCGAGCCAGTGTTTGCCTTGCTGTGCAGTGAGCTTTAAAAGTCAACTAAAAATGAAACAATAGAATAGAATAAAAAGGAATAGTAAATATCAGTATCCTGCAGATTGGAAAGGTATTATGCTTTACATTTTTTTTTGTTGCCATTAAAATATACAGTCTTAAATATGCTTGTACTGGGTTCTACTTGAAAATGTATTTCCTGCAGTTTGAAGGAAGAAAGGTGATAGGCAAATTGGTGAACCAGTGGTTCAGTTCTGGTCATATGACTGCCCTGTTCAAATGTCTCCAAGGCTCCATAGGACTTCCTACCTCTTTTCTACAAGCTCTGACTCCGAGCAGGGCATTTTATGTTTTCTGAATCAGTCCATGATCTCTGGTTCCTGGGATCTGAGTTAACCTGTTCACATGATTTTTCTGGTTTTCCCCCACAAATTCACATTTTAGTGTTGAAGAGGTCACATGACATAGTGGAAATAGTCAAGTCCTGTAGTCATGCTCCCCAGAATCTGACTGGAGGGCCTGCTATTTACTCTTTAGACAGACTAAAAGATCTAGAGACAGAAATTCCTTGTCCCTAAGAAGGCGACCCTGCAAGGCTGACATGGAGATTACTCGAGGTCATGCTTATTATTATTATTATAATTGTTATTATTATTATTATTATGACCAATATGTGGCACCAAGGAATATTTTAATATTTTATTCAGGTCATCTTGTCAGCATTTTCAAAATAATACTATGTCGTAATATTTATGTTTATAACTGTATAACTACGGTTTATATTGCTCTAAGCATAAACAATTGCAGCATAATAACAGGCATATTGAAGACACTCAGCTCTTCTGTCATTTTGAGTTAAATTTTCTATTTATGTATGGTAATTCTTGTGTTGGCTAACCTTTGGGGGGCTTCCTATTCTTAGATCAGGGATTATTTTCAATGCTATCTGGTGCTTTCCATGAAATTTAGAAAAATGAACTTCATAAAAAGTAAATGCTGTCCAGCAGGGAGTTTTGTCTCGGTGATTCCTGCACACACCTATTACAGCGAGTCTCGACATTTTATTTCCTTTCAATTCTGACCCCCTTGGGATGACCAAATGTCTATTACTTCAGGTAGAAATACAGAAAATTCTCTTCAGTCCTATTTGTCCAAGAGAGAGGTGAGGGAGATGCAGTCCCTAAATTTTTTATGACATTTTGGAAAAGCTAGCACAAAAATCAGAAGGACGTCTGCGAAACTCCTTATTTTGAACAGAATGGAGCCTTCAAATCTTGAAAAGTCGGAATGAGTCAAACACGCTGAAGATCAAATGTGTAAATCCCAGGACTGCACTTACTCACTCCTTGTAGTGAATGCTCTTTTCCTCCTAATCCATTATGCTAATACATATGCCACATTTTATGAGGCCAAGGTGAAAACTAATCAGACTCTATTGTAACTAAGCCTGTTTAGCTGACACATGACACCTAAACGGATTTCTAGCTCAGCAAATCAAGGCTGATGGTATCTGCCGGGAGGTGATGAATAATGAGCTAATCACAAAGGATTGTCTCACTAAGGAGGTGGCAAAACACGCTTTGGATCTGCGGTTTTAACCCTTTTACACTGGACATCTGGCGCTGCAGACTCTGCCGTGACCAGGCTCTTTTAAAGCTGACTCACATCTGGGCCGAGCCCGCGGCGTTGTTGCACTGAATTCTGCAGTGTGGAAAAACATGCACCGACCTGAAAACCTCTCCTGAAGGAACCTGCGGCATTCCAGTCGGTGCCTCACAGTTCTGTGGCCCTAGAGTAGCAAACTGGAAACCGTCTTTGCTGAAAGATGTTACTACATTTGGGCTTCAGACTGTCAAGGGCAGAGGAGGGGTCCAGGTCAGAGCCTGGGGTGCAAGGAGCCTGCTGCAGTTTGAGAAAGAGCAAGCAAGAGAGAGCTGCACCGCTCATCACTGTCACCACTGGAATGGCCAAAGGAATGTGGTGGGCAGCAACTGGGCCAATTTACAGCTTTAAAGTAACCAAGAGAAAAGCCAGCTCACAAAATTGACAATGACTTGGGCTTGACTCCCAATTAGGTTATATTTGATTATTAAAGCTTGTTTTAAACTGATTTTAATGACAAATTTTTTTTTCACAGCGGAACTGCATGTCTTTCTCGTTCTGACCCTACTGCCTCTTTGGCCTTTTTTCATTGTTCCCTTAGAAACTGAGCAACATCCATAATCTGTTCAGGCTAGGGCAAAATGCTACAGATTATTTTCAGCTGAGTGGAAGATCTGGGTTCAAATATTTTGTCACTGTGAGAGGGTTAACTGCTTCAACCTTAGCTTGCATCTATTAAATGAGATAGTAATGGAAGCTCGGGGTTGTTTGGAATATAAAATAGTGCATGAGTCAAGGTGGTATGTGCCTCGCGGAGTGTCTAGAAACAGGGGGCTGCTTTAATCATTCCTCCAAGGTGAAAGATTCTCAGCGTGAGACTGCTGCTATATTTCCTTCACAAAGCAATATGGTGCAGGTCCTTGGTTTAGCTCCATCTGGACATGAAGGGAATGTAGGTGGTACTGTTTTGCTGGGGAAGCTGAGAAAGCACAAACTTCTTGGATAGTGGAACTCTCTCTAGAGTAGGCTCGTCTTTCTTTCTCTCTGTCTCTGTGTATCTCTCTCTCTCTCTCTCTCTGTCTCTCTCTGGTCATTTTAGTTTAGCTTTCTGCAGAGTTATTCTAGACATTTCTGTTTCTATTCCATTCCTAGCAGGCGCCATTGTTTCTTCTCTCTGGGATGGGTTCATTCTCCCCTCCTCGCTCCCCAGCATCCTCACATTCTTCTATGAAGAAGCTTTTGGTGACTTTTCAAAAATTTCTGTTTTAAGGATTTTACACATTTTAAAGTTTCTTTTCAGAATTTCAGAACTTTTATTGAACTAACATTTGATAAAGGTCTTCAAGTTTGAAACAGAGCTAAAGTCCTAAAAATCTCAAGAAGAAGGCATTCTCCATGTTGTTTCGTTTGTTTCTGTATTTTCTGAACTCCAAGGATGGCAGCTTAGCTTTGTATCGCCCATGCTTACACTTTTCTTCTAATAGTGTTATTAGGATGCTTGAACTTTCCTTAGCCACAAATTATTTTAAAAATGCACACATTTATCTTTTTCTACAAGAAAGGATTGTATGACAAGAAAAGCAAAGACAACTCTGAGAATAAGAAGGTCCTTGCATGGTGTTTATGTCTTTAATTAAGACTTCTTACTCCTTAGACCTCTTTGGGGCAGACATTATTTGCTTCTTTGTAGACTCTATTAAAGAGTTTTGTGGGAAAAAGGAAACTAACTTGTCATATTGAGCCAGAGACCTTTGTGCTCTTGAAGGCAGTGGCCATACATCTTTACGGAACTGTCTGGACTCTGTTTTCAACCCAGTCTGCGGGGTCCAGTCTGGACAGAGATGGCCTTTAAGAGTGGGAGCTGACAAGGTTCCCCGCTTGGTTTCTATGCGCTTCAGAACGTGCTGTGTTGTTGTACATGTAGCATTTGTTGATTGTTTGTGATTTCCGGTGATTTCTATAAAATATTGGGCATCAGACTCTCGGTGAGGCATATAATCCTCTAATATGCCTCTAATATGACTGTTTCTATGAGGCAATCAGATCTGATTTATGTCTCTAACTTAGGTTACCTTTACTGGGAATACCGTAGCTTTGGAGGTTGCCTGTGTTTCATTTTGCCGTATCTAATTAGAGCTATGCACATAGCCAGCCTTCTAATTTGCTGGCCATATTCTATTACTCATATAGCCATCTTGATTTTCTGTCTGTCTGTTTTGTCTGACTTTTACACGGATGTCCACCATATGCCTGAGTACAAGGTTAGTCCACATCTCTTTCTTATCAAGTAAGCCTGAACACAAAGACTCTATCTGGGGATCACAGACTCTGCAGTAACTGGCGTGGCAGCATTCCACTGTGCGGAGCATCAGGTGAAGATGTGGGCTTTCAGAACCATTCAAGAGGAGGCTTACGTTTGTTATCTAACAGTTCATCTGGTCTGTGGCATGACTACTCCATTTAAATATTTAATGTGTTTTTATTTAAAAAAAATTATTGCCTAATTCTCTTCATTTTCCAACCTGGGCATTAGTCAAGTACCGCAAATGTCTTACAGAAATGCAAATATTACACAGGCAAAATATAAAATAAATCACCGATTCAATCTTATTTTTTACAATTGTCATTTTTGGACGAGAGCCAAGAGTTGATGTTTTGATGGCGCTGATGAATGCGGAGCACACCTCCCTCCATTGTTCCTGGAACAAAGATCACTTGCTTTGAACGGCTCGAGGTGTGTAAACACAGCTGGCCCAATAGCTTGAGTGGCATTGAAGCACAGCGCTGGAGGAGATGGGCTTAAGGGTAACCCAGGGACGCACACGCTTTTGTGTAAAAAGAATCTCAGAGCCCAGACTGTATCTATTCCCGATTGTGAAGGCAAACTTCAGGCCTCCTGAGAAGGTCATCTCTTATTTAGAAGTAGAGTCTCTCTGTGTAGCGTTAGATTTATGGATGAATTACTAAATTCCCAGCTAACAAAAATCTCAAAAACTTTAGGGACACTTACGTAAAGTTACCAGGTTTTAATCTCTCCAAATAAGAAACAATAAAAAACCCAAATCACTGACTGCTATCTGTCGTTTCATGAAAATACATTTGACACAACACACATTAACAAATAATAGACTTTTAAGTAGAATATGAGCCTGGCAAAACCCGTTTTCTTATTTTGGCACATACCACAAGAACATATTGTCACACACAGTGTGGTGTTTGGGCCATTGGCTTCTCCCTGGTGTGATAGATGCTGATGGACAAGCAGCAAAAGTCTGAGCTCAGAGCAGCTTGTGGGTGCAGGGTCGAGCAACAGGAAAGCTTGGCAGAGTCCAAGACCTCTTTTCCTAGTACGGGCTGCGTTAGGACTGTGGTGGCATGATGCATACCTCACGAGCCTGGTGGGGCTCTTAGAGGACAGTCCCACACGGACAGCCCTCATGAGAACGGAGGGGACTCTTGTCTGAGGCTCAGAGGACATATTTCAATTGTATCAAAGCCCGGAAAATCTAGTTCTTCAAAATCACATCCAGAGCTTCCGAAGTACAAATCTGGAAAGTCTTGCTGTTTGTAAAGGATACATCCAAAGACATGAAAAACAAAATCTCCAAATCCTTGCCTATAGAGGAATTCATCTAGTCTTCTGGATTTTCCAGTAATTTTTGCTGAGACACACATATTTTATGGTACATCATTTCCCCAAACCAAGCAAACGTCATCAAAAGTTTTATGTCTAATCTCTTTCATATAGAACCTGTTTCATTTTTCATAGACACCAAATTTTAATCACTTAGGACATGCTGCCTTTCAGGAAAAGAGAACAACACACAATAACACAACAACAACACAACACAACAGCAACAACAACAACACAACAACACAACACAACAGCAACAACAACAACAACACAACAGCAACAACAACACAACAACAGCAACACAACAACAACACAACACCACCACCACAACAGCAACAATACAACAACACAACAGCAACAACAACAGCAACAACACAACAGCAACAACACAACAGCAACAACACAACAACAACACAACAGCAACAACAACAACACAACAACAACAGCAACAACAACAACACAACAACAACAGCAACAACAACAACACAACAACAACACAACACCACCACCACCACAACAGCAACAACAACACAACAGCAACAACAACACAACAACAACACCACAACACCACAACACAACAGCAACAACAACACAACAACAACACCACAACACAACAACACAACAACAACAACACAACAACACAACAACAGCAACAACACAACAACAACAACACAACAACAACAACACAACAGCAACAACAAAAGCCTGAGTGGCGAGGGAGGCTGCATGGCTGCAAGGCTTGCACTAGTTCTTCAGTCACTCACTAGGTTCAAAGGACATATGATTCGAATTTGAACCTCAGCAAAACTGCCAATTAACACATCACAAACCTTCATGGTCGATTGCAAATATTCAAAACCTAGAGTGTTAAATCTGCAAATACCAAGAGTCTCCTGCATAGCTCTCTGGCAGTTCGGTGTTACATAATTTGGGGTGAGAAATCCAGGTTGCTGTTGGGACTGGAAACCAATCATAAACTGCATCTTCCTTTGTTGCAGGGGAAAAGCGAAGAAAAACCCACTTAAAACTAGGACAGCGATTGCCTCTGTGAATCGCTGCCTTCTCCGTGCATAGTGGGAAAATGATACGGCGAACTAAGAAACTGTAATTGCCAAGCATGTTCAGGAGAAAAGGCAGGTTAAAAAGCCTTTCTTGCTGAGGTGCTCTGCTAAGAAAAGATATTTTATGTTTACCAGCACACTAAGAAGAATTTCACATCCACCGGCATTCTTGAGGGATTTTGTGTTCTTTCAAAATAAACTTTGAATACTTTGCCTGGTTGTATGTATGATGACAGATTTTGGGATTAAAAAAAAAAAATCAGTCACTGGGTAGCTAAACAAGGGGAATGTTTGTATCTTCTTAGCTGAGTGATATGTTAGTCTTAGCAGACAGTGCCGGAGTAGGAAGCTTGCTGTGTAAAGTATCCACATCACCAAGGTCCGGTCAGACAGCATTTGTCTGGGAAGGGCACGCAATCGGCGAGTCAGAGAAAGACTCTGTGACGTACCCACGCTCTAAGCTTGGCTCAGTCTCAGATTCCGGCTATCTCAGAGGGACCGTGTTAGAAAGTCTTAAAATTAAAGTAACGTGCAATTATTGAATATTTATTTTAGATAATTTATAAATGAAAAATATATTTATTTATTATTTTGTCCCAAAGAGATAAGATTCTTTAAAAAGTTAAGAACAACAGTGATTGACAAAATAATATATATTTTATAAAAACATTAAAACTATATTCCTTCACAGTTTTCGGATTCGTGTGTTGACAGAAGAACAATGCAAGAGTAGAAAATACAAGTCTTCCAGAGCCCAGGGGCATGGTTTCATTAGTCCTAGTGATAACCCCCGACACAACAGTCTATCATCAATGTGTGGCAGATAAGGGGACTGAGAGAAGCTGAAGAACTTACCTAGCAACGTTTTTGTGGTCCCAAGGCACAGTTTTCACCATTATATCACAAACATAGTGCTCCTATCCCACCCCCACCACAGTGGAGAAAGACAGAAGTATAGTGGCGTTCAGATGTTCATTGGCTTCGTCAATAAATCGAGTCAAGCTCAGGGCCTCTATGGCGGGCATTTGTGGATGTCCTGGGTTAGCAGGTCTGCCTCCAAACCTCACAGCTGCCAGCGCCAGTGGCGCCCTCCCTCCTCCCCTTACAGAGGGAACTCTAGGCAGGTGTTCTATGTGTTCCTTAAGCAGCCTGTCACTTTTGGCCATTTATTGTAGTGATTTGTGTTCTTCTCATAATGCTATTAGTCTCCAAGTTTCTGTACATAAAAAGATTTGGTTGTTTAATTTAGCAAGTGCTTTATATATAGAAAGAACTCAACATGTGTACATTCTAAAGATATAATTAATTACTCTGTAGGTGTACATGTTCTTGATTCCTCTGATCATATCGTAGGTTTCTATCAATCGCCTCAGATTATATATTAACAAACATTGCTCTTTCTCACACTGGAGACACTACCTAAGAAGCAAAGTGAGGAAGAGGATGGAGAGTTAGCTCCAGGGATCTTAGTAGTAACTCTTCTAGGCTGCAAAATTCTAGGATAGACAGAAGATTCTATACTCATATTACTAATTAATGTTGTTTATTTTAAAGTCAAATTTTAGACAAAAACCCAACAGTTGAAATAAGAATTCAGGTCATCTTCAGGCCTTTGAGGCTGCTAACCACTTTTCCTTTGTGACACATGTTGGGTTGTGGCAACTGTCACCTCACGGTATCTCATAAACTACTGCAAAATAAAAGATGCTGACGTTTCTAGAAATAACCATCATCTACACTATCTTAATGAAGCTATATCATTTTAAATTTACTCCAGTGGGATTCATGTGCAGTATTATTTTGTTTTTGTTGTATAAGAGCTTTAATAAATACAACAACAGCTGTCAGGTATATTGATCTTATTGTTCACACAAGAGTTGCATATATTCATTGTACAATAGCTTATTTCCAGAACACTGTTTGAACAGGCAGGTGGATCTCTGTGAGTTCGAGACCAGCCTGGTCTACAAGAGCTAGTTCCAGGACAGGCTCCAAAACCACAGAGAAACCCTGTCTCAAAAAACCAAAAAAAAAAAAAATTGATTCTAATAGAATTCATAAAAACCAGGATGCTCAGTTTGGCGATAGTTCAGGAATCAACAGTAGAAAAAGGGGAAGAGGAGTGGATACTCAGGCTATGATTAAATTTGGCTACTTAAATAGATTCATCACTGGACTGTCATATAGAACCATTTAAAACAGCCAGGGATGTAAATTCTGTTCAGCAATCTAGAAAACATGCCTTTACAGCTAATTTACATAATTTTATGAATTGCCAAGTATTTAAGTTAAAAACAGTGGAATTTGCTTGTGGAAAGAGAGATTGGTTTTGGTGTTGTGCTACCCAGAGGAGCACAATGTCTCTGCTGCAAGAAGAGACAGTTGCTGGAAGAGCCATGGGAGCAGAGTTGGAAGGCAGGACGTCATGAAACCCAGACTCCCAATACAAAACCAGGGTGGTGGTGGAGCAAACCTTTAACCCCAGCACTCAGGAGGCAGAGGCAGGCGGATCCCTGTGAGTTCAAGACCAGCCTCATCTACAAAGTGAGTTCCAGGACAGCCAGGGCTGTTACACAGAGAAACCCTTTCTTGAAAAAAAAAACAAAAACAAAACTAAAATCAAAACCAAACCAAAACAACAACAAAAAGATAGAGATCCTTTTCTTTCTTACACTTTTTTTGGTTTTGTTTTCTGTGTTTAAGTAAACCTTTAGTCTTTCAAGATTCACCTCAAGTGACAAACATTCTTGACTCGTTCTTCTCCCTACTGGTTGCGACACTGCGGTGGTTTAGATGAGAAATATAGTCTATAGGCTCTCATAATTGAAAACTTGGTTCCTGCTTGGTGGCACTGTTTGGGGAGTTTATGAGGAGGTGCAGCCTTAATGGAGGAAATTCACTCTCTCTGCTTCACATTTATGCTTGAACATCTGCTCTCTCCAGTTCCTGTTCTGCTCACCTGCTACCATGCCTCCTGCACTGCCGTGGGCCCTCCCTCTGGAAATGGAAGCCACAACTCAACTCTTCCTTCTAGAAGTTGCTTTTGGTGGTGTTATTTTATCCCAGAAACATAATAATAATAAATACAGTCTCTACAGTTTTTTTTTATAAATTAATGCATATTAATTGCACAGATTATTTGGTCTAATGTGATGTTTTCATATATACAAATATCATGCTTAGTGTTCATTCCCCCACAAGACTTTCATATTCCACAAACGAACAACTATGAATGACTGTTTTCTCTTGTTCTCACGCGGGAGGGAGGGCTATCACTCTGCATTCGCCCAGTGTTTGTGGTGACAGTGACTTCTCTGCAGGCTATCCACACTTCATGGAGCGGTATCAGCTGTTTTTTTTTTCTTTTTATCAGCGTCCCCCACCACATGCCTCTATCCAATGGTCATGATGAATATTTCTATGATAGATTAAATTTCTTTGCCACCACCTCAGTTTAGTAATCCATGCCCAAGGTTAAGACACTGTATCACTTAGAACTGAGATACCCGGAGGCAGGAAGGCTACTGCTGCGCACATTCCTGCCCTGTTCCACCCTCTCACCCTTATCTGGATTAGCTCCTCCCATCTCTCCCACTTATCCAGCATGACTGGAACTTCTTGTCAGTTCCTCTTTTCCCTTATTTTTGCATATTCTCCTATTCTTTTTATGGCATAAAGCCCAACCTATCAATTCTTTAAAAATTTTTAATGTAGACTACTTATAAATTTAATTTCTATAATTAAAAAAATCATTCATACAGATCTGTATTGTAGGTTGAGCATATTCATTCTGTATCCCCTCTCTTCCTTTTCTCCTCACCACTTCCTCCTCTTATATGTCCCCTTTGTTCTCCTAGGCAATTTTTCTTCTACTTTCCTTTTATATAGGGATATAGGATTTTATGTGACTACATGAAGTTGCAGCCACTTTCCTGAAAATGACATAGTGTAAACGTTTAATTGCGACCATATCCGTTCCTCTGTTGTCGGACGTCTAGGTTGGTTCCATAACAGCTGCTCCAACTAGCGCGACAATAAACATGGCTGTGAAGGTGTCTCTATGACATGTCCACTCGGACTCTTTAGGTAACAGCCAGTAGTGAAATAGCTGGGTCACAAGGAAGACTGAGTTTTAGTTTAGTTTGTTTATTACATCTGCTCTGTCTTCCATAGTGGCTAGACTAGTGAGGACTGCCACCAGCAGTGTATAAATGCCCTTTTTGTCTAGATCCAATGTAGAATTTGTTGTTGTTTTCTTAGTGGCTGACATTCTGCCTGGGGTAAGACAGCATCTCAGTGTGGTTTTGATTTGCATCTTTCTGGCGCTGGTGTGGTTGAAGAGTCTTTGACATTCTTATTGGCTACTTGGACTTCACCCTTGCAAACTGCTCATTTATTGATTGGGTTGTGTTTTTCATCTGTGTTGATTAGCATTTTGAGTCCTTTGTAGTCTAGGCATTAACCCTTTATCAGACACAGTTGATAAAGATTTGCCCCCATTCTTCAGATTTTTCTCTTCATGTAACTCTTTCCTTTGCTGTACAGAGCCTTTTAGTTTTCTGAGGGCCTATTTGCCAATTGTTGGCATTATTTCCTGAGTGACTAGAATCCTACTCATAAAAATCCCTTCCATGCTTGCATCTTGAAGTGTTTTCCCTATTTATTTCCTCTAAAAATTTTAGAGTTCAAGGTCTTTTGGTAAGGCATTTGATGGATTTATAGTGGATGCTTTTGTGGAAGGTGACAGATAGGCATCTAGCTTCATCCTTCTCTGCGTTAGATATCCTGTTTCCCAACACCGTTTGTCAAAAAGGCTATCTTGTTGTTATTGTTGTTGTTAACCCTCAATGTGCCTTTTTGGCATCTTGTCCAAAATGAGTTGCCAATAGCTCTGTGGGTTTATATCTGGATCTTCTGTTTGGTCTGCTTACATACCTATTTTTATGCTAGAAACATCTGCTTTTTGTTACTATGACTCTATAACTTAAAATCAAGTATGGTGTTGCCTTTAGCATTTTTTTCTTTTTGGTCAGGATTATTTTGTCTATCCAATTGTTATTTTCTGTTTCTGAGAAGAACAGCACAGGGATTTTGATGGGGACTGTCTGAAATCTGGAGGTTGCTTTTGATAGGACATCATAATCCCACTCCTTTGAACCCACAAGTATGTCATGTTTCCCACCAACTGATTTGTTTGCTCTAAAACCCCTGGGAACCACAACATGACCCCGAGAGGTGTGCACTATCACATGTATGCTTCCGCGTGCCAGATGGAAGTTCAGGGACTCCTGACGTCTTTAATGATGTCCCACTTTTATCTCACACATTCTTAAAGGTGCCGTTTGTAAACTTCATGCCAGTTTTCTGAAATTGTCTCTTTACTCTGAGCTGATAATCTTGGCTTCTGTTTCACAGAGTAAATACAGGTTATCGGGGAAGGTATCTTTTACCATCAGGACTCCTTATCTCTGAAATCTGTTGACCAACGCATATCCTGTTGCCGAGCATTGAAGACCTCTTCCCTGTAAGAGTACACTTCTCTCTACCAGTGTTTTCAGGCCAGGTTTCCCCTGCTCACCTAAAATCTGACTTAGTGTCCTTTCAGTGTGGAACTAAACTGGCTGGTGTACTGAGTAGAATAATGGTGCCACAGTGTCTGGGCCCTAACTCTTAATATCTGTGAATTGGAGCTTAATTGGAAATAGTGTCTTTACAAGTAAGTTATAGTTCAGTTAAAGTGTTCTAGACGGGGACATCCAGGATCATAGTAGGTCTTAAACACAACAAGAGGCTTTTGGATATAAATCTGAAAAGTTTATTCTGACTTCAATTATTCAGTGGCTCTCTAGGACTTTTGGCATTGGTATTTTATGAGTTATTTTATCTTCTTTTTTTCTTTCTTCTCTCCCTTGATTTCCTCTTACCCCTCATATTATCACATATCATGATCATATCAGATCTCATTATTATCTATAACATAACATAGTCTCTCATCTACCACACCTCTACGTAGGGTGTTCTCTTTGCCTACAACACGCTCCTCTTCTTGATTACTGTTTCTATTATTCGCACAAACTCAATTCAGATGTCCCCTTACCATTGGGAATGGCTTAAAGGTAAACACTGTTAGATTTACATTTCTACCTGCTTTTCCTCCTAATGAAAATTATGGACTCTCCCAATGCACACATGCGTACTTATACACACACACACACACACACATACACACACAAACAGAAGAATTAGAGAGGTCTATACATCATTAACATTGAGCTTGACACTGTTCCGATAGGGCTGTGTACCTAACCCCTATGGTCCAACCCTGGTGACTGTAACTGCAAAGCTCGTCTTTGTCTTAAGGTTGGTGAGGACAAAGCCATTCAGCAAATCTCAGTTCTGGTGGGAGATTGATCTGGACTGCAGATATAAGAGAGACTGGAGAGGAGGGGAAAGGATATTCAAAGCAGAAAGATGAGTCAAGACATGGTGATAGCAATGCAGTGCAATCAAGGTAATCTAACTCAGAGACACATGAGTTCATTGGAAGGATGAAAATAAGGCAATAAAAACGTGGGGGAGTTTTAAATCTGAATTGAGTTAAAGGACAACGAGAAGCTCAGCTTGTACACACTTCTGAACAAGGGAAATGGCAATGGAATGGTGAAAAGGAAAAGAAATGGTGATGTCTGTCATGTGGACCCAAGGAAGGAGGGAGAGGGGCTTGGGGAATGAGAGGGTGAAGGGAGACAGAGAAGAATACTGTGAAGATAAAAGAGGAAGATGAACAAAGAAGATGAAGGGAAGAAGATGAAGTGGAAGAAAGAATATAGAGAAGGAAGGAGGAGGAAGAAGGGGAGGAGTAGGGAAGAAATAGGAAGAGGGGAGGAGGGGGATCATTATCACAAGCAATGACTGGCTAAATGGCTGAGGTAATAATAGCAATGAAAGTTCAGGGAGGAACTAGAAAAATGTTCCATAATAAGAATGAGGATTCAAGGAGGGGTGGACACTGTGATTACTTTTGGAAATAGCTTAGGAGATGGGAATAACAATGAGCCAGAAGTAAAACCATTGGTGCTATCCTCTGTATCAGAATGGTATGTTGGGCCAAGTCAGTTGATACCTTTACAACTAGAATCCAATGTATATAACTCAATATTCTTCCCACAAAATATGCAGTTCCACCAAATTCTAGGAGCGAAATAAATATAGGAGTGATGTCTCCAAAATATATGTTGAAATGTTCACATTGGAAACATCCCAGGAAACAGCATAAAATATACCACGAATGCAATTGCATTTTTAACCCTGTTTGCATTTTACAACACAGCCAACATTAATAATACATCTTTTGGCTTTGCTAGACTCTACTTCATTTTCTCATGAAGTCATACCCAGGGATTCTGATCTTGGCACCATATAAAGGTGCATGTTTGCATCTAATATACTTTCACAGAAAAGTCAAACACATGCCTAAACATGATATAACATAACCAATACATTGTGAAATGGTTTTTATGATCAAGCTAATTACAGTATCCATTATTGCATATAGTTAGTGTGTGTGTGTGTGTGTGTGTGTGTGTGTGTGTGTGAGTGTGAAGACCTAAACTCTACACTTTTAGGGAATCCTAAGTGTATGACACAAGATCTCTAATTACAGTTTAAATGCTGTGTGTGAAGTCTTTAGAACTTGCTCATGTTATAACAGGAACTTAATCCATTTGATCAAAATTTCTCAAGCTCCCTTACATGCCTACTTCTCAAGGCTATTGCTGAATCCCTTGCTTTTTATGGACTTTGTACACACTATGTGTAAGTAACTGTCATTTTGAATTATACGTGTTTCTCTAAGCAAAAAGTTCTCTAGGTTCATCAACGTTCTCACAGATGGTAGAAGTTTCTTCTTTTGTTTTTAGGATTTTTGTTTGCATTTTCATTACTGCTATGACAGAGTACTTGGCAAAAACACTTATCTGGCTCACAGTTTGCAAATGTGGTCCATGACGTGCAGAAGACACCACAGAAGCTAGAGCAGCTTCAGCCCTGACAGCAGGAGCAACAGGCAGCTGGTCACACTGCTTCTGTGGTCAGGAAGTGCTAGGAGAACTCCTTCAGCCAATAGCCTTTAAGATACCTGCCCACTTTGGGCGTGGTCTCATGTACTATAAATACAGACAGAAAAGAGCTTGAGCGCCTTTTCTCTGCTAGATTAGGTTCCAGTTCCCAGCGCACGCAGAGTACTGCTGACCACTACCCTTTCTGACCACTAACAAATTGACCTTTGTTATACTCCATGCTGGGCTATTGTGGAACTCTTTTGTAAGTCAACAAAGAAGCTTGATTTCTCCCTTTTATTCAGTCTGGGACCTCAGTCCATAGGATGGTGCTGTCCGCATTGAGGGTGGGTCTTAACTCTAACCAGATCACAGAGGTATATTACCATGGTTATTCTAAATCCAGTTAATGAAAATTAACCAGCAACGCTAGGTAATTTTCCTCATGTATACATATGCATGCATATAAGTCACACGTAAATACATAAACTTTGGCTGTTGTTAAGGGCTATCACAAAGAACATGAGAATGTAGATATCTTTCTGGTGCCAAATTCCATCTTTTGGATATGTACCTGAAGGGCGAATTGGTGGATCACACGGGAGCTCATCTTAGCTTTTCTGGGGAGCGTTCATCTTGTTTTCCATAATGGTTACATCACTCGGATTCCACCAACAACGAAGAGGTTTCCCCTTTCTCCACATCCTCACAACACCTCCCACGTTCGGTTCTTTGATTATAACATTCCTAACAGGTATAAGGTGACATCGTGGTCTCATTTGCTTTTCCTGAGGATCACCGAGATTGAAGACCTGTTGGTCTCTTTGTGCCTTTTTTTTTCTTTTGAAAATATCTGTTGCAATCCTTTGCCTTTTGTGATACTAAATTATGTAAAGTTCCTGTATTTTTAAAACACCAATTCCTTTTTGGATATATAATTTTTAAATATTTTCTCTGATTCCTTAGGTTGCTTTTTCATGTAATTTTTTTCTTCACTGTATAGAAATCTCTTAATTTGACGTAGTCTCACTGTTTATTTTTGCTGTCTGTGCCCCCAAATTAATTGCTCAAACAAGGAGATTCCTCCATATTTTCTTCTAGGAGTTTTACAACTTCAGTTTTAAGTTAAGTCCTTTGTGTTGGATAGTTTTATGTCAACTTGACACAAGCTGAGAGAAAGAAACCTCAATTAAGGAACTGCCTGCTTAAGATAGGCCCTGCACCTTGCCTGGGCGAAACAGTGATTGATGGGGAGGGCCCCTGCCCATTGTAGGTGGTGCTAGCCCTGGGCAGGTGGTCCTGGGTTCTTTAAGAAAGCTGGCAAGTCATAAAAGTAGCACTCCTCAGTGGCTTCTGCAAGAGCTCCTGCCTCCAAGTTCCCACACTTCTTTAGTTCCTGTCTGGATTTCCTTTGATGAACTGCTATGTTATCAATACTGGGCCCTCCCTGGGACTCCTCTTGGATATCCTATTGTTATCTTGTGTCACGGAGATCCTGTAGCTTTGGATCTGCAGGTCCGGCCCCTTCACCTGTTCCAGCAGTTCATAGATGAGGTGGGTGTTGGGGTGGGCTACCTTGTAATCCTGGTTCTGGGTCTGGGTAGTAGCTGGGTTGATCAGCCTGCCAGCTTTCCCTCATCACCATCAGGGCGAGCTCTCCAGCACTGCCCCGGGTAGCTCACCTAATGCAGCAGACAGCAGTGGTGGGGGAGGGGGCGGTACTTCTGCTCTCACATGCTCTGGTGGGCTCATCTGCACTCACAACCCTGGGGCCAGCTACACTGTTTAGCCCAGGGGAGGTGCAGGGCCTGTTCTCAGAATTGCTGCACTTGCTGAAGGGCAGGACCAGCTCTTTCACCTGCCACAGCTGGCAAGGGATGAGGGGAGGGAGGACACCTTTTCCCTCACCCATGCCACCACATGGCAGATGGAGGGGTGGGGTCTCCCTCTCGCATGCTCCCCAGGCCAGTTTACCTGCACCTTTGCCAATAGAGTCAGCTCTATTGTGATGCCCAGCTGAGGTGTAAAGCCTGCTCTTCTGAGTGCTGCTAGTGTGTGTGTGTGTGTGTGTGTGTGTGTGTGTGTTGTATGTGTGTGTGGCGAGGGGGGACAGGAGATGCAGTGCCAATTCTCCCACTCTCATGACTTCATGGCCAGCTCACTTATCTGCCACAGGTGTTGAGGGGTGAGAGAAGGGGAGGTCATGCCCACTCAACTATATGGCAGAAGAGAAGTGAGGCAAGATCTCCCACGCATGTCTCAGGTGCCCGAACACCTGTGTCAATGGGATCAGCTCTACTGTGATGTCTGAGCAAGGTGCAGGACCTGCTCTCCCAAGGGCTGCAGCTGGTGAGGGGCAGGACCAGCTCTCACCCGCCTCCAGTTGGTGAGGTGGCAAGAGATAAGGGGGGGAGCAAGGGGGCATCTCTCCCTCACTCACACCACCATAAGACAGACCATGGGGCTAGCTCTCCACTCTCCTGTCTTCAGGGCTGGCTTGCCAGCATCCCCACCAGCAGCGACAGTCCTGCTGTGCTACCCTGGGGTGGTGCAGGGTCCACTCTCCGGAGTGCAGCACTTGGTGAGGTAGTGCCAAAATTTCCTTATGCCTCTAAAGTACACGGACCCATATCCCTATTGGAGTCATATAGCTGAAGCATACAACCATTACATTTGCATATTTTGATCAACCTCTGCAATGATTTCCACAGTGGCTACATGAGTTCACATTTCCACCAGCAGTGTATTAAGTTAATTTTTTCCACATCCTCACCATTAAAAAAAAAAAGTCATAGCCATTCTGACAAGGGTGGGATGGAATTTTAATGTAGTTTGATTTGTTTTTCCTGATGAGTAAGGGCATTAAACAGTTTTTTCAAGTGCCATCTGTACTTTATCTTTTGAGACATGTCCATTCATTTTGTTGTTGTTTATTTCTTTTTGCTGTCTATTTTTTAGACTTGCTTAAATATTCTAGATATCCCCCCCGCCCCGTGTTACATACTACTGCAGAAGGCTTTTCTCCCACTCACCTGGATGATCTCTCTCTTTTGTTGTGCCGTCGAGTCTTCATTTCATGAAATCCTTTCTGTTAACTTTAGGAATTACTTCCTGAGTAACTGGAAATATATTCAGGAAGTCCTTCCAGAGCTGTCGTGGAATTCCCTCCTACCCTGTGACTTTCTTTAGCAGTTTCAAGCACTACATTAATGTCTTTGTGTTTATTTTTGTTCAGGGGGAGAGATCAGGTTCTAGTGTCCTTCTTCTGCACATGGATATTTATTTTTCCCAACACTGCTTGTTGAAGAGGCTACATTTTCAACGTATATTTTGAAACTTTTGTAAGAAACAAAAATAGGTGCCCATAGGTGTGTGGGTTTATTTCTGGGTCCTCTGTTCTATTCCATTAATCTGTCTGTTTTTGTGTCAGTACCATGCTGTTTTTAATACTACAGCTCCATAACATAACTTGAAACCGGATACTTCTAGTCTTCTTACTCAGGATTGCTCAGGACTTTTTTGTACTTCTGTGCTAAATTTAGATTTTTCCCCCTATTTTTGGTAAGACAAGTGATGTGGGATTCCCCTCTGTATGCCTTGTTTTCCATTAATGAATAAAGAAACTGCTTTGGACCTATAGCAGGGCAGAACTTACCTATGCAGGGAAAACTAAATTGAATGCTGGGAGAAAGAAGGAGGAGTGAGGGAGAAGCCATGTAACCCCACTGGAGACAGATGTCCGAACTTTACCTGGTAAGCTACTGCCACATGGCAATATACAGATTACTAGAAATGGGTTAAATTAGTATGTAAGAGCTAGTCAATAAGAAGCTAGAGCTAATGAGCCAAGCAGTGATTTAAATAATATGGTTTCTGTGTGATTATTTTGGTTCTGGGTGGCTGGGATGAACAAGCAGCTTCCTTACAACAAACTGGTGTCAACATGGTTGACTAAATTCATGTTAAACCTAAGAAAACTTGGAAAGGAATTCTATACACTAAAAAACAAAATTTAATCGCTTTTTTTTTCCTGAATGGGCTTTGCTTGCTGGCAGCATGCTGCAGCTCCTTTAAGAAAGGTTTTCCTGATTCAGTGGTAGCAGAAAAAAAATGCCATGCCGTTTTTAAAATGTGACTTTCTGGGCCATGCTGCCAGTGGGAACTCTGACTCTTTCTGGAAGTCTGGTTATGGAGCATTTAAATGGGTTTTGTGA
This sequence comes from Microtus pennsylvanicus, assembly GCF_037038515.1. Taxonomy (NCBI): domain Eukaryota; kingdom Metazoa; phylum Chordata; class Mammalia; order Rodentia; family Cricetidae; genus Microtus; species Microtus pennsylvanicus. Next base: position 54,750,856 of record NC_134592.1, on the reverse strand, counting down.
ACAGAGTGCTATAACTTGCTTAATGGCAACATAGACTGGCTGTGTGCCTAAAAATGGGGCTATGTGCATGGTTCCCAGAGGCAGCAAACAGCTCCACCATGTTGGGTTGGGCAGGGCAAGCAGGCAGTGCCATATTTTCCCTAGCAATGGTTCCCCTAGCAATAGTTCATAGGAAGCATTTAACATTTTAAGAAGGATTTCTGGTCAGAAAATAATTATAAATATATAATAAAGACAAATCCAGATGGAAAAGACTTCTAAATGGGTCACAGTGTTGGATAGTTGGGAAAGAAGTGAATTGTTTTTAAAAATACAAAACAAACTCTTTAAATAGTACAGAGTACAGATAGCCATAGATAAAAAGAGTAAAGAAAAATAAGCCATGTAAAGATGGAGAATACACAGAGTCTGGATTATGTATATTATTGAGTTTTCTTTGAATTTTTGACTGTGAATGAGCTAACTACAAAGAGACATTTCATTGTATGTATGCTAAACCAACATATAAATCTTAAAGTTATCTTGATTTCAAAATGTGGATCTAAGGATATGTTGCTTTGGAAAAGAGGTTCTTCTTTTGTTTCCACAGAAGATGAGAACCTGTGGATTAGTTCCAGACTAATATTGTTTGATGCACCAAGATCCCCTGAAAGCTCACTGTGAACACTCTCAAAAATTACTTTGCCCTACAAAAAGCTGGGAGCAGTTTGGAGAGAATTATGCCCATATTCCCAAATATTTTTTATAAATGTTTGTTTACATTTAAAGGGGAATATGCTACAGATATTTACATTGATATGTATCTTAGTTTATTGATACAAATTTAAGGTCAATTTTGTTATACTATGTATATGTATTTCTGCTCTTGATGATGGTATTGTGTTTGTGTAGCTCATTTAAAAATGTAATGTATAATTAAGAAATATACAGGTTAATAAAGAGTCATCTATAATGGTCAAGCTTGTAGTCATGTTAGTTGGGTTTTCTAGATGTATAGAGATGTATTTCAGATGGACAGGCATTCTTCAAACCTTTCAAGGACTACAGAATGTGGCATTTAAAATGTTTAAGAACTTAGGACTTTTTATGGCAATGAGTCACATCTGCTCCTGGCATCATCAATTACTTCAAGAGGAAGATGGGCATCAAAGAGGCTCCTTATGGAGTTGGTTACCCATTTGGGCAAGAAACTGCACTTTCCTGGACTGCTTGATGAACTGGACATGCAGGACCCCCAGAAAAATGACTGCTGAACTTGCCTAAAGTGAGATGATCCTTCAGGGTTCCTGCTTCATGAAAGAGTTTACTAGACATTCTGCAGGACATAGAAGAAAATGACTAACAAACTGTCAATATGGGAAGAACTGTGTAGTAATAAGAGTGGCGGCGGGGCTGCGTCCCCAACACCCCAGCCGCCTGCTCGGCTAGCTTATGCCCTGAAATAATTACACAAACACTGTATTCTTTTAATCACTGTTTGGCCCTTAGCTTTAGCCCTTACTGGCTAATTTTGATATCCCAATCAACCCATCTCTAATAATCTGTGAGCACCGGTCTTACCGGGAAGATTCTAGGTCAGAGCTTCATCGCGTGTGTCTGCCCGGGATCGGGGCATGGCGTCTCTGCTGAGGCATCTGCTCCCGAGAGGAGAGTCTGTCGAGTCTGAGCTCACTTCCTCTTCCTCCCAGCGTTCTGTTCTGTTTACTCCACCCACCTAAGGGTGGGCCTATCAAATGGGCCTAGCAGTTTCTTTATTGCTTAGCCAATGAAATCAACAGATTGATATATGACACTCCCACATCAGAACTGTCTTTGAAATTTCCTGCTTCATAGGAAAGTCTGCTGGATGTCATGGGCCAGTAGGCTGAAGATGGATGTCCCAATGATATAGAAGAATATTGGGTGACTGTTCAGGCAACAAGATGTCTCTGTCAATTCTAGAGTTTTGGAGGTTGCTTACAATGCAATTCCTATTTTATTTAGGTAATATTATATCCTTCTGGAGTCTTTGATGGAGTTGAAGAATTTATAGTTATAGTTACAGTTTTTCTTAATTACGATAAAAGATAAAGTAGATATTAATATTGTAACTGTAATTCTTTTTTTGTTTGGTACCTGTTTTGTTATATGTAATTTTTGTGTTTAATTTAATATCTTCCTTTTTATTTAAACAAAAAAAGGGAAGTGATGTGGGATTCCCCTCTGTATGCTGTGATTACCATTAATAAATAAAAAACAGCTTTGGACCTATAGCAGGGCAGAACTTAGCTAGGCAGGGAAAACTAAACTGAATGCTGTGAGAAAGAAGGAAGAATGCGAGAGAAGCCATGTAGTCCCACTGGAGACAGATGTCAGAACTTTATCTGGTAACTCACCTGCCAAGTGGTGATACACAGATTACTAGAAATGGGTTAAATTAATATATATGAGCTAGCCAATAAGAAGCTAGAGCTAATGAGCCAAGCAGTGATTTAAATAATATGGTTTCTGTGTGATTATTTCAGTTCTGGGTGGCCACAATAAACAAGTGGCCTTCCTCCAACGGACTAGAGATAATTTGATTTCTTTTCTATTTTAAATCCCATTTATTTCTCTTGTTCTATTGTGCCAGCTAAGACTAGAACACTCTTTTAAGGAAAGTGGGTGGTAAAAGAGTGGAGAGCCTACGTGCACACATCATGCTCTTGATCTCAGAGGAAGTGCTTACAATTCTCCCCATTTAGTGCAATGTTGGCTATATGTTTTTCATGCATAGACTTTATTATGTTGAGGTATGTTCCTGCTAGTCCTCATTTCTTCAGAACTTTTACCATGAAGGGATGTTGAACTTTGTCCAAAGTTTTCTTTGTATCTTTTGAGATTATCATGTGGTTTCTGTTTGTCTATATGATGTATTATCCTTATTAATTTGTGTGTGTACTGAACCATCCTTGCACTCCATGAATAAAAACAACATGATCTATTCTTGAATTTAGTTTGTAAAGTCATTCAAAAGTGTATTGTTCAGTCTCCAAGTATAAAGTCAACTTGGCCATGGTGTATGAGGTTTTAAATTTGCTGTTGGATTCAGTTTGCAAGTATCTTATGGAGAATTTCCACATCTATGTTCTTTGGAGATTGTTCTATAATTTTCTTTCTTACTATGTCCTTAACTGCTTTTGGTATCAGAGTAACTTTAGTTCCATAGAATGAATTTAGTAACGCTCCTTCCCTTTATATTTTATGGAATAATTTTGGGAGAATTGTTGTCAGTTCTACCATAAAATGCCTGGTAGAACTCAACAGTAAATCTGTCTGGTCATGGCTTATTGTACTTTATAGACTTTATTACTGCTCCAATGTTATTGCTTGTTATAGTTCTGCTTAAGTTGTTTATATTCCCTTGCCCGGTTTAATAGGTTATATGTATCTAAAGATTTATCCATGTCTTCTAGATTTTTCTACTTTGTTGGAATGTAAGTCCTTAAAATATTTTCATATGGCCCTATGAATTTCATCACTATTAGTTGTAATGCCTGCCTTTTAACATCTTATTATTTCAATTTTGAGAAGGATTGAATTGAATGTGACGATCACTTTGAACATAACCCAACAACAGTAAAGGGTCCAACTGTGAGAAGAGAATGTGCCAGTTTGTTTCAGTTTTTTCTACTGTAGGTCTTGATCAGTGTAAACTTACTGGTCTTGTGCTTATTATGGTTTCTGACTTTGTGGTGTTATTTATTTATTGGTAAAGTCTTCTTTTAGCTGATCAGATGACAGACTCAATCTTTGTAGGTGAAATGCCAATAACCACATCTGTAGTGAGTTCATAAGTGTGACAGTCATGCCGTGTTCAGAAAACACCGTTTTTCAGTCCTTCCCCACCTCTTGCTCTAACATTTTTTCTAACTTGCTTTCCAATGCTCCCTGAGCCTCAGCAGTGGGAATAATGTAGAAGCCTTGTTTATGGATGTACAATCAACAGTCATTTATTCTCCACATCACTACTTGTGAGTCTGTGAAAACAACTGTCTACTGAAAAAGAAGGCTGTGAATATTGCTAATCTAGGCACATAAAGATATGTATTTAGAAGACAGTTTGACTTCTTGTCCATTTACCAAAATAATGATAGTAGGTTCTTCCCTGAAGTTTTTGACTTCTTTAGCCACAGTTTTTTGACGAGGTTTACACGACTAGTTATTAGTTCCTCCCTATAGAGAAAGTCTGAAAGTGGATGGTTATCCACACAATAGTCATCCCACATTGCACCAGCGGGCAGGGTTTTCCAGGCCATTCTTGTAGCTTGTGGGGTGCACAGCTGTGTAAGACAACTGACGACTCTTCTCTTCCAGCTACTTGCTTAGTATCTAAAAATCTCATTTCCCTTTGAAATTTTGTCAATCCTTAGATTCTCTAGGTGGTAGTCTGCAGATCCCATAACCTTTGTTATTGGTTTCCCTATTACTTTGAAATTTTTAAATAGCCTGACTTTGAACTTGTATATTCTATTGCTTGATAAAGTCTGCAGATGAAACTGTACATTGAATTTTCATTGCATTCATTATATTTACCAGTTCCATAATTTCTGTTGAATTTCATATGTATGGATAGTTTACTTGATAATATTGAATTGTTTATTGTGCTGGACAGTTTAATGTCAATTTCACACAAGTTGAAGTCATCTTCGAGGAGAGAACCTCAATTAAGAAAATGCCTCCATAAGATAGGTCTTATGCAAGCCTGTAGGACATTTTCTTAATTAGTGATTGATGAGGGGGGCAAGTCATTGTAGATGATGTCATCCCTGGGCTGATGGCCCTGGGTGCTGTAAGAAAGCAGTCTGAGCAAGCTATGTTGAGCAATCTAGTAAGCAACACTTCTCCATGGCCTCTGTTTCTGCTACTGGCTCCAGGTTCCTGCTCTGCTTGAATTTCTGTCCCGACTTCCTTTGATGATGAACTATGATGTGGAAATATAAGCTGAATAACTCTTTCCTCCCAAAGTTTCTTTGGTTATGGTGTTTCATCACAGCAATAGAAAGCCTAATTAAGACATTTACTATAGCCATTTGTAGCTTTATTGGTCTGTTAAAAATAATTATTTCAAATTAATTGCCAGATAATATGCTTCCATTTCTCTGGGATCAGTTACTGGGAAACCATTGTTTTTGTTGGTGGTATTATGTTTCTTTGGTTTTTTTCTTCCATTTTTAAAGCATCTCTCTTGTGGTCTTTGGATTTTAAGCATTCATTTTCTTCAGTTTTCACTGAGTGGGTGAAGAAGAAAGAAGCCTTCACTAGGGACCCACATTCTCCATAGCTGCCCTCACTGGCGTCTCTTGCTCCTTACCCTGGAGGATCGATTCTTAGAGTTGGATGCCTTCTCTTCACTTTGCGAAGCCAGACTAGGCAATGAAAATCATGTGCTAGAGTCATGCTTTGAAACAACAGTTTGTGTGCCTTTGTCCCATCTGGTATAAGCTAAGCTAGACGACTGCATCTGCTTTAGAGCCACCTGGAAAAAACAACTAATATTCCTTACCTACAGTTGTGGGTGGGGAAGAGTGGCACACAGAGTGTTTGGGGAAAGCAATGGGCCAGTTGTAGAAGTGCTGAAAGGCACAACATCCTCCCTAAGTGGCTCATGGGTACACCTCCTGGCGGAGTCCCCGAAGCAGCTAATGGTAGTCATTTATTGAGTTTTAAGTAGGTTTCTTGTGAGTGCCAAGTTCCCATCTTTTTCTAGGCACTCATCCATGTCGACATCATTTTCCCGGGTGGGGCAAGAGAGAGGTGAGTCCCCTGGGTACACCCTACAGGGCTTGGGGAGCTGCTTCTTAGTTACTGCTCTCTTGGTTTCTCCTAGTGGAGGAACTGTGAGCTGAGAAGGGTCTCTGGGCACTTTGGGGTGTACTATCTGAGTGGGAGGAGCAATACAGGTAGGGCAAAACTCTTCTTACTCTTGTCAGAGCATTCAGATTTGGGTCCCCGCCCCCCACAGCAGTGTGTCAGAACTTCCTCGTTGTGAATAAACATACTTGTCTGTGAGTGGTTATCAAGCCCAGTTCACCAGGGGCCTACTGATGTTATTCTTCCACACCAAGTACAAATTAATGCAAATCCCACATCACGTTCAGTCCTCAGTCAACAACTTTTAAGAAAAATGAATCAAAATACGAAAGAACATTCAGAAGCTTATAGATTTGCACATTGTTTTCGTTAAAGGTTTCCCATTAACTAATGAAATGGCTATCTAGATTGGTAGGGAGTTTGTGGATACAGTTATCCATTTTAAGCATAGGGCCCAGGCACCATACTTGAGTTCCTAACAGAAGACCCATGTTTATATTAAGCTGTGGCTTGTAGCATTTTTGAGCACAGAATTCCATAGACACATTCGATCTCCACTGACTCCTAGCATAAGAAATAGTGTTTTAAATCAGGCTTATTAAGCAAGAAGTTTAATAGTTTCTGATAGAAATAAATATACCGGGCAGCCTACAGGATTTGCATAATGCGAGAATGTTGACCCTGGTTATTTTTATTCCTGAGGTTGCAGAAATTTGCAAGTTCATTCTTCTCTGACATTGACTCAGTGTAAGAGACCTCGGAGCTCCCCTAGGAAGCACTTTCCAGAGCTGACCTGACCACCTTGTTTTTCCAGGCTGTCCTTGAACTCAGAATCCCATTGCCTCAGTTTCCTAACTGCTGGGTTTACTATGACCAGTGCCCTGACATCTTAAAGATCAACCATAATCTTTTCAGTGAGAGAGATGAAGGCTAAAAGACGTCACTAGAAGCAGTAACCTCAGGTGCGCCCAGCATGAAGCATACATAGCCACTCTTGCTCAGAATGGACTTTCATGCTAAGTCCAGTCAGGCGATGTCTAGTAGTAAAAGCAAGAGTACAAGAACACAGATTGGAGTGATTTGGCTTCCTATTCCCCTTCCCTCTATCAGAGGGAAAGAGAGGCGGGGTTGGGAATGCAGGGCACTCAGTGGGTGCAAGGTACTTATCACCTATTTCATGAGTCCACTAGCATGATCTCCAGTTTACAAATGAGAAAATCAGAGACTTCTGAGTTACACACACACACACACACACACACACACACACACACGGCAGTTTGTCTTTACAAATAAAGTCGTTATGTAGGCTGTAGAGAGATGCAACACCACAATGGCTGCCAAGAAAACTGATTTCAGGTGCTCCGTGAAATGTCCTATGTCCTCACTATTCCTGACTCCCTTGTTAAAAGGTAGGTTAATTGGTTATTTCAATAATTCTTTTCCTCAAGAGCTATCAGGAAGGGTCATAGTCAGGGAAAGGTTGTCCAACAGAGACTAGATGCGTTTTTCTCTCATTGTGGGGAATGAAAGGTATCTCAGGAACAGTGAGATTCACTTGTGACCTGACCATTCTTCCCAGACATTGCAGTGAACACTCACAGACCAGTGAGATTCGCTTGTGACCTGACCATTCCTCCCAGACAGACACTGCAGTGAACACTCACCACTGAGCACAGCAAAGCATACACTATTGCGCTGATTTGCCTTTTCCCGTGGAATTCTGATTCTGTTTGGGTTTTATATTGGACAACAAAACACAACCAAGCCAGCCCTACTTGCAGGCAAACAAAAAATGCCTGTTGGAACACTAACATGCATTTAATAGTCCGTCACGCCCCTCTGCCAGTCGCCCAGAGAGTAACTTGCCTGCGAAGGGAAGATGTATCTGGTTCCCTTCACCAACTCAGAGGGATGGCAAGAGGATTATTGAGACAATAGCCACAAAGCTGTTGGAGCTTCTTACCAAAAGACACTGCTGGAGAACAAATGACTATCAGAATGCCCTTGTCACGTGGTTTAAAGCTACAGCATGTAGAGCAGTTTATGTAGATCAGTGTGTCAGGATCCTAAACAGCTGAACTTCTACCTGAGCTGGCTGTCTCTGCACGCTATCTCCTACAGGGAAGCATTCCTTTGACGGAAGCACATTCTGGGGGCCAGGTGGAGTCACCCTGCACGAAGAATAATGAGTGTTGCAAGAACAGACACGTAGAGGTAACACCTGCGGAAGATGGATTTCTGAGCTCTCGTTTCTATAATACATGTTTCTATTACACAGTCCTACCGAGGTGAGGCTTGGGAGGGGACGACTCTCGCAAGCCTTTCTTAAGTGCTTAGTATGCGGATCATGTGACCCGAGACCCGCTGGAAACAGATACGGGAATTTTGCTTTGATGACTGAGGCATTTTGGTCGCAAAAGAACGTGGTGCCTCTGGACACGATTTCTGGGGGATGAGTGTGACATTTCTTGTCATTTAAGAAGCCTGGCCATGGGTTTGCTTCTTGGAAGGCACCCTGGTGAACAGGAGAGAGATTGGGCTCTGGAATCAGACATGCCTGGGTTTATTTATTAGCTGTGGGACCTCAGGCACCTTGGTTTCCACCTATAAAATGGGGACAATAAAACCTACCTCAAAGGTTGTTGTGAAGAACGCATAATATAACGTGTGGAAAGGACCCAGCACCAGAATAGGTCTCGTTAAAGGTTATTCCTGTTCCCCGCTGTTTGGCACGTTTCAAGCCTCTATATTGTTCTTCAAATACTATATATATATATATATATATATATATATATATATATATATATGTCTATTTTTTTAAGCTTACATTTGAATACTTGAATTTAAACACTGGGAAAGTCAGAGGTAGTGGTCTTCTTCAGAAGCCACACACTAAAATCATATCCTGTAATATTGCTGTAGTAAGGTCAGGTCCATTCAGAACCAACCGCCTGTTAAAACAGCTCCATACGACGGTTAATCAAGACTTGTCACAAACTCCACCCCAGCTCCTTCCTAACTGTGTCTGAATGTCTAGGAATATCATTTGCAGGTTGAGTTTAAGTTCATCAATAGCTTAATTTGCACAACAATCTCATGATACAAGTCCCTCTCCTGGGTCCTGAGATGACTCAGTCTCGCTGGTAGATTAGGTCCTGAATGATTCCCTTCCTTGTATTAGATGCTCCTGAAGCTTTAAAAAGGTTTTAAAGGCCCATCTAGAAATGGAGAAAAAAAATGGCATAAAGATGGGGGTTGGGAAATGTTGAAAGACTTTGGCACATAGCCCTGCACCCCAGGTTCCAGCCTCCTTACAGGAAATGTTCCAGGCAATGCTGAGGCCTTGGTAGAAGCCCACGGGCCTTCACAGCAATTAGCGCTGATGGAAGGAGGCCCCTCGCCTCTTGGCAATTATGAGCCCGTGGTAGTAAAATAAACACACACACAGCCACTGTCCTCCAGAAGGTTTTTTTTTCTTGCTTGAGGGTTTTGGAAGCAACCCCGAGAGCCCTGAAAATGAAAGTCACGGTGTTGTTGGGGCAAGGACCAGGAAGGTGCTCCTTGGCCTTTATTCACGGCCCTGAAGGAGCTGTATTTCCACAAAATCTGAGGTACCTGCTTTTGGGTACCTGACTAATTGGCGGGAGCAATGGACAAAAAGGAAGAGAAATTGAGGCTATTTTAACAGTTAGCAAAATGGCCTTTGAGCTATATTCTGCTTGGGACACCCTGGCAGGCAGTGGGCAGGGCTGTGGGTGTTAGGAACCAGCATTTATCCAAGTCCTGGCTGAACTCATTTATCATCTCACCTCAGGACAGTCACTATTTCTTTCCCCCTTAAACACAATGGCATTTTGAAAACGAACAACAAACAGAATGTGAAAACTCCAATGATTTTAAAGCATACATAAGTATGCTAGCTCTATAGTTCAGTATTTGGATGCTTTGAAACAGGGTCAACATTCTTAAAGGAGCTCAAAAATTAATGTAGAAATTGCCATTCGGTTAGGAAAAGATGCAAAAATATATGTAAGCCAGTCTTGAAGAGAATCAATAGGATTGCAGGCAATTGTACAAACACATCAACAAAACAAATGTAAATGTGTACAAAATAGTACTAGGTACCATATCATTTTCTAAAAAACTTTCCTACTGAAGTACAACAAAGAGTCCTTAAAATTATTCTTTCTTCCTGGGATGGCAGAAACAAATCCAGCAGCACAAGAGTAACCAATATGGAGAATTACTTAAGAATCATGCTTTTTTTTTAACACCTCGGTAGCCTGTTTGATTTCTGTTCACGTGAGGGCAAAGGGCTTCAGGGAACAGTTCTCGCAAGTCAGCCTGTTTTAATCAGAGCGCTTTGCAGAGCACAAGGTGAGCTGTACCAAACCCTGCCGAAGCACACTAGAGACACTCCAAGAGTAATTTGTTTGATGTGGACTCTAGGCTACTACAAACATTAACCTAAAGCACATTGCACTCTGTATTTTGAAATAAAAAGCCAAGCATTTCAGGAATACTTTGCACTTATTTCTCAAGACATGGAAGAAATAAAGCAGCTGCTCTTAAGCCCGGGCATATTTATAGCATTGCTTTGTTTTCTTAAGGCATAACAGCACCCATTCATCACTTGGGAGTAACAAAGCGGTAACCTGATAGATGACAAATATTAGGAGCTTAATGGCTGATGTCCATTACCGATGGGTCCCTCTTACTTGCTGGAGGAGACGGCACTGAAGGATTAGCGAGCAAGCAGAGCACCTGAAACAACTTGCTCTCCACAGCCTGTCAATCCAGGCTCTGATGGAGGGCATTACCTGAAGCTCTCGTCTGACGCTGCCAACGGCTACCACTGCCCACAGTTCTCCACAAAGACTGATCTACTGTCCAGCCAACGCAGGTGCCTGGGATGCCAACTCTCGCAGCTCATCCCTTTGCGGATCTCTGGAGCCCAAGCACCAGGCTGCCTTGAACTATGGATGAGCACCATGAGGAGACCTGCACCCCAAATCTGTTTGCCCTAGTGAAAGTCTTTTGTAAAACTGTAACATAATTAGCTTTTATCCGCATCTTTTCACAGCTATTTGGGGAATGTACACCTATTTAAAATCCTAGTGGGGGTCTTTGTGTTCCGTTGCTACGGAAGGGACATACTTCGGGGCCACTTACCTGTCTCCTTTTCGGAGAGGACCTCATAGCCCAGAGGACTAAAGCTGCCTTGCTGGTTTGGCCCTCTAAGAAACGCCAATCATGCTTTCTCTCTAGCGGTTCTGCTGACCTGGAAAATATCACCTTTCCAGCAGCTGGAGGGTGGGGGGATTATGGCTTAATGGATTGTCAAATTAATAAATTCTAGGTAAAACTAGAAACTTTGGAGATATGATTTTGTTCATTTTTGTTGTCTGCATCAAATATCTACAGATTTCCCTGAAAATAACTACCTTGGGTTTTTTGTTGTTGTTGCTGTTATTGTTAATATATTTTATTTCAATATGTTGTATTAATATTTTACTGAATGTTGACATTGTCCACTTAGTTCATTTATAGTACAATACAAATAAATATCCAATTTATAAGAGAAGTCAAAATGCTGATTTTACGACAGAAATCAGAAAACTCTGAAGGTAGCTGTCTGATTGGAGCTAATCTTATTAACTGTTGTTATTGTGACAATTTCTTACAAACAAAAGTAACGCAGTGAGTAATAGGAGTCCCTGTTGTTTCAAGTCTGCCACAGAAAATCTGGTTTTCCTTCAAATGTTTCATAGCTGTGGCTTTTTTCTTTTCTGAGAGAACAAAAGCAGATATCTTCAGGGGAAAACGGACATGGATCAAAGTGAGAAAGAGCCTGCCATGTCTTTTCCAGAAAAGCAATGGCAGTTAAATGTACTTAAAGAGGCGATTATGGTTTCATTTCCACAACACTTTTTTTTTCTTAATTTCAATTCTTTCAACCTCCTCAAGGAAAACAGACGGCATCTCCCGCATCCCACGGCCAGCATTCAACACAGACACATGTGCGGGCAGGTAAGGATAAAAGGAAAACATACAAAATGAAACCACGAGCAGCAGAAAAGCTTTGCCTATGTCGAATTCCCCTGCCCCCACTTAGAGAGCGAATTTAGATGCTGTCAAGAGTTGCACCCCAGCTAAGGGACAGCTGAGAAAGAGAAATGCTTTGCCTAAAGCTTTTCTGGAGTGTGGTGACGTTCCTCTTTCAGTCCATTTTCAGAGACAGAGTACCAGTTATCACTAGCCCAAAGATGATGTCCAAACCAAATAGGCCAACACCATCAGAGCTCAAATCTGGGCAAAGACTCCAATAACGTCAATTCTAGTTCTGAAGGTGGGTGCCTCACGTCCCACCGAAGTCTGTAAGTTTTCCACATCCGTCCTTGGGCCTTCCAAGTGTTGACACACCTGCTCTTGCCGGGCCACACGTGGAACGGCGAGTTTACTCTGCTTTCTCACACAAGAATACTCGCGGCTGTAACATCAGACGCAGAGCAGGACAGTCAAAACGCTCACTGTTCTGCCCGTAGCTCAATCATTTTTATAGTTTACTCAGTTATGGATGGTAGAGAACTTTTGTTCTCCAAAAGGCTTGTGACACTTTCGAGCCTAAATTACTTCTCTGTTTTTGAAAAAAAAAAAAAGGCCATGGAAGAATCAGATCTTCATAATCTGGTTTAAGACGTACGTACATATGCTTGTGTGCTAATGATTGCCCTGTGTTTCAAAACTAAACCTGGAAACCAGGAAGGGCCGAGCTGGAATGAAATCGCACAAGTTGTGGCATCAGTGTGCATCAAGGGGGTGTGTAGTCTGTCTCCTCACGCACACATCAGTTTTCATTTACTAGTAAAATTTAAACGTAAATGCAGCAAGAGCATTCAAAGATCTATTCCTCTTTTTCCTATCTTATCATTCACAGTAAATCTCAAGTAACCAGTGAGCACAGCAAAGAGCTACAGACTTTCAAACTCATTTATACCTAAATAGCATGGCTCGTGCAATGGAACTATAGTATATTTATAGAAGGATTTACTTTTTTTCAGCATTGAATCTAAAAGCTTTTTAGAGAAAAATTATGCAGAAGTTGCTAACTAGGAGGCAAATAGTGTCCTTTCAAAGTAAATTATTCAATTTAGACTACAACACACACACACACACACACACACACACACACACCCCTTTCTTTAAGCTTTACTTCACACAGCTACATGGCTTTTCTCGCTAAATCCTTCTGCCCTTCACAATAACAACCTCACCCATGAGTTATTTACTTTTTCCATCCAAACAAACAAAAAACCCCCACCTTGTCTGCTTTTAAATCAAAGACAGTCTCTGGCAAACCTCAACGAGAAATTGAAGTTTTAGTTATTATCATCTATGAACAAAATCTGGCTTAGTAATAGTTCTTAGCTCAACTGGCAGCCATTTAAAACAGTGTGTGTGTGTGTGTGTGTGTGTGTGTGTGTGTGTGCGCGCACGGTGTGTGCGCGTGTGTATGTTGACAATCACATTTTAAACTGATTCTTTCCAGATGAAAAGATACTTTTTCAAACAATGTAATAAAAGTGTAAACTCAGCTGTTTCACAGACATAAAAGTGATTTATATCACATGCACTATGCTCGCGCAGCTTTTCTCTCCACACAATGCAAGTTTTATTTTAAGGAAAAGTTAATAATTAACAGCCAGGAAAATCCCACAATGCAAAGAAGCCAGCTATAGGGGATTAGCCACCTCCCTTTGCTCTCCACAAAACATTGGCCAATAAACCTGGCGAGAAAACTATGGCATATTTGAAAACTAAAGAGTCAACATGGGGATGGTCTGTGGCCTCAGTGGGGGTGGGGCAGAGAAGCCACTGGAAGGAGGCCCTGGAGGCCTGTGGGAGCTGCAGTCTGTCTTGGTCTGAGGGCTCCTTCACTATCTTCAGATTGTGGAAGCTCACTGAGCCGCACAGTCCTGTCTTATGCTAATGCTTTAATATAAAGCAATCACATTTCATCTTTTTCTTTTCCAGCAGCAGAATAAAAATCTTCTAATGTGACTAGGTAAGTATTCTCAGTTAATAAAACACTCTGAGGTGTAGCTGACCAGCAGCTGCCCCCTAAGGAGCATAGGGCTGAAGGCCCCACAGCTGTGTCAGCATTTTAGTCCTGCAGAGGGCACGGTAGCGGATCGTTCTCCACTTAGGAGAGAGACATGCAAAGAAGGGAAGTTAGTTACACGTATGTAATCTCCATCCGCACACGATCCTGCTGAAGAGATTTTGAGAGGCCTGTAAAATCCATGTTTCTAGCAGTATTTTCCGAGTGCTGAGAATTTGTACTCTACGTGTGCAGTCCCCATTGTTTCCTTTTATGGGGAGGCAGATCACATTGGAACTCGAAACCCGCTATCCCCCATCAAACTGCTGGTCTAGTATTATATAAATAGAAAAACCAGTTTGTAGCTAGTCAGTTTGTTAATAAGCCATGAAATGTCCTGACTGACAGAAGTTATGGGCACATAAATGCTATCCAACTAACAGGTCCCTGGACATTCTAGAACTGGAACATCAGTGACAACCTAGATGCATTTAGCACTTCTGAATTGCTGCATTTCTTCTGTGGATTTGGGTCTTTCAAGCTATGGCTTAACTCAGGTCAAAGTACTCACTGCTGTTTTCTACATATTATGTCCTTCACCGAAATGCTTCTCTCTGGCTCTTTCTTCCTGAGGCTTACTTTCCTCTAGGCCCCCCACTTTCCGAAATGGCAGCTTACAGAGAGTGCCATTACTTCTGGCATCTAATCCAGGTGACACAAGAATATCACCTTGGCGCGGCGAGAGGCCTGCAGTGCGATGGCCGAGCAGGCACAGGTGGGTGCCACAGATTCCCGTACAACCGGAAATCCCTACGTGGGCTATTTGTTGAAGGAAAATAGAGGTTAGGATGTAGACGGGAGGGAAAAGAAGACACAGAGAGACAAGTTGCTTTTGTTTACAGCAATGTCACTAGGCAGAAAATCTGAAACAGGGTAAATGGGGGGGTTCGCATGATGAGGAGTAAGGAAGTATGGATGGAAGCTCAGCACTCTTCTGTACCTCTGCCTCAGCGAGGAATGGAAGCCTCCCATGATGCTTCACTTACACCGTGCACCCCTCCCCCAAACACCACCAGCTCTCCAACAGAAACAGCACGATTGTCTCATACACTGTGTGCTGTTTGCAGTGAGAGTCCAGAAAGACAAACCTAAGTGGATGATGAGCCCCACGTTAATGGAGCAAATGTTCTAAAGTTACTTGTGTACATCCCCAGGGTCAAATTGAATCCTCAGAAACCCACGTGCGGTTTCCATGGAAACAACTATAAACACCAGGCAAGAGGGAATAGCTACAGTCAGTCTTGTCCTCCTTATTGACACATGGCCTTTATTCTCTTCTGTCTTCATCTTTCAAATGGCAAGTTTTGGCTTGGTCCTATGTATACAGTAGAATTGCATCTGCTGATACATAACTTTAAGAGACACAGAATTAAAATGTTCATTGTAAAGATCAGTAAAGAAATAAAAAAATATGACAAGAGGCAGCAAATGAAAAAAGTTCATGAAACACTTTTAGCTTATGGAGCTACGAAAAGGGTAGACTTGAAAATAGAATATGATATAAACCCAAAGGTTTATAAATAGTTAAAAGGGATGAGGTCCTCAACTAGTAAACATTAAGGCAAATGTCTCTGTGTGTACATGGATGTGGTGTCGTGTGGTGTGTATAAAGTCTACAAAATACAATGTAGCCAATGACCTCATACAGTCAAGGACATGCATGGAACATTAGCAGATGAGGAGAAATGAGTAAGGAGTGTCTCCTGGTTAGTGAATTCCATTTTGTATTTCTCTACAAGGGTATTTTTATTTCTTTAAAACAACAAAAGAGAAAAAAAACCCTTATTTCATAATAAAGCTTAATAAATAAAATGACATGAGTCTTTTAATGAGCATTCAACCTTACTATATCTTCCGCTTTCCCAAGATTAAAACAAGATTGGAAAATATAATTGTAATGAATCAAAAATTTAGTTTAAGAGCGGTTTAATGAGAGCGTTAAGAAGATATTAGAAAAATATGAATCTTGTCTAAGAAATAAAAATTAAAATGAAAAGTTTGCTATGTGAGTCATTCAGTATATATGTATAAATTGACTTAAAATCAACAATATAATAATTATAAGCTTTAAATTTTACTTCAGTGTGAATTTATGGATCTGCTTCATTTGTTTTCGTCCACACTGTGCTTTTATTATTTGGAGCCAATAATAGGGACTAGGGAATCCTAGTGAAAAATTTGTTTATTATGATTCTGTCAATGATAGGGAACTGAGAAATTTTCTAGTTCATTCTAATAAGACTACAGTTACTACAGTAACCTTAGAGATGTAGTTTTAAAACATTTTAAACTGCTCTTTTTAAATAAAGATTTGAAAAAAATCATTTAGAAACAAAAATCATCATGTAATTTTCAAGCCTGTGGAGTGGTACATGGCTTTCACAGAATTAAGCTCGTTTCTGAGATCAGAGGAGTGCTACACAGTGACCCATATGCCAGTTTTAAATTACAATTGGAGTAGAATGTTGCTCAGGGCACAGTCTTCTCGCACTACCAGATTTAACTACAAAAGCCATCTTCATGAGGTGAGAGTGTTATGTCCGTGTCAATTCTTATCGCTCAGCAAATTGGAACAAAACTCTGGACATCTTACAGAAATGGTAAATTAAAATGGCAATCACTTCTGCTTGTTTGGTTTTAAAGGCAGGATGGGTCTGTAAGCCTCCAAGATTTCTAAACGCAGGAGCTTCAACTGAGGAAATGTATTTCTGAAGCTGGCACCAGTGTGGACCTGAGATGGACTGCGGAGCTGTGCAGTGGCCGCTTGCGTCGCTCACATCCCTTAGAAGACTATCAGTCCTTGTTGCCAGGACGACTGGCAGCAGCTGACAGTTTGCTCAGCTGACTGTCACCTGTCACCAACCCGAAGGAGGAACCTGGAGTCAAACTCTCAGAGAAGGGCTGAGAACCATGCCAGTGCCGTGAGCTGTGTCTGAAAGTAACAACTCGCACAGATGGGGGGGGGGCTTGGGCATGAGGGGGGTTCAGAATTCTGTTGATGCTGTACTAGAAGGTCCACGGTGTTGCAGACACAGGGAGTGTAATAAAATGCCGTTTGCATATGAGGAAAGATGCAGTCCCTCATTTATGAAGAGGCAGACAGCAGAATGGAGATCGGTGGGTCCACAAGCTTCTGAGCCAGCTAGCTTCCAAGAACTAATAAACTGATATTACAGGAACAAAACGGGAATTCCGTGTAGCCCTTAACTGCCATCTAACTCGGAATCCCTTCTTGTCAAGGCATAGAGTACTCTAAAATGTAGCAGTCATTAATACCATACCACGATGCAGAAAAAGACACAGGAATAAGTTTCATCTACTAAAAAGTGTACCACTTGTCCTATTGACTAACTAAAAACATTGTATGCCATTTTCTATATTTTATAGACCCAAATCTAGAATTAAACAGCATGGTACATTTACATAATATGTTTTAATTGAACAGATAGTTGTCAAACTACATTTGTAATTCAGACCATCTATTGTGTTCCAAGGACAACAGCCTTGAAGAGATGGAGTCTGGACCCTTGAGTAGCTCACTGTCCCCTTGCAGTGAAGAGCTTCTTTGCTTGAGGTGCCCAGCTGGTACAAAGCATCCTAGAAACACTACGATACAGCTGTTTCAGGATCCTAGCATATTTAGATTCTCCTCAGTTTGTTCACGTGTAGACAAACGGCAGCCTGCCTATGGCCACGGGGCTGTTAATCCAGATCAGTGATGCAAAGGAAAACTGCAGTGCCTGAGTCCCGAGCACTCGGGTCTCAGCTTTGCCACGGGGTAGACAGGAAGCTGTCAGGCTCTTTACTCGGCAGCACACACTTGCCGGCTCCGCTGGGAAGCCTGCTTTCTATCTCAAGCACCACAGTCATTCCTTGTGACCCTTATTGTCTAACGTTTTTCCTCTCTGATTTTACTTGATGGTAAACAGCATCAGGGGAGGGGCTGAGAGAGGGGTCTGGCGAAGGAGACGTAATTGCAGGCCTCAGTCTTGTGAGGATGTACTGGATGAATATGTACTTTTCATTTTTTTGATAAGAAAGATTAAGTTAAGAGAACTTAACTGGCGATTACAACAAATAAAATGAAGGTAAGCATCCCCAACATACAATGTGCTAATTCATTTTTTAATCTAATTGATTATCTTTTCAGCGGAAACATTTCCACCTATGGCAAACCAACAAAGCGTCTGAATTCTCTCAAATGGTCTATTAAAATTAAAACAACACTCTAGCATTAATACTAGACTGTAGACAAAACAGAATTCATACTCTTACACAGCTCTAAACAAATTTTAGAGCAGCTTCAAACAATCAGGCTGTCTACTCCCACGATGAACACAACATAAAAAAAGACAAGTCAAAACAACAACAAGAAGGTCGAGGTTCTTTTTCTACACAGGTAACATAAACCAGCATCAGGGAAGCTGTTGAGCCCTGTGGCAACACTGTTCTCTGGAGGGAGTGCCTGGTCCAGGCAGCTCCTCAGTGAGTCTAGGACATGTCCCATCTCTCTCTCTCTCCTCGCACAATTTATTCACGTCAAGACCCCTTTTGTAACATGATTCGCCGAGCACGGTAGAAGAGGAAAGTGGTGGGTGAACGAAGGGAAGAGAATTAGGGGAATTAGCGAAGCATTTTGGGTGTAATAGATCACAAACCTTCTTTGGAAAGTCTGGATGGTCGGCAAAGGTTTGTTCTCTTCGGTAGTTCTGCCTAATCCTCAGTCCAAACATTTGCCCCAATAAACATTAGATTATTTTTATGTTAGCTATAAAGCTGTCAGTCCTCAATAAACAGACACACTCCTGGTGGCTTTCCCTTCGCTGTCAAAGAATTGTCAAAATGTATACCGACTCTTAAGTTAAAGCAAACACAGACAGAGCGACGTGGAAGTAGAGTCGCACAGCAGAGAGGAATGGGAAGCTGTTGAAATTCTAAATAAATGGTGGTCTCGGTATAAGTGGTGATTACAGGTCCCATGTCATGCAGGAGAAGGTAGCCAGTGTGTTGTTAGCACCCTGGTGTTGCTGCGCTGGAATGCTGCAACCTGTCCTCCTCAGGTGAGCCAGACCCTGACTTTAGTTCCTCTCAATTAAGTTTTATGTCTGACGTGTCCATTTGTTGAAGGACGAGAAACAAGTTCAATGAAAGGGACACTTTGAAGATTTTTTTGTTCCCACAGGAGCAGTTTATTTCTGTCTGGGAAGTCCCTTCATAGTTTCGGTGGGATCTTTTTTTTCTCCCTATAGTCTGGAATGGTACAAAAAGGTACTAAAAATGTGTTTTCCAAGGACTGAAGCTCCCACTTTTAGAGTTCCCTTCAGAAATCTTCTTTTAGAAAGTTGGTAGGTTTTCTTTTATTTCCTGGAACTGAAACAGTTATTTGTGGCGAGCCATCATGTTATTGCAGAGTCCAGCATTTTGCTTCTCTCCTTGGTGTGCTGGCCAGGAGAGGACAGGGTCTACGCAGGCAGCTTCCCTTTGCTTGTCGGGTATTCTTACGAGGCCGGGAAGGAAACGTAGAAAACAATGAACAGCTACAGCTGTCTGCTTTTAGCTGGAATTATGTTGTTTTTCCTTTTATTTTCCTATACCCTCAGGATTTGTAAACATTAAGTTGGATATTACACAGAAAACTAAAGAATACTTAATAGTGTGACTGTCAAATATCACAAAAGAGCTGTTCACTGTTCATTTTAATTATTTGTAGGAAACAAACGACTTGTTCAGAGACAGGCAAGGGAGAATGAGAGAGACGGAGGAAAGACAGAGTGAGAGAAAGGGAGGAAAGACGGGGGGAGGGGGAGAGAGAGAGAGAATGTTTCACATGTAGAAGATCCAAGGAAAGATAAGATAAAAATAGGAGGCAGGTAACTTAGGAGTGTAACATGGGTGAACAAAGAGTTTGTAAAAAAAAAGAGCTGAAGGCAAAAATATTGTGAATCCTAAGGTCAGATGAATATGCCCTTTGTTCTCATAACAAATTTCCCTGCCAAGGCTGAAAGCAAATGGATTTCCCCAAGGAATGCCCCATCCCTGGAGATGGCGGCCATCAAAAACATTCTAAGAAGGTGTAGGAAAAAGATTAAGCACTAAAGACAGGTGACAGGGCAGAGGAAGGAGTAAGGGCAGGGTGTAGGAAAGGTAAAATGTCAGTATCCTGAGAAGGAGATCCACAAGCATGAGAGGAGGAAGTGGAGAGTGTCAGATTTAAACCCATGGAGTGTATCCAGTGGCCCTGAGCAATTTAGGCTTTAAGGAGAAAGACAGGACAGTCTGTTCACCATGGTAGTGTTTTTTTTTATGTGTCAGACATGCATAACCAAGCCCATGCCAAAATATATTCAGTAGTGTCCTCATCACCCTGAAAAGGAGCAGTTTAAAAAAATGAAACGGTCACATTGTAAGAAGTGGTAAGCACCCTAGATGATGTTGCTGATAAGCTTTGCATTCTCAAATTTCCACCAATTTTTTAAGAATGAGAACCAACTACCTAGTCAAAAATTACTATTTACTTACTTTAAAAAGTGTATCTTTAAAAACAATAACAGCAAAGTTCTAGATCCAGATCACCTGAGTTCAAACTTTGCAAACGAAGAGGAATTACACAAGTTACTTAATGCTCGGCTTTGATGGACTTACCAATAGAATGGAAAGAATTCCAGTTCCTCCACAATAAGAATATTGCTATGGCAACATGAAGTAGTGTATACAAAGCATCTAGCAGGTATCTGGCACTTGGCAAGCTAATAATATTTAGTATCTTGAAGGTATTACTTGTAAAACATTATGACTTATCACAAGAGCATATGAATTATTACTATTCCTGTAAGTGTATATCAATTAAGTGCAATATTGCTTTGCTTCTACATACTATATGTTGTCTGGTACTACTATATACAGTGTCTTGTCTGTTATTCAAGATCCTAAATGTGATTAGCAAACTGAATATGATGATATACCATGTGTCCTGAACACTTGCTGATTGAATATTTATTTTACATTATAATGTTTTCAAGAATTCCATTAGGAACTTTTGTTTTTGACCTATTTCAGTTTTTTACAGTTTCCAAATAACTACGGAAAATTCACACCTTTGCTACCTGTGTTCTCGAACACATTTCTTACAGCCTTTGAAAAACGTGTCCGTGACACAACAGAATTATATGACTTGGCCATGCCGCTCATACATTCCCCAAAGAACTGAAAGCAGGGCCTTGGCAGATCCCTACACACATGACAGAAAAAGAAACATTTACAGTAGTCCAAAGGAGGAAGCAACACACGTGCACATCGACATTGGATGTGAACAGACAGGCAAAATGCAGCATATACTTGTGACAAGACATTCAGCCTTAAAAAGGAAGGGACTTCTGCCCCGTGCTACCAAAGAGATGAGCCTTGAGCACCCTGTGCCAAGTAAGATAAATCCGCTAATCAGAAAGGACAGCTGCTTCCCGAGTCCACAGAGTGAAGTGGTAGCCTGTGCTTACCACACCAGAGCAGGGGAGGCAGAAACAGGAGGATCCCTGGCTCATTGGCCAGCCTAGCTACATGGTGAATTCCAGAGCAGAGAGCAACCTTGTTTTAAAAACAAGGTGGATGATGCCCAGTAACCAACACGCAAGGGTTTTACATACACACACACACACACACACACACCACACACACACCACACACACACCACACACACACCACACCACACACCACACACACACCACACACACACCACACCACACACCACACACACACCACACCACACCACACCACACACACCACACTACACACACACCACACACACACCACACACACCACACACACATCACACCACACACCACACACACACACCACACACACACCACACACACCACACACACCACACACACACACCACACACACATCACACCACATACATACCACACACACCACACACACCACACACACCACACCACACCACACACACACCACACCACACACACACATGCAACACACACACCACACACACACCACACACACCACACACCCACACATGCAACACACACACCACACATACACACACATACAACACACACACACACACCACACACAAGTTCCTGACAGACGATTCCAAAATCGAATATTTCATTGTCTACCTTTTATATTTTATCTCTTCTCCCATGTACATTGAAAGAAAAAACACAACATCTGCGAGCAGAACACACGGTAAAGAGAATGACGGTAAAGGCAGGAAGAGGAAAGCAATGGACGTGTATTATGTTGCACTGCACTGGGACCTTTGTACTTGGGCTTTGGATTTGCTGCTGGGATCCTCCAATATCACAGAGTGTTACTTGCCACAGCTGGATCCCACGACTTAGAAAACTATATACCCAAAGCCAGGCTCTCGTCTTCAAATACCTGCATGGCATTAAGTAACAGTACTGTCTTCCTAAGACAGTTATAAGTTTTTATGGCAATTTATCATGGTTTTAATGACACCATGAAAGTCATGACATTTTCTTGATATTTGTTTTTATTTGATCCTATTGTATATATGAATATGACCAAACTGTATATGTATAATTATATAAATTTGGTAATCATTTCAATTACATTAAGTAAGCACACACACACACACACACACACACATCACCTAATTTGGGTTTACTGAATTTAATTAAAATGATTACTGAATTTGTATAATTATATACACTATATATATATCACTGAACTTATGCAATCATAATTATATAATGCACACACACACATTTCCACTGAGAAATTCTATGAGAGAATAGATGCAGGAAATTATTTCCACTTTGAATAATGACAGAAGGCATCAGAGAGGGATAAAAGAAATGTGGCATTAATGTCTTTTTCTTTTTCTTCTTCTTCTTCCTTTTTTATGAGAAAGGATTTCTTTGTGTATCCTTGGCTATGTTGGAACTTTCTCTGTAGACTAGGCTGGCCCTGAACTGAGATCTGCCTGCCTCTGCTTCTCAAGTGCTAGGATTAAAGATGTGTGCCATCATGCCTACCTGGCATTAATTTTTAATGTATTTCAATCAAAAGACTTTTTTATTGTCCAAAAGGTCTTATTTTTAAAGAACATTTAAATTAATTTATTATGTGTCTATGTGTGTGTGTGCTATGCTGTGGATTTGGAAGTAAGAGGACAATTTGTTTAAGTCAAATGTTTCTCTCCTAACATGTGGGTCTCAGGGAACAAACTCAGGAAATCAGATTTGGCAGCAAGTGCCTCACCTGAAGAGCAATCTCATTGGTGCGGAGGTCCCACTGTTAAAGGGACAACCACCTTTATTAAGGTGGAATGATAGGTACATGTTCTTGACAACTTGGTTAATGCTTTCTTCACTCCTCAAACAGTCCTCTAAATCTATGGTTTATGTTTCTATGTTTTGATGATGCATTAACATCCTAGTTCCTCAGGTACCTCAAGTAGAAAAAGTCTCTTCCCTTTCTCTTAAAGCATAAGTGGCAGTTCATTACGGAGCCATATTTGAATGACTAATGCCCAGGAACACAGATTTAGGTTACCCGAATTCTATGTTCCAATGTAGAAGCAGTTTCATGAAGTTTTATCATTTTACAGACAATAGAAAGTCATCTGTCAAGTAAATTTCTGTTTTGATTCCATCCTTATTTTAGGCATAGCAATTAACTGTACACTTGACTGTTTGTGCAGTGGGATGCCTCATATGACATCTTTTCTTTGAGATTCCTAACTAAGAATATCCTCTAGAGCTCCAAGCTTGGACCTTCTCATATCTCCCCTTAGATAAAGCATGTTGGGATTTCCAGTCACTCAATGGTAGAGTTTATTCCCTTTCAAGCAAGAAAAGACTTCAGAAACTGCAACATTGGCTGTCATGAGCCATTTGGATTAAGGGCTTGAAATCTCAAAGGATTAAATGAAGTAGGATAGAAAAATAGGTATTAAAGGAGTATGGGGGAAAGGCAACTGCTGGCTGAGAATCAAGAATGTCATCCCTCTTGCCTTGTTTTCATAGTGCTGGATGGTTCCAAGCACACCACCAGAGGAGTAAAATAACGATCAGTTTCAGCCAAATGTGAACCCTTGCAAGCTACACTAATAACTGGTTTGACAAGACATGAACACTGGTGCAATAATGGCAAGAATGTTACTGGTGTAACCAAAAACTTCCTGATTACATCTAAGGCTCACTCCATTATATGGAATCTATCCCAGGCACTGTTAGTAAGGTCAACAACCTGTAGGTAGTTGATAATAATCCCTAGGAGATAGCTCTATAGTATTATTCTGCTAAATTAACATAATATTAAAACAACTCCTTATAACTTATAGTAATGCCTATAAATGTATTACTAGACTGTAGTATGTATCTCTCAACCTTCTTCAGAGAATCTTCTTGGAGTGGATGGAGGTTAGCACAGAGACCTTCAGATAGTCACTGTGCAGAGAAGAAGAAACCATGGAGTGCTTAATCCTATATGGTTGGCACACATCACAGCTCTCTACCTCAAAGCTCAGGGATCTTTTTGCAAAAGGAGGCAGAAAGATTTTAAGAACCACAAGTGGTGGATAACTTCAAAGAAGCAATGTTTTCCAGACACGACAGGACAGTTTATGGCAATTGTGACAACGTGCAAAAGAAGTGTGCAAGCTCACGCTCTAATGTGCAGCATGGATGGTGGAAGAGCACATAGAACATCATCACTAGCACATGGTGGCTGACAGACTGACTCCGCTCCAGGTTTACGTGACGCTGAGTGCAGTCCTTTGATGCTTTTGACCCTCTTCTGGCTCGGTTCATCCAAATACCTTAAATTAAATGGCCTACCTCATATTTTATGAAGTTTTATGGTCATCATTCAATATTAGAACTGAGTTAGGTAAAAACACCAAACCATAATCTGTGTTGTTCATGTGGGAAGACCTACAGTTGGTGACACGGTGAAATGATCATTCTAAATGATCATGTCCCTTCATCTCAGGAATGATAGCATTGCCTTTCAGAATACATTGAGCCCACTTTTATTTGTTCTTTTCTTTCCTTATCTAATTTTTTAAAAATGTTTCTTATGGGGCTGATCTCAATATCCAATTTGTTTTGCAGTTCTTAATCTTTCCACCGAAGTTTCCTTGTGACTGGAACCCTTCCTGTAACTGGTCGCATCTGTTTCCTACCTCCCCGACATGCTATTCAGCCAGTTGATGAGATATGTAAATACTTTACATCCATATATGGAAAAGAGGCCATCTGAAGTTTTGCTTCTCTTATTACTAAAATAATTCTCAAGTTACTAATAGAACAGACAGAATAATAGAGCAAGAAGAAGCCTCTGGGTACACATCAGTCGCCACAAATGCATCTGACGGGCAAGTTCTCTACTGTTTCCTATCAGTTTTCTCATCAGAGAAATACAGTTATACTTCCTACCTGTCTATTTGTGGGGTCTCATGAGTATTAGGTACAGTAATATGTGTGGGCACATTTTATAAAGAATAAAGACAAGAACACAGTTGTAAATATATCACTACTGGAGGAATAGTTCCTGAGTCTCCCTCTTCCTCAAGCTACAAATCACCTAGAAGACACGCGGAAAAAGTATAGCTAGTGTGATAAAATTATCCCCAAACTGTGTGGCCTTAGTGGTGCAGAGAAAATAGTCGCCCTGTTATTCTCTGTGTGTAAGATTTGATGCAAGGTATTTTCTATGATAAAAGAACTGAACCCAGGAAGAACAATGTTTTGAGCATCTTTTCTTTCTTATTCTCATCTGAAGGTGGATTCGGTTTTAGTGAAAGCATTTATTTTTTGCCCCAAATGACAACATTTCTAGCCTATTAAAAACTTAGAATAATTTCACAAATGGGCCTGAATACATTTTCAGTGGGATTTCTTCTCAGGCTCTGAATCAATATTCCAACCTTCTGGAAAGAAGACAGCTTCCCCCTGATATCTGGCCCTCCCTTCCTTGCTGTCAGCACCAAGCACCAAGACAGGCTGTGCCCGGTGTCTTAATCAGTCCTTGCTGACGGGCTGACATCACTGCAGGCGTTTTCACTTATCTTGTGGCAACAGTGAAATCCTTGCCAAGGACCAGTTGGTTAAGTCAGAAAGCACTGTCGGTGTGAGGCTGGAGGTGTTCGGGTTAACTGTCAGCTTACGACCTGCAGCGATGACAGCCGGAAGGTCTAGGAGCTGACATCAGACCTTTGATTAAGATAAAAGGAAGCAGATCCCTGGGACATGGAAGGCTGGACCTGTATCCACTGGACTGGGAAAATTCTGCATCTGCTCTCTGACTGTTGAGGCTGGGGAGGGACCACTCCACTTTACCATCCAGAGCAGCTGACACCAACAGGTGTTAGGTAGTTGGCAAGAGGACAGATAATATAAAGAAAGCAGTGGCACTTTTTTTCCTTAAATTGAAATGCCATTGAATTTTCTTCTTGCCCTTTATCCCTTTATTTACAACACTGGATTGCTAACTAATCAAAGCTTTAAGTTGTTAACCATACAGCTTTTTTGTAAAAAGAGATTACGGTTGGCCATCTATATGTATAAATTTTGCATCTAGGGTTTTGATAAACTATAGACCTAAAATCTAAAACCTTTGTGTGCTGGAGAGTTTTATGCCAACGTGACACAAGCTAGAGTTATCTAAAGATAGAACCTCAATTGAGAAAATGCCTCCATAAGATCCAGCTGTACGCACGCATGTATGGCATTTTCTTAATTAGTGATTGATCAGGGAGGGCCCTGCCCATTGTAGATGGTGTCATCCTTGGGCTGGCGGTCCTGGGTTCCATAAGAAATCAGGCTGAGCAAGCCATGAAGAGCAAGCCAGTAAGCAGCATCCCTCTACGGCTTCTGCTGAAGCTCTTGCTTCCAGGTTCCTGCCCTGTTTGAATTCCTGTCCGGATTTCCTTCACTGATGGGCTATGATAGGGAAGTGTAAGCCAAACAAACCCTTTCCTCCCTAACTTACTTTCAGTCATGCTGTCTCAACACAACAATAATGACCCTAACTAAGACACACTGTGCTTGTATTCATCAAGTTTGGCTTTCCTTTTGTCATTTTCTCTTAAATTATATAGTATAATAACCATGTAAACCACAGTTACATTGTATTCAGTATTATAGTCATCAAAAGACGACTCAAGATATCCAAAAGGATAGGCATAAGATGAGCACATGCTTAAGGGACTAGAAAACTGAAATCATTCTTCCCACCTGTCTACCTGTGATGTCTCATGAGTATCAGGGGTAATGCACACGGACACATTTCACAAACAGTAGAGGCCAGACCACAGTTGTCAATATAGCAAATACTGTAGGGATTCCAAATCACCTAGAAGGTGTGTGAAAAGCACAGCCAGTGTCGTAAGACTATTCCAGAGCTGCATAAGCTCAGCAATGACAGTAGAATACCAGCTCCTTTATCCTATGTGTGTTAAATCCCCATGTAGGAAAACTTCAGACATCTCTAATTATCCTGGAGTCAATCACCTGAAGACATCAAAGGGGGCAGATAATAATGCTCACCTGTGGATGATGTGGATGCAGCATTATCGTTCTTCAGTGGTCTGTGTTCCTTTGACAAATTGTTCATATTTTAGTACATCATACTGAGAATCATGCATTTTATCAAAGGAATACAGATCATCTAAGAATGATAATGCATCCATATCACCCACAGTTGGGCATCTCTTGTCTTCCTTTCCAAAACTGAAGACTCAGAAGATGACAATGGCTTCCATCTACTGGATGCCATATCTGGACCTTGGCCCATCATGTGTAAGACTTGCTGGATAAAGTTACTATGGCTTGTTCTCCAAATTAGACCTGCATCTATAAATAAAAAAGATTACACCTGGGCAAACCAGCCCTGCAAACAAAGACATCCATGACACTAACATACACTGGAGATTAGCGCTGACTACTGCCATGCCGAACCCATCTGAGTGAGGCGCAGATCTACAGTCTGGTAGGAGTGACCAACTACAGGACTGGAAAACGATCTATTCTACCGCAGCTTGGCGATGCTGAATGGATGAGCTGATTTCTGTTACGAGGAAAAACCAACAGCAACACCTACTGGGTCTTGGGAAGCTCCAATCTGTTAGGTGGTAAAGATATTGATTATCAAAGTAGCTACAATTCGCAGCTCTGGCAAGGGTTGTCTTTACCCTTGCCTGTGTAACTCCAATGGTTCCCCTCTCTTCCTTCACATGAGCCAAGGGGCAGTTTCTAGGCCTTTTCTGCAGGATTAGATTTATCTGTTTTTCCAGCTAGCCACGTTAAGTCCAGCAAACCACTTTGTTATAAAGGAGATTCACTGAAGGTCTTTGAGTGAGCCCACTGATTAAAAGTAAAACGTTCGAATCTTAGCAAGTTGTTGATTTAGACTGGTAGAATCCTTCTTCCTTTGTCTGTGTCACAAGCCACTCACTCCCCTTCTTAATGAAAACAAGAAGGGGTGATTATACCTCCTGGGGCTGTGCCATTTCTGCCGTCTGAGAGGCACTTAAATGAGTGGCACATTATCTCACACATCTGGAGTTTACCAAATTAGCCAATTATGCTGGAGCTCATAAAATGAGGCCTTAAATGTCATTTAACTAGAAAATATTATAATCACCAAGTGGTCTGATTGTAAGATGATACTTGGTGCAACATCCGTGGTTACAGAAAACAAATCGCAAAGCAAAACACAGTTCCAATGCTCTCCCCAACGCAACCACATATTTTCTACAGCAAGACTGTCTGAAGAATACCATGTTTCAGAAGGCACCAGCAATCAACATGTTTCTCATTTGAAGCTGAGTTTAATCTGAGCTAGTTGTTTCCTAGTTACTGGCCTTAAGCATACCAATGCCCAAAAATTATCGTCATAAGAGAGCCGAGGATCATACAGGATGAGAGCAGACTCAAAACCACGAACTTGTGCACTTGGCTGCAAGGAATGTGGTATGATTGGATTAAGTCTTGAGTTGCCAGGGGCTTGAGGTGCTTCCTCAGAATCACCAAGATTTGGTTGACTGGATACACATCAGTTGCTGGGGGCTTTTATATTCACTGGAAGATGGGACAGAGACTGATTTAAATTGCTGTGTGATTTGAAAGAAAAATACCAAAAATTATATAATAGCTATCTCAAAATTGTAGCTTTATGGCTACTATTTCCACACTGTCTTTTTTCTAATCAATATATAATAAAATGCAGTCTTTTAGTGAAAGGTAACACAGTAGAATAAAAAATATAGTTATGGCACTAATACTCATATGACCTTGAATACATTATTGAACTTCTGTGAACTTCAGTCCCCCCCCCCCACAAAATTCAGATGATGTGTTGTGCTGAGAATAACACACGAGAAAGCCTAGGACACTGTGTAAAACACTGATAAAAAAACATGCTGCCACATGTCTTCTTTTCCCTGTACAATCAGCATGATTTAAGTTCTGTGAAACTCCTTTTTTCTCTTTATTTCAGGAGGAGTAGACACTGGAGCAATAGAGGAGGAATAGGAGTGGGGGTGATCAGACTATCCTGGGCCTACTAACATAATTTTCCCATTCCACTCTTTTGCTAAAACTCAATCCTCATTTTTCCTCTCCTATGTCTTTCTGCAGGGGTCAGTGCAGCTGAGGTATGAGGATGGCTTCTCCTCCTGAAAGAACCACCTTTTTGACTATGGTGCACTGTTCTTTCCATATGAGCAGTCTTTCTTAAGAGAATGACGAGAACAAAGCAGACTGGGAAACCTTCATAAAATGCCCTGAGTCCAAGGGAACAGAGACCTGAAGTACGAACACATGTAGACAGGGATGCCAGGGAGGCCTGATGCACAGACACATGTAGACAGGGTGTCCTGATGTATGAACACATGTAGACAGGGATGCCAGGGAGGCCTGATGCACAGACACATGTAGACAGGGTGTCCTGATGTATGAACACATGTAGACAGGGATGCTAGGGAGGCCTGATGCACAGACACATGTAGACAGGGTGTCCTGATGTATGAACACATGTAGACAGGGATGCCAGGGAGGCCTGATGCACAGACACATGTAGACAGGGTGTCCTGATGCACAGACACATGTAGACAGGGTGCCCTGATGCACAGACACATGTAGACAGGGTGTCCTGATGTATGAACACATATAGACAGGGTGTCCTGATGCACAGACACATGTAGACAGGGTGTCCTGATATATGAACACATGTAGACAGGGTGTCCTGATGTACAGACACATGTAGACATGGTGTCCTGATGCACAGACACATGTAGACAGGGTGTCCTGATGTATGAACACATGTAGACAGGGTGTCCTGATGTATGAACACATGTAGACAGGGTGTCCTGATGTACAGACACTGTAGACAGGGTGTCCTGATGTACAGACACTGTAGACAGGGTGTCCTGATGTATGAACACATGTAGACAGGGTGTCCTGATGTACAGACACATGTAGACAGGGTGTCCTGATGCACAGACACATGTAGAAAGGGTGTCCTGATGTATGAACACATGTAGACAGGGTGTCCTGATGCACAGACACATGTAGACAGGGTGTCCTGATGTATGAACACATGTAGACAGGGTGTCCTGATGTACAGACACATGTAGACAGGGTGTCCTGATGTACAGACACTGTAGACAGGGTGTCCTGATGTACAGACACTGTAGACAGGGTGTCCTGATGCACAGACACATGTAGAAAGGGTGTCCTGATGTATGAACACATGTAGACAGGGTGTCCTGATGTATGAACACATGTAGACAGGGTGTCCTGATGTATGAACACATGTAGACAGGGTGTCCTGATGTATGAACACATGTAGACAGGGTGTCCTGATGTACAGACACATGTAGACAGGGTGTCCTGATGTACAGACACATGTAGACAGGGTGTCCTGATGTACAGACACTGTAGACAGGGTGTCCTGATGTATGAACACATGTAGACAGGGTGTCAGGCACAGCTTGTCAGGTGAGATTGCACATGAAACCTACTGACTTTAGAGCCCCTAACCAAACTGACTGTGTCACTGTCACCTTTCATGATTACTTTATTCCACAGTACATAGGCTGTTTGGTGAGTTTACTGCTGTCAGGGCGGAGAGAGAGGAGGAATTATGAGGGTGATAGAGGTGTTCTAGTTACAGGGACAAATCTCCTTCTTACATTCATGTTCTGAGATCTCTCTATGTTCTCTTCAGTGAATGCAAATTAGGAGAATTACAAAGCATGGAGACTTCTGTTGAGAATCTGTAAAGGTTTAAAAAATTTTAAATTAACTCGCTCTTGAAAAAGCCATGTCTTTAACAAGGACGAAAATGGACAGAGCAGAAAGGGGCGGAAGCTGTGGTGGTTGAGCAATTGTCTTCTTGACAGTAAGGTGAATTCTGGACACAGGTGTGGGGATCACATGGCTAAGAGTGGTAATGACGACACTTCATACTCTTACGGTGGGGAAGAGGGTGTGTTCGCAGAGATAGATACGTTAACAGATTTGCAGTGTCTTTGAGCTTGAGATGCCACCAGCAAATGAACCAGTCTCTCCTTTTAGAGTTCATACAGGCCTATATGCACCTGAAACCAGCCCCAAGAGCACAGTGCACTAGAAACCAAGTAAGGAAATAAAGAAGGCTGGTTTTTACTGAGGAAAAAAATCAACAGCATGTATTAAGAAGTTTTTCTCACTCTTTTATGCGTTTCTGTTGTTGTCCTTTGTTTAGCTTCCTTCAAACGCTCTTATTGGGTGTCAAAATCTCCATGCAGCCTTTTTTAAACAAGAAAGCCTTCTATTTCTAAGAGCTGGCTCTCTGATCTTTGAGTGACAGCATGTCTGAAATGCAGGCACTGCAGAAAAAGTCAATTTGCTGTAGAAGCAATTATATGCGCAGCGTAGGAAAAGCACAACTTCGCTGCACAAGGACCACACACACTGTGTGTTTGCTGTATTATTTGATATCAAAGCAGAGACATCAGCTTTCCTTAAAACATAAATGAAATAAAGAGCCTGGCGAAGGACCACCACATCTAATTCGGAGATATCCATTTCAGTTCAGAGAGCTTGCTGATGCTAGCAGGACTGTTTGACTGGAAAGGACTTCTTGTTGACTATGTAATATACTATGACTTCTTTAATTTCATTCTACTGAGCAGAACGAGCATAATGTATACCCCTTATCGTAAATACAGGTACACCGGCGATGTCTGACGCTCCGTTATTACATCCTCAGAGAGTGTGGACCACAGCCTGGCTCATCCGCTTGATTTACAGCAGTCTAGTGTAGCTACAGGGACTTTGAAACTGTATGGTTATGTACTTATACTGTCTCTCCACAGACCAAACATCGCACTGGGCAGGCAAAGCAAAGTGAGTAATGGACATTTTGAGGATGGAACACGAAAGACAACACAGGGGCTGTTTTATGCAGCATGTATATGGGGACAGAAGGGAAATAACTGAGCATACGCTGGAGAGAAAGTGTGCAGGCGTGGTGAAATGCAAAGTCACTTTTGAGTGAAGAGAGTTTCTTAGGTACATTAGGTGATGGGGTACTCCAGGAAGTTAACTTACAAAAGTTCCAGGAGTGAGAGGATCAGAAGCCCTCCTGCTGCTCGCTTTTCCCATGGCAATCTGTGTATGAGAAACGAGTCTGAAGAAGAGCAACGCAGGCCAGCGAGGGCTCTGTGCACTATGACAGGAATTTGAACTTTATGCCACAGGGCATGTTTTTACATAGTCCCCAAATACTTGGCTGATAAAATTATTTAAAAAGTATGATACTGGCACAGATAAGATAATTAGATCAGCATGATGCCTGTCTAGAGATGGACAACGTAACGAAACAATGGGATATAGAAAAAAAAACAGTGTAGAAAGCTGAGATGGGGAGCACGTAGGAGTTTGTTAGCTGGAGTATTGCACCTCCAACTAGCGAATAAAGGACAGATTTTCAGGTGATATTTGGACAATTGTCTAATTATTTAAAAGTGAAATTTAATGTTTATACAGAATATTATGAAAAATTTCTGGGTAAACTTAAAATGTCAATGTAAATATCAGAAAAAAAGCATATTATCTTGGGGTTCATAATGTGATTTTTGCTTTGTTTTTTTTTTTTTTTTTTTTTAGTATGCTAGTGGTACATAGCTCAAGGGAAAATGAGATATTCCCACCAAATCATGACCTAGAACACCCCAAACTCCAGAATGATTCACATATTAACAGTCGTAAGACAAAATCCAAATTAGGAAAAATGTCTTTAACATATGTAACAAAGAATTTATGTTTATAATATAATCTGTACTAACCTCCTACAAATCAATGCTAATTAAAAAAAGGACTAACCCAAGAGAAATGGGTAAAGGGTACAAACAGCTAATTAATGAAAGAAATGGCCCCTAGTATGTTCAGGGCCAGTGACATGTAATACAATTTCATTTCTGACTTATTGGAAGGTAAACAGGAGATGCACACTAATGACAGAGTCCCCAAGTAATAATTCAAAAATAGTAAACCATCTTGGGAGAGTGAGGAGAAATAAAAATCCTTAAATATTAAGGGCACAAAGTCAATATATACATAGAAAGTAATTTCTTCTTAAAGCTTCGCAGATATATAAAATGTGTAGACATATAAATGACTATGCTGTTTACAATAGTGAAAATATTGGGGAAAACCCCATAAAAATCACTAAACAGGTTCATTTTACAAACTATAGAATACAGATACATAGATTATTATGTTGGCATGGCAAGATATCCATGATAGAGTTCTCACTGAAATAATGACCAAGCAGAATGCCATTCACGGCGTCACTAGACACATAAAACAGTGAGATCAATAATTGGCTTAAGTGGGTCTGGATTTGGGTCCTTGCCCTAACACTGCTAACCTCTTGAAATTTTAGTTCCTTTCTCTGTACAACTGGGAGGGAACCTACCACACAGTTACCGGGAGAATTCCGAGTATATAGAGTAATACTATTAAAATTTGGGCTCATGAAAAGACACTTGTCAGCAGTTCTGACAACCCAGGCTCAGTCCCTGGAAGCTAGATGGCAGAAAAAGGGAACCAGCTTCCACAAGTTGTCACGTGACAACTACACAATCGCTGTGGTTTGTGGGCACATGGATGTGCACACACAACAAAACAGATTTCATCCTGACACACAATGATTCACATCAGGAAAACAACTGACGTCCAGCGCTGCTGAGGACAAGGTGAAATGAGGACCCTGAATCACTGCTGGTGCAGCTGCTCTGGAAAGCAGTGTGGAGAGCTCCCCAAAAGCTAAACCTTCATCTACCACATGGCACAGCTATCGTACTTCTTGGCATATTCCCAAAGGAGGACCTAACATCCCACCACACAGATACTTGCTTGGCTGTATTTGCTGCTGCTCTGTTTGCAATAGCTGTGAGCTTGGAAATGCAAATGTGATACGGATACAAAATGCAATACTATGCAAGCATAAGAGAAAAACAAAACAATGAAACTTGAAGGCAAATGGATGGAATTGGAAAACAGTATTTTGAGTCAGGTGTCCCAGACCTAAAAATACAAATACTTCATGTTTTTCTAGTATTTGTAGTTCCTAATTCCACCATTTTCTTTGTCTGGGGTTCTGTTTCTTTATCTTATCCTCAACACCCAAGACTCTCTCTTCCACATCTTGTAGTCTCTTTGGAGTGTCTTACCTCTGAGGTTTGTGTTTGAATTCCTAAATTTTTCAATTGCAGTTTTATTTCAGTTTGGTTTTCTTTAGTGATTCTATTTCTTTAATTTTGCCTTCATGTTTTGCTTTCATTATTTTATTTAACTGTTTATATTTTCACAGACTTCATTAATAGATTTATTTGTGTCTTCCATAAAGTCCCTGAACATTTTCATAATTTCTATTTTGAAGTCCTTGGCTCTTGCTTCAGCTAAATTGCATTTCTGAGGGCCTACTGCAATAAGGTTACTGGTTTTAGGAGGAGGCTTATTGTCTTGGATGTTCATGTTGGTTTTTGTGCTGGGAGGTAGGCATCTGAAGTTATGACATTTGAGATGTTTCTTGGTGTCAACATTTGGGCTTTTCTTTGTTCGGCAGGTGTTCTGTTCTTGGTTACTCATGCCCTCTCTGGAATCTAGGCAAGTGTGGTGGCTTTAGAATCCCTTGTAGAGAATGTTTCTATAGGTCTGACAATGATAGAAGGGATTGCAGATGAACTAGGAAGAGAAACCAAGAGGGGTCACCAGGAAGAGCTAGGGAGGCTGGGATCTGCATCAAGAGACAGAGACTCCTAGGAATAGAGACAGCGTGGAAGAAAGGACTCCTGCAAAGTGACTGCTGCAGGACCCTGGAGAGATGGCAATGGAGTACAGGAAGAATAATGACAATCATGTACCCAATCCCAGTACAGGACAGTCACAGAGGGGTCCCTGGTAGAAAGTGTGTCTGGGGTGGGCAGCTGACTCTAAGGACTAGAGGTGGGATCAAGAGGAAGTCTGAGAAGGTCCTGATTATAGATTCTCAAACCTCTATGTAAACAAGGAATCAATTTGTGTATTAGATTTAAGTCCCAAAGTAAATATAACTATTATGTTTGGCTAATACAGTTAAGAAAACTTCGTAGCCATAGTATCATAAGCTATCAATTGCCCTAAGTCATCAGGTTGGTTATTAATTTTCTCTGGAGTAGTTTCCACTATATACATATTCAGTTTACATTCAAATTAAGAAAAATATAACAAAATAGGAAGACACACTTTTAAGAGTGTTTTCTCCAGTAAGACTAGGATTGCAAAGCAAACTATTGAAAAACAAGAAAATTTGTCAAGTAGAAATACTTTAGAACAACCATATCAATATGCAATCCACACAGGAAAGACATTACATACCCCTCTGTTCGGAAGATCATCCGAAAGCTGTCTCCTAAGCTTTTATAACTGTGTGGGTCCATTTCAGCTCTCTTAACTTGGAACCTAGAAAAAATATCAAGCAACAACAGAAAAAAAAGTACATTAAAATCTTGGTCAAAAGGCTTTTCTTGTTTTGAAAAGTTTTAGACGTGTAGCTTTTCAGGAGTAATTTAAAATATCCTCACCATTACTACGGATTTCATTGCTTTGTTGTTCTTATCTTTTACCTCATTTCTGTATTACCTTAGTATGGACCCTTTGTCCTTCATTAGAGCCCATATTTCTATTTTTCAATCAGACGAATACATCCTAAGGTGTTTAGATGTGTGTGTGTGAAAAACATGCACAGATGCCATGCAGTGTTTTAATACTTCAGAAATCTGAAGATGTATATGAAAGGTCCAATTAATGTTACTCAATAGGCATTTCATAAAATGGTTTAAAAGCACAGAGGAACTAACATGGGACAAATTAGACTCCGAGGGTGAACTTGGAATTGATTGTGCTACAATTTACCATCACGACTCCAGCATGGGCCAAGGCCTTTGCAGAGGTGCAGGGTCTGCACACAGCTGCTGCTCAGTCTTTACTGAGTGCTCCGTCTCCCAACGCCTTACTTTTTTCTGTTTTGTTTCCTTGGAATAATCACTTATCTTTCACTGTAGCCCACCACATGTAGACACCTCCACTGTGACAGTTCAGCTTTTCTTTGTTTGCCCTGGGTTTATTTCTAAAGATGTGTTAATAAATATTCATTTCTATCACATGCCATTTTTAATCCAACCTCTGGTTTGTCTAGTCTGTTTACCCTTCATTTTTGTGCTCTTTATCCTAAATTCTGATTTAAGGTCATTCTTCCTTTTTCTGCTTCCTGCAATAATTTCACCTGTTTTATTTTTTCCCTTGTAGGTGCTTTTCAGAATTACCTCTGATATTATATAATTTTGAATACTTTTCATATCATTATCATTATGATATTCACACTTATTTTTTTAGGGATAATGCTTTTTATAGATCTCATCCCTGGGTGATTCTGGTCAAAACCCAGCCTTACCACAGACCAGAGTGAATGTATCACTTTGGTTGAACCTACTGGGCAACTGAAGTGAAGCTGAAATTACACTAGATTTTGTAAAATGAAAAGTTGATAATTTGGGGGATCAGGACAGCATCTGTCTGGATGTGTCAGCTGACTCTTCCAAAACAGTTCCTGGCACAAATGTTGGCAGAGTTGGTGAAGGCTTCTGTCCCACCTGGTCCCACCATTGTTCAGTCCCAAAGAAACACACAGAGGCCTATTAATTATAAACTAGTTAGCTGATTAGCTTAGGCTTTCTTATTAACTAACTCTTACATCTTA
The DNA here is from genome assembly GCF_037038515.1 of Microtus pennsylvanicus. NCBI lineage: Eukaryota > Metazoa > Chordata > Mammalia > Rodentia > Cricetidae > Microtus > Microtus pennsylvanicus. The sequence goes on along the minus strand of NC_134592.1, from coordinate 54,713,586 downwards.
TATTAGCCCATAATTCTTTTCTGTGTTAGCCATGTGGCTTGGTACCTTTTATCAACAAGGCATTCCCATCTTGCTTCCTTTGTATCTGGGTGATGACTGTAGACTGAGCCTTTCCTCTTTCCAGAATTTTCCTGTTCTGGTGGCCCTGCCTATTCTCCCTTTCGGGCTACTGGTCAATCAGCATTTTATTAAACCAATACAAGGGACAAATCTTTACAGGGTACAAGATCATTGTCCCATAGCAAACAAATCCCTACACTAATGTTCAGAGGCTGACTGGGTAGTATAGAGGGGGACCGTGGAGTGAATAACAATTAAGAAGGCAGAAGGAACCTCTGTGTGAGGGCTTGGTGCCAGAAAGCAGAGCAGCAGGCCTGTAATTAAAGGTGTACAAATTCAGGGCAGTCTGTTTCCTCTTTAATTCATTTTTTGTTGCTATTTCAGCATCTTCTACTGCTCGTCTTTGACACAGCAAGCCATATTTCACAACACTGTGCTGGGTATGGTTCAACTTGAAATGCTATATTCGGCTTAGTGCAGGGCTTTCTGTCATAGTTGCGGTGGCACTGGCACAATTAATTTAGAAGATTAGTTTCTGAACAAGAGCTTCACTCTTAAATTTAAATTGTGCAGGTCTGTGAAGATGGCTCAGTCTGTGAACCCTTGGCTGTGAAATCATAAGAACCTCACCTCCAGTCCCCAGAACCCATGTGAAGAAGCCAGGTATGGTAGGGCACACTGAGATTTATAGCACCAGACAGGTAGAGACGGGGATTCCTGAGGCTCATTGGCTAACCAGTCTCCTACTTGGCGAGCCCAAGCCTAGTGAAAAACCCAGCCTCCAAAATCCAAGGTGGATTGTACTTGAGGAATGACATCCATGGTTTTCATGTGTGCAGGCACACACAGGGACATACACTCATGTGCACGCACACATTCACACATACATGCACATACTCACGCACGCATGCACGTATGAAAACTAAATATACTGAACTTATCAGAAGAGTATAAACTGGGACAGCTGGCTTGCTCAGTCTGTTTTAGATGCAGAGGTGTGTCTGTGTTTATATACCACAGGCTTGAAGACTCGGTAAGAGGTCTGTTTAGAACAAGAGCAAAGCATGATAGTTTGGGTATTTCCGGACTACAGTTTGTATGGGAGATAACTTTTTATTTTAAGATAATGTAACACTACACAGAAAGCAATGCAATAGGAGAGCCATTACGGGTTTGTAGAACAAATAACCAGGTAACATGCAGAGCAATTTCTAAAATACGATTTTGGTTTAGTCCAAATAACCATCCCCATCTCTACATTTGCACATCTGTCGCCTGTCTTCATTGCTGGCTACGAACCATTTTCTTATGTCTAGTTGAGAAATCAAAACCTCTTCTATTGTAATTGTTTAATCAAATTATTTGAAACATTTTCATGTATCATAAAAGCATTAAATATACATAGATATTTCTCATGACATCTGTAATAACCTTTCATTAAATACTTTTACATCAGTCAAATTCTTTTGTCGATGCTTTTCTTCTAAGTTGTCAAGTGTTTTCTTAATGTATGCCATATGACATTGGGTGTTACAGGTTTCACAATGATTCAGCACATTATGGCCAATTCTAAGACACATGAGAAAGAAATGCAAGAAAACAAAATTGAAAATGTAAGAATCTTTGCTAACCCCAAACACCTGAAATGTTAAGTAGCATGGGCACTGTGTCCAGGTGTTCGGGGCTGCGGTGGGATTACTGCTCTCTGTGAAGGCTCAGGAAGAGATTCACAAAGGGAAAGGGGGTTTGAGCTGTTCCTCATGAGACTCAAAAGGCAAACAGAGCCAACTAGAGGAAAGCAGTCCAGGTGGGGAAAGGAGGAAGGGCCCTTGAGGGAAAGCTGTTCTTCCTAATAGAGAAATGAGGGAAGCATTCGTTCACATTAGCAGCCTGCTTGAGTTTCCTTCCGGAAGATGCTAGGACACTCTGCAAGCACATGCCACTTCGTTTGCTCAGGATGGGTGCAGATGTAATCAGGCTTACTGGAGGTACCCAGGTGAGAAGGACCAAAGCCCAGCAGAGGATATTTATCTTTTCTCGACTCTGTATCTGTGCAGTTCAGCTCTCTGGGTGGCCATATTACAGATGTGTGACCTTACTTCCAGACGGTACTGTGAGTCAGCAGATGGACCAATGCAAGCGCATTCAAATTCTAGTCAATGTTAACCTCTCTTTAACGGCTGAGGTTAAGATACTCCAGCTTTCTCTAAGATGTTGACAAATCCAGATAGAGGTGAGATTGCACAAGTGTGCATAACTAACCTGTCTATTAGAAGTATAGACACTTTATTCTGTAAATGTAATGTGTTTTCTTTTTTCCAGAATAAAAAAGAAAGAGTTGCAATCAACTTTACACTTATATAAATGTGAGCTACTGAACAGTGTGCTCCATTCATGGCGGGCAGGAGACACAAAGGTCCATGTACTGCAAGAGCAATACAGAGGCGAGGAGGGCACAGTGAGCAGCAAGACTCTGATGGAGGAAGGTCATTGGTTAAATAAAAAGAAACTGCTTGGCTCTCATTGGTTAGGAGATAGGTGGGAGGAGTAAACAGAACAGAATGCTGGGAGGAAGAGGAAGTGAGGTCAGACTCCGCAGCTCTCCTCTCCGGAGCAGACGCCTCAGAGAGACGCCATGCCCCAGCTCCAACCCAGGATGGACTTAGGCTAGAATCTTCCCGGTAAGACCGGTGCTCACAGATTATTAGAGATGGGTTGATCGGGATGTGAGAATTAGCCTAGAAGAGGCTAGATAGGAATGGGCCAAAGCAGTGTTTAAAAGAATACAGTGTCTGTGTAATTATTTCGGGGCATAAGCTAGCCGGGCAGGCGGCTGGGGTGTTGGGGACGCAGCCCCGCTGCCGCTCTTATTACTACAAGACTCGGAGCATTTTCTATGACATGAAGGCAGTCAGAGGCCCAAACACGGAAGGCAGAGAGCAGCGTCCCTTCCGCTGAGCCCCTCACAGATGGCGTGCCCATGCTTCGCACAAGAATGTATGTACTATTTAGCTACCCTACACTGTACTCTGACTGGAGAGTTATCAGTTCCTCTAAGGAGGCTGTTTTAAGTTGATATAATTACAGTGGATTTTGGTCAATCTTGTAGAAACAGTTATTTCCTTCCTCCTTTCCGCTTTACCTCACCATTTTCCAAGCTGCGTTCTCTATGCTGAGGGAGACAGTTTCCCAGTCATGTAACACAACTTCTTTTGCTCCTTGGAAGAACTGCAAGGGTTCGAGCCCTGCTCCCACGCATGTTCTGACCGGATGTTAGACACTGCATAGCTCTCAGCTGTTACTGTGTTGCCTAGTTTGTCTCTTGGGCAGCAACCATTCTTCCTATTAAATGAAGTTACTCAGATGGAGATTCCAGCTGTGGCCAAATTACTGTTCTAGAGACAATAGAGAGGCCCAACTTTTTCTTCTCAACGCACTCAGCCACAGGGCCTGCCAGTGCAGGATGACATGCATTTAGCATTGGGGGGAACTGCCCTGCCATTTCCTCCACTAGGAACACCAAGCAAGTCACTGTGGTGGCCACCAGGGCCAGGAAGGGCCTCTCTGTGTTAACACACAAGCGTTCCTAATGCATGGCAGTGCCTTTGTTTCCACAGACGCAACCGTTCTTTTCAGGAATCAGCAGCAGTTGCCACTGACATAAATGCGTGCTCAGAGAGACCCATTTTAAACTTGCGTATGCGGTGAGGGTGGGACGCGGTGCTTCAGCTTCCCAGAACACTTCTGAGACATGGCCGTAAGAAAGACGTCTGTGAGAAGTGGAGTGGCTTTGCTGCCTTAAAAGACGAATACGGAGTTATTTTAAAATGTCAAAATTTGTGCAACAAAACGTCAGATTGTGCGGTGTCTTATTTCCACAGAATTAAAGGCTGTAGGATGTGCACATTATATAATTATATATTATATCTTTGTGTGATTATGCGGCACTAACAGCAAAGGCTTGGACTGGCATGGGGGATGCAATTATTTCCAAGCATACGTGTACATTTGTGCAGTGCACTCTGTTTCAATTTTTTATTTATTTTGTTTTTATTTTTATGTTTAACATTTTAAAACTAAATGTGTGTGCCTGTTTATGTCTCCGTGTGTGTGTCTGTGTGTATGTGCGTGTCTATGTGCTTGTGTATCACTATTTGTGTGTGTGTGTGTGTGTGTGTGTGTGTGTTTACATGTGCGTGTGCCTGTGTTCATGCGGAGGTCAGAGGACAGCTTGCAGCAAACTCTGGTCTCTTCTCTTCTGTGTGGTTCCTGGGGATTAAACTTGGATCTACAGGCTTGAGGATGACACCCTGAGCCACCTCATTAGCTAACAGACTGCTTTTCAGTGAGGTTCTTAGGTAAGCATTGCGGGAGGGAGCTGAAGGGAATGTGGGGGCAAAGGCTGTTTGTCCTGAGTCATCTCACTGCGCGGTTGCCAAAGCCGGTTGACTTGTGTGATAAGTGGAGCTAATTTCTGCTGCCGCCTCCCTGAGATCATCTAGTGCCACAGTTTCTGTGCTCTCTTCCATTGGCTTTCCTCCGACTCAGCCCTCAGAAACCATTTACATCAAACGCTTCTCTTTATCATCACTTCTACTTGCATGTGTCGTCTGTCTGTCAAAGCTTGTCCTCTATTAAAGGGATTTTAGCTACCAAGGAGGAGGTGGCAAGGTTTGGTTTCATTCAGGGTGGGGATGCAGGGATTCTGGGCACCAAAGCGCTCAGCGGCAGCCCGTTCCCCTTCAGTGGCACTGTATGCCACCACAGCGCATTAGCCCGTACAGTAATTGCACCTTTGCGTCGGAGCAGGCGAGGCACGCTGGAGACATGGACTAGGCAGCCCCAGTTACAATTCCAGTGATGCGTAACACGGTCCCACTCTGCCTTTCTCCTCGGTGCTACAACAGAACAGCCGACAGCAGGTCAACCCAATTTTGGAGGAAGAGTAACAGTTAGATTTAAGTTTTGATTTTCTTAGTCACAAGAGAGAAGGGACATCCCATGCTACTGTATAAATCCTCTCCGTTTCTCAGGAGTACGACGCTGCTAATAGAGGCCGTGGCCTGGTAAGCGGTGATGAACCTAATGGGACTCCCTGCAGAGATCTTAGTGAATGCGCTATGAACAAAGATCATTAGTAATTACCAGAATATTACATGTGCTCCTTAATAAACACTTAAGAAGCCCACTAATGAATCAAAGATTAGCAGACCAAAGGGTTTGTAATTACAGAACACATTAAAAGGATAACTGCGGGAAGATTAAACAAAGATTTTAAGTCACTGTAATTAGTCGATCTTCCTGAAGTAAGATGTTGCCCCTACCGAGTCTGTTTACTTTCTTGCTCATCGGACGAACACAGTCAAAGTTGGATCAAACAGGCAAAGGCATGTCAGATACACAGCTCATCAGCTTTGGGGAAAGGCCCTCCAAAGCACAGATTCAGACAGTTTCCCACCACAGGTACTGAATCCCTCTGCTCTACAAAAGCACCTGCTGATGGCAGAAACGCACTCTTCCCATGGACAGAGGTACTCTAGAGACCCACACCAACCATTTTCATGTCATGTAGATGATGAGGTGCTCACAAAGATTTAAAGGAAAAGGATAGTTCTCCTAGTTTTTAATTACATTTAGTTATTGATTTTGTGTGCACATGTGCACAGGTACCATGGTGTGTGTGTGTGTAAGTACTCACAGGTACCATGGCATGTGGGGCACCTTTGAGTCTTCTTTCCTAAGCCCTGGGGAAAGATTTCCTCCAAACCCTCATCTATGTCCAGACCTACTTTCTAGTTGCAAGTCACTAGTGAGGATCATTGTGAACATCTTTTAAAAAAACTAGTTGTGAATATTTTACCTCGCTTTAGGACAAATACAATAATATTACATATAACTTTGCCTCGGGAACTGCTAAGGTTCAAGAGTCTTCAAACCATGTAGGAGAGACATGGATTGTGGCTTTAAATCTAACAGAGATTTCCCATCTGTGGAGCGGTCAGGGATAAGAGTTTTTGGGGAAACAAGGATGAATGATACACAAAATCTGGCCTCCGGCATAGAAGGAACATTAGGGAACAGAGCTGAGATGCTAGGAGTTAGCTCCCAAACAGTGAAGAATATGTGTGCCCATTGGAGAGTCCAGGAACTTGGCTCATCCGGGATCTCGGCATTGCATGTGCCCTCTGGCCAGCTTTTGGTCCCAGCCTGGCATCAGTAATGGTAGCAGCTCTACCAGGATGTGGCATTTGACCCTGGCTGAGCAGTGATTGACAACCGGGGCTCAAAAGCTATGATTGCACACATTTGGCTACGCATTACATTATTCTAAAACTTCAAGGAAAGAAAATTTCCTTATTATTGCTTAACCATTTTCTTCTTTTACATCTGGCAAAACAATATACCTGTCTAAATTCCACATGTCTTTACTAGATGCAGGTGCACTGAGCTATGCTTTGGGTTAGCATTTATGAAATTGTGAGTAAGACCAATACATTTCTCTGTTATTATAAAACAGTTTATAATTTGAAGAAATATGCAGCCTGGAGCACTTGTTGGCCTAGATAATTGCTACAGATAAGGTGATGACATCTTGGCAAGGCCACAAAAGAAAGGAAACGCCTCTGTGTCGTGTCATTTTGAACATGTTTTTTAACAGAGCTTCAAAAGCTTATCTCTCTGAATTATCAGATCAGCCCCAATAGCCTCATTATATTTTAAGTAATTCCCTGTGATCCTAGATATGTCTTAACTACAGCTCTTCTCAGGAGCCAGAGACAGTGACAGGCTGATGTTTTGTGGCTGTGAGTTTTATAATTTATACTTAATGGCATCTTAAGTATCTTATAAATGGCTCCTCACTTGCCAACCACACATTTTGCTACAATAAACATCTACCCAGTGTCTCAGCGCGGTGAGGCACAACTCTTTTTGTCATTCCTTGCACCATTATAAGGCATTTCTAATATTTAGATCCTATGGAAAATTTAATATTGCCAAATGAATTGTGATCAAGTTCATTGTACCAGTTGGAGCCAGTTCTTCCCGCTGTTTACGTAGCTCGGCCGGTAGTAACTAAGTGCACTGACAATCTAATTCTAAAACTTATTTTAATGACTGCATGCTAGTTAACAAGTCAGAAGCAAAGGATCGCTGGAGATTACAGCTTAATCTAATAACGCTAAACCACAAGTAATAAAATGGACTAATTAACATGGCTGTATAATTAAAGTGCTCGAGGCATAAACTGGTCTCAATTAAACAAAGGCTTGACTACCATGACTTTCAATTATTTTGTTTTGTAAGACATATGTCCCATCGAAACAGCAACAACAATAAAAAACCAACACAAAATCGAAACAAAATTATGCTTAAAATCAGGCTGCAGTATGACCGCTCTGAGTGTGTACGTACATACATATGCACACAATTCATCAAACCTCATATTTAATACCAACAAATGATGTCACAGAGATGCGCTCCCCTGAGCTTTCTTCTCAGTCTAGCCATTGCAGCTGCTCCTTAGCATGCAACCAACTCATACCTGGAGAATGAGGGAAGGATGGCTTGAAGATCGGGAAAAAAATGTACTCACAAGGTAACGAGGACAAAGGAGGTCGCATTAGCTTCAGTCATCAATTATTAAAGTGATCATACGCAACACATTTCATAGTTCCCCAGATTCCAAACATAATTATCTAATACCCACCCCACCAAAGCTATCGTATCCCTTCTATTTCCCCTCCCACCTCCCTCCTGGTCCGCACAGTATTGTCCAGCGTCACCACTACCACCTTGTACTTGACCGAGAACTGCCATCCTTAGGTGTCGAGTTCGGCTTGTTGTTCAGGAAGAGACTGAAGCTTTTGGTTTTCAGCTGCCATAAAAGTTTTCCAGAACAGAATTAAAATGTGGTCAAATCTGCCGGAACCCCTCACTGGCTCTGGGAACTGAGCCATTCTGAGGAAAGTAATTAGTCACCAGAGACTCGGCAAGGGGAAATGTCAGACAATGCAGAGCCTGGAGACCTGGGAGATTGCTGCATTCTATTTTAATGGCTCAACTGTGCCCATGGTAGGGTTTATTTGGTGCTGATAAGAAAGCTCATCGGGGAAGAAAGATTAAAGAGCAAGCGCCTTCTTTGTATCACGAGCAGGGACGCTGGAAAGAAACTCACGGAGTAGAGATGCTAATGTTGGCGATTCAGGAAGAAAACATGCTTATCATGGAGGAAGAAGTGATATTTTATTTTATTTCATTTCAGTTTTATCAAGGTTGACCTTGTAAGTCACTAAGATTTGAATACCTTGTGATCGTTTTTGAATGTGGTGAATATTCAAGGCACATTATAGGTAGACAGGACCATCGGGACCCATATCCTTCTCAGCTCTGAGGACATTTTAAACTGCATTTTCTCACCTCAGGGCGTCCTTTATTTAATTCACTTTTCTTATAGTGTATGGTTAGAATCACTTGAAAAATAAGACAGAAGTACTAACTTGGACCTAAAACATCAGACTGGAGAAGCGGGGTTCTCTGGGAGAAGCGGGTTCCTCTAGGCTCTCTCACTTGAAATAGGAACTCATCCCTAGGTCAGCGAGGGACCAGCACAACTGTTCCTCTCCACCCAAGCATTTCACTACTGAGAATAACGAGATGATAATGTCATGCGCCCGTCACTCACCCACAGGACAGTAAGACTTACATCTGGAATAATTAAGGAGACAATCAGTTTTCTATTAACTAGTGTGGGACCGCAGCCTTCCAAGACACTGTTCGTTTAATCTGCTTCCTCGCGCGCCAGGGCAGGAAACTGTGAGCAGAGGAAGAGCTTGTCACAGAGAGCTGGGAAGTTCAACCGTCTTCACGGGGAGGTTTAGATGAAGTTATGAGACACGTGTGATCCTTCCAGCTGAGTGGATCAGTATTGACCAGGCAACGTAACAAAACATCTGCCTGTCTACTTCTATCGAATATGGTTATTTATTCCCGAGTCTATGGGTCCCTAGTGTGTGCCTGGGGAACACTGTCAAGTTCAGTAGCAAGTATTGAAGTCTTCCTCACATTTCATCCACTTCCCTCTCCTCCTCTCCCTTCTCCGTCCTTGAATGCTTTATCTCACTGAGTATTTCCTTTTCTCAGTTAAATTGTTCTCATAATGAGTATTCCATTATGTCACGAACCTGTGCTCACCACAGCCCCAGTGAAAACGGTGAAATTTTATCACTTTAAAATAACGTGTTAGAAATCACTTTAAAATGTCTTAGAAACTCCAGCGACTCAGGAGATGCATGAACTAACTTCACTCAGGAGCAGGCCTAACCTGTCCAAAAAACATGACAGGAAACTATGTTTCACTAGTTAAACAGATGCTTAATGAGAGGGCACTCACAGTTTGGCAGTGTTACAGGTAGGCACTTTGGCAAGCAAGGAAACACTGTAAGGCAGTTTAAGTCATTTGATTTTTATAAAATGCAGATCTGACTGTAGCTACCAACTTTTACATAATTTTACATCATACAACATAATTATATTTAAAAATAACTCTGAATTCAAATTAAAATCTAGAGGATTGGGCATCACTGACAGAGCAACTTCTAAACTACTAAGTATGGAACGTAAGATATTACGTTAGAAATTAGAAATGGGACCCAAAGGAGAAGACTATAATGAAGACATGGGGGGTGAAGGAGAAACTGTAATGAAGACATGGGGGGTGAAGGAGAAACTGTAATGAAGACATGGGGGGTGAAGCACCTCTTTCAGATTTCTGGTGGGTTGAGTTCTTGTGTCCATCAAAGCTCTCATCATCCCCACTGCACTAATAAGCTAAAGTCATATGGGACACAGTAGGAGTTTCTTCTCTCTCTTTATAAGTAAGACCTTACTCCTTAATAGTGAAGCTTATGCACAGCTCAAGCAAAGCAAAGTTCACCAAGTGTCCATGATGAACAGGGCAACTGAGTGTTAAACTTGTCTCAAGTAAATCGTTGGCCTCAAAGGAAAAGTGCACTCTCCCAGGGGACAAATACATGACATGAAGGCGTTACTAATAGGCAAGCTACCCTTGCTAGTGACATCTTTGCTTGCCTTTCCCATAGCACAAAGACAAGGGACCCAACTACCATTCTCAGGTCAACTGGGGCTGTTTTGTTCTTTTTTGGTTTGGTTTTGCTTATTGTTTCTGAACAAACTCTTGCTCCACAGACCAGGTTGGTCTCAAATTGTTGATCCTCCTGCCTCAGCCTCCTGAGGGCCAGGATTACAGGTATGTGTGACCACATCCTGCTGGTGTAGGGGGTGTCTTTTGAGTGAGGGGCCACTTAACTGTGCTGACACACAGTGTTGCTTGCCCGCCATCTTGGCTGAGCTTCAGCAGACCACCCCTCACACTAATGGCCTCCTAGTGCTTCTCTGATCCTCTGATCTCTGTGTAGAGATTTCTCGATCTTCCTATTGAGAGGCAAGGAGGTCTCCCATACTAGCATATCTGCCTCTAAGCTGTATCTTCCTCTTTCTCTGCCTTGCCCGCTCCTTAACTCCTGCGTTCCTCTGCTATGCTTTCTTCCACCACTTGAAATCAGAAATGGGCCAAGGACCAGAGAACACAATTTGGTCACGGAGCTTAGTGAGGGTCTAAGAGGGGGGCATCCTATGAGCCCAGCCCCATGACCATTACTGTCTGGTCTTTTGGATGTTCAGAGATCATTATTGCAAACGATTGGTTTCTTTGTTCTGGATCAGAGGTACGTGACCTCTGACTATGTTTGAACTTAGGCTGACAATGAGTTGTGTGTGACCAAAGGAGGGAAACCCAGCTACCTCGTACTCCTTTGGTACTTGCTGTCCACAGGCTATGGTGGGTACACACAGATAATGCACCTCACGGTGATGCCATCTCTCTTCCCTCTGGAAAGAAGGCCCACGATTTCCAACTCTGATCCCTTCGGAACCCCTCCACTCCAAGGACTTCATAAAGTGTTCTGTGGCTCCTTGAAGGTAAACAAGAGCTAATTCTGATCTAGTTTAGAAGGATGGAGCAGACAAAGCTGACACAGCACCTCAAACACGCCAAAGCAGTTCCTGCTTCACTGCTTTCATGCTTGTGCTGTGGGGTTCTCTTCCAGTTTGTTTCTTCGGATAAAAAGCCTGTCGTGTGTGTGTGTGTGTGCGGGTATGAGTGTGTGTATGTGTGTGTGCATGCGTTTGTGTGTGTGTATGTGTGGTTGCATGCGTTTGTGTGTGTGCGTGTGTTTGTGTGTGTGTGCGTGTGTATGTGTGTGTGCATGCGTGTGTGTGTATGTGTGTGTGCATGCGTGTGTGTGTGCGTGTGCTTGTGTGTGTGTGTGTGTGTATGTGTGTGTGCATGCGTGTGTGTGTGTGTGTGTGTGCATGCGTGTGTGTCTATGTGTTTCCACTTCTTTCTGGACTATGTGGTGTCTGTTATTTAGATTCTCTAAGATGTGTGTTTAGACTGACAATTTGAGGAAAATGGGACAATGTCTGCCAAAGCCCCTTTCTTTTCAGAACGCAGCCCTAGTCTCTTTGGCTTCCTGCTGCTCCTGGTAGCACTATGCTAGCTATCTTGGCTGGAGGGGAAGAAGACAGAACAAGAAAATAAAAGCAGAAAAAAGAATGGCCACAAATGATGCTGTTTCACAGCCAGGAGAGAGAGATGCTTCTAGAACTGGGAGGCCCGTGTATGTCCCAAGAGTCAAGTCCTGGCAAGAGCCACGGGACAGCTGCGGCCCCACACTCTGAAATCTCATTTTCACAAATCTTGATGTAATTTATAGGGCAGTTGGCAGGGGTTCTCTTTTATTTTCATTTTCTTGCACACAACTTAATTAAAGCACAGGAATAGCATAGTGCATTCAATAGTGAAGCCAATGTCTCCACAGCTCTATATGATGTCCTGAGAACTTTCCAAAGACATGTGTGTAGTAGAAGTACTGCTTGTGTTGTGCCAGGTTTGGCTAACTACTAAAAGAATGGAAACCCTAAGGAAAAAGCATGTTTTATAGGACAAAAGTATACATGTTTTTGTCAACTCAAAATAAATGTAAGGGCTGGAAAAATGGCCCATATAGTGAACTCCTGCCATAAATTCTGATGACCTGAGTTCGGATCTTCAGGTCTCACATACAAACCCGGTACCCGTGACAACACCAGTGGAACCTGTAACAACACCAGTAGAAACCTGTACCTGTAACACCAGTGGAAACCTGTACCTGTAACACCAGTGGAAACCTGTACCTGTAACACCAGTGGAAACCTGTACCTGTAACAACACCAGTAAAAATCTGTACTTGTAACAACACCAGTAGAAACCTGTACCTGTAACAACACCAGTAAAAATCTGTACTTGTAACAACACCAGTAGAAACCTGTACCTGTAACAACACCAGTAGAAACCTGTACCTGTAACAACACCAGTGGAACCTGTGCCTGTAACAACACCAGTGTAAATCTGTACCTATAACAACACGAGTGGAACCTGTGCCTGTAACAACACCAGTAGAAACCTGTACCTGTTACGGCAGTGCTGTGGTGGTGGTGATGGATGTAGAGCCATCATCAGGTCACTGATGCTCATTGCTCTGCCCTAACCAACTTGAGGGTCAGTGGGAGGCAATGCTCCAAAAATCAAGGTATGGAACAATGTAGGAAGGCGTCTCAAGTTGACATCTGGACTTTACATGTCTCGTACACTTGCTCATGTGCACTGCCTGTATCTATGGGCACACTCACACATTACCACACCTGCAACCATACCACCCCCTCCACAAAATAATAATACTTTAAAAAGCAAATATAAACAAAAACCCATGCAGTTTATTAAAGTTGATATTTGAAAAGTTTGAGACATAGAATTGGTAATAACACATTTTTAGGATTCAAATTAGATATTGAAAGATATTCTAAATCTCAAACTTTAAACCTCCTAGAAGTTTGAAAACATAAGCAGATAGCTTGTGATATTGGGACTTCTGTCACTTATCTGACATGGGGAAGAAATGGCTGTTAGAGAGGGTGCGACAGGAAGGTGTAGTGAGGTTGTCTCTGGGACTAGAATATGGAATTACACCAGCATCTATGGTAGAATTACTCAGCTGCTTGCCATCCTTCTCCCCTTGGGTTTGTAATGATATTTTATTTGTATTTTAATAAATAAAGCTTGCCTGAAGATCGGAATGCAAAGCTAAACCACTAGTAGCCAGAGTGGTGGTTCACACCTTTAATCCCAGCACTCGGGAGACAGAGGCAGATGCTTCTCTGTGTGAGTTCAAGGCTACCCTGGGCTACACAAGATCAATCCAGAAACAGATCCAGGTGGTGGTGGTTCACACACTTTAATCCTAGTATTTGGGGTTATTCCTGGGGTTTCCTTACTCCTTGCTCCTAGTGTTGCAGTTAATTCAGATGTCTCTGTTCAAATGATCCAAATTTGAGGGTGTCACCTCTTTTGTGTTGGTTACTGCAAGGTCCTGTCATTGCTAACACTTCAGACTTTTGTCTTTGTAAGCTCTCTGACATGGAAGTGGTTCTCAATCTGTGGGCTTTGGCCTTTTGGAGGTCACATATCAGATATCCTGTATATCAGATATCTACATTATCACTCATAACAGTAGCAAAATTACAGTTATGAAGTAGCAATAAAATAATTTTATGATGGGGGCCACCACAGCATGAGGAACCATATTAAAGAGTCCTAGCATTTGGAAGGTTGAGAACCATTGGCTTAGGGGATATTGTCAGTGTAAGCATCCTTCAGCAGAGGCATGAAGAGTATGTCTGGGCACCTTGAAACGGGACGTCACACCGAATATGCTCATGTTGCCTTGGATAATCATCCTCTTTCCCTCTGTGCCTCCTCAGCTTCCTGCTTGCTGCTATCTGTCACTATGTTTCCTTTTTGTGGCCTCCATTACGGCTTCTACAGTATGTGAGTGATGAAGAACACACAGTCTTAGTTTACTATATTTTGGAATCCAAGTCTTTACATTAAAAATGAGATTGGTAGGGACTGGCGAGATGGCCAGTGCATATAAGTGTTCTGGGCAAGCTGAGGAGCAGAGCTCAGATTTCTGGAGATCACATAGATGTTGGGCAGGCATAGAGGCCTCCCTATAATTCTAGCCCTTGGGAAGAGGCAGGAAATCCCAAAGCAGGAAGGCTAACCAGAGTAGCCAAAACAGCTAGCTTCGTGTTCAAAAAGAGATGCCTTGCTTCAGCATAAGTGATCCAGAAATTGGGGAAGGTGCCCAGTGTTGACCTCTGATCTCTTCATGCCTGTATACCTTCATGCATATACACCTTCAAGTACATGCACCTTTACACGAGCATGCCCACACACGTGAACACATATACACCGACAAACATGTATATTACACACACACAGAATAAAATGAAAATATTTATTAATACTACAAGAGAGAAAATGTGAAGTAGCCACAGAACCATGTTTTGGCTAAAAATAGTCATAATTTGGATATAATGACCTTGAGATCATTTGAATTCCTTTTAGATTCCAGCAAAAAGAAACTACAAAGAAATATGCAGCTGAAAAAAGGACAGTTAGGATTGCTTTACACGAGTCGCTTCTTTCATTCACAAGGTTGAGCGGGGTAAGTGACTGGCTTAACCCTGGTTGACACAAAGATTCACAGAGAGAATAAGGCTGGGGAGTGCTCAGACCTAAACTGGACATTCATACCACACTACTGCTCCCAAGGCTCGGGGATCTTTGAGGTAGTGTGTAAGAGCCAGGTGTGGCTGATGATGCCAAGGATACAGTGTTTTCTAGACACAACAGGGTAGATGCATGAATGAACTCATGGCATTTGTGAAAGAATGCCTGAGACCATCACAAACTCTGCATACTTAGGACTCTGCATCTCACTGTAGAGCGGAAGGTGGGCACGAAGTCCTGTTGCTACCCGAGGAGCACTTGGCATTGGGCAGCTCCTGGGAGAAGGAGAGTCAGTTTCCTTTAATGATGTGACCCTTGAGAAGCTGATCACACACAAGAGCAGGCCCCAGTTGCAAGACCAGCTGAACAGTGCAAACTGGACTAGATGGGGAAAGAAGGAAAACAAAAAAACCATAGGAATCTTAGAGTTGGGTGGGAGGGGCAGGGTGCGACATGCTCGAAATATACGGCAGAAAATTCTCAAAGAATGAGTAATGGTGACACTGCAGACAAGGTTATGTAAACAGACAGGTACAGTATATGCTAAGGGCTTTCTTTCCACCTAATATTGGATCTTAGTGTTCTAGGAAGGTTTAGGTGATAACAGATGTATTCTTTATTTTTCTCAAAAAAAGGGGGGGAATGAGAAAGCGCTCTATTCTCCCCTAAGGGGGAAACATAGATGAAAGGGGTTCATCCGTTCAGTACAGTTTTAAAGCTGCTTGCTTTATATGAGCCACCACAAGACCTGCGCTGCCAATTACATTTTTAAAGATTTTTTTTTATTTTTAGTGTATGTGTGTGTGTTCACGTGCATGTGTGTTGTGTACATGCATGTGTGTGTGCATGCATGTGTGTGTGCATGTGAGCACAAATGCAGGTGCTGTTAGAAGCTGGATGTGTTGCCTCCTCACGTGTTCTGGGAATGGAACTCAGGTGGTGTAGGATGTGCTGCTTTCATTGGTTGAATAAAGAAGCTGCCTTGGCCTTTTGATAGGGCAGCCCTTAGTTGGGCGGAGTAGACAGAACAGAATACTGGGAAGAAGAGAAGTGTGGTAGATACCATGATTCTCCGGCCTGGGACTGATGCTGGTTATAATCTTTCCTGGTAAGCCACAACCTCGTGGTGACATACAGATGATTAGAAATGGGTTGAATCAAGATGTGAGAGTTAGCCAATAAGAGGCTAGATATAATGGGCCAGGCAGTAATTTAATTAATACAACTTCTGTGTGGTTATTTCAGGGGTAAAGCTAGCCCGGCGGCCAGGAGCCAGGCGGCTGGGAAGAAAAGCAGGCCCGCTCTCCCTCCTACTACACTCAGGTCCTCTGGGTACAGCAGTATGTGCTCTTAATCCCTGAGCTACCTCTTCCAGCCCATACTTATTTTTTTTTGCAATATTACCGTTTCCTTTCTACCTACAGAGGAATGCCACACTATACATCTCTTCTCAATGTGCCACACCCTCAACTTCACCACATGGGATATATTCAAAGCTTAGGATTTCAGGATGAGATTCAAATTGAGAATGCTTATCTACTTCTAAAAGTCTTAGCTAATCAAATAATTTTACCTGTCCTCTTTATCCCACATCCCAACCAAATTTAACACACGCATGCACTGCTAAAATAAAAACATAAACATCAGCCAGCAGAAAAAAAGATTTTATTTATGCAGGGTTCTAGGTGATGCTTAGAAAGGTGTTTATCTTTGTTTTGTCATTTCCCCCTAAAAATGACAATATACAAGAATATATTAAAATACATCAGAATTTTGAATAAAACTCACAAAAACCTAAAGACTCTGCTGGCCAAAATAGGAGCCACTAAGCTGATGTGACTATCAAGCAGTTCACAAGTGGTTAGAGCAACTGAGAAAATAAATTGAATTCATTTTATTGAATTAATTTAGATTTAAATTTAAGAACCAGAGACAGGTAGACTATTTTCCAATTGAATATGATTCCATTGTTTTGCAGGAACTACCTCTTGCTTTTATTGTAGTTTACCAAATGTGGTAGTAAGTATATTTTTAATCTAGGTACTTGTCAATTTGTTGTATTAATTGCATGTCTAGATCAATTTTTGAAATTGCATGAAATTTTTACTTTAAAGGCCCTAGAGCTATTCCTGAATATATATATATAGCCTTATCAGTAGGTGTGGAGACATCCTAGTTCATAGAATAGGTATGTTGGGGAAACATCAAAATCCTATCCCGAATTTCAAAATTCAGTTCTTTTCACAGAAACTTGATGTTACTAATTGTATAGCCTCACTCCTTGAGTTGTTTATATAGGTTTGAAATAAAAAAAGGTTCTACAATGAGATAATTTTATGAGGCCAGCTTTGAGCTGAAAAAGTCCAAATGCTCCCTTTGGTGTTCCTCAAGCAAATCTTTCTGAGATGTCTCAACCTTGACATGAACGTTTTGTGCCTCTGAAACCGGCAAGATGTTTCCTGAGAAAATCCGAATGTAATCTACTAAATTAGATTCCCAATCAAATTAGGAAAATTGAAATGACTCTTAAATATACAACAATCTTTGCCTTCCAGCCATTTGAGCTACACTGGAAGATGGCAGTGCAGGCTGATCCAAGTTCAAATCTGAGATCAATACACAGATATGCTCAAGTCATTCCATGCCCGTGGACTTTTCCACAAACATAAGGGATAATTGACACAGTCTTAAAGAAAATTAAATCCTTCCCAGGAACACAAGGATAGCCCCTTTCTGTGGGTCCCTTGAGAGCAGCTGCGGTGTTTAAGAGAGAGACAGACAGTGACTGTGACTCGCCAGAATGCCGTGACACACAGAGAAGGCACTTTCTTCTAAGTCAAGCTAGTGATTCTATAAAACAGCCCATGTGTGTCACTAAGCAAGTCACAATAGTGATTAGACGTCTTCCAATATGGATTGTATGCCTCTTTGTTTTTCTTCAGACAGGACAAGAGACAAAACCTGGAGTGTTTGGGTCGTGTGGATCATGGCAGCACTGCTATGTCTGGAATTTTCATATAAATATCCCATTGCTTTGAGGCTCATGGGCCTGGCTAAAGCAGCAGGGACAATCCCATTTGCACTTTTATAGTTGTAGGGGGATTTTCAGGAGGGAAAACCATTTTCCGTAATATTCTGTATTAACTTAATGGAGCCAATGCACCATTATTATACCTTTCATGCTTTTCTGGAGACTGACAATTTGGAAGTAATTTTTTAAAAAAAAATTGTAAACGAATGTTAACATTAAGACATTCTTGGGCACTCAAAAGAACCTACTTTGCGACAAATTTTTACTGCCTGTTTGCAGCTTTATGCCTTTTTAAGATTATTTTTTAAACACTATAAATGACTGTTTCTACCCTTGTGAAAACCATTACTTCAAAGGGACGTCTTATGACACTCTTTACAATGTCTAAACAAATATCAGAAAACAAAGTGGAGTCTACCTCTTATTTTGTGTGTGACTAAACAATAAAGAGTATTTTATGAGGGTCTATTTTCAATTTCTAAAGTAAATGTTCATTTATTAGTGCTTGAATAATTTTTCTTTGCTTCAACATGGAAAATAAACCAATTTCATTGAAAAAACTTTTGTATATGTTTATTAAAGTTAATTTTTCAGCCCATTTATGGAGTGTGTAAGAAATCAGGTACCAGGAATCGAAGAAAGAAAATTTAAGCAAGTTTAAAAATCAGGCAATGAGAAGGCAATAAGAAGGAAATTCAGAGTAGACCTATAGACCCACTAAAATAGTTATATACATATAACTATTATATATATATAATAAATAAACACATACAAGAGAAAATATATACAAATCAAACTGATGGCCTGGAGGACGAATGAGATAAGGGTGGGGATTTATCTGAAGGGTTTGGCTTGCAGAGGCAGGAAGGTGGTTCTGGTGCAGTGTGCAGGGTCCTTCACAGATAGATGGTTGTGACTGGTAATAGAAAAGACTACAGTGGAGAATCGTTTACAGGAGATACATAGGTATTAGTGAGGACTGACAAGCCTCTCTACGTGCTAGATTTCTTCTTTGAAAGCTTAGGAGGAACATCCTAGATCCTTAGAAAACAGGCACATGTACAATAAAAACAAAGTTCCCAAGCGTCAGGCAGGGAAGAGAGTAAAGTATTAAATAGTTTATATTTAATTATATTTATTTATATTTACGTAGGAGATTTATGTTTACATGGGAGAGGGCATTGGCTTCCATCAAAACTGGCTCTAGAGATGGAAAACTCCACCAGACCAGTCTCATTTCCTCACAGTAGCAGGGACGGCTAGTGAGAGCCAACCAAGAGGAAACTAAACAAACCAAAGTTAAAACGGGTCAGGCGTGAAAGAACAAAAATCAGGAATGCAAATTGGATAAAGGATTGGGCAAGATAAGGGTCCATGTTGGTACAACTTCATTTAAAGGACAGGCTTTGCATCTGAAACAAACCTTCTACAATTGTGAGAGGTAGAAACAGAACTTGACTGCCATGAAATGAGCATTTGCTGAACCAAAACAGAAAATCAGATATACTTTCTTAATCTGGGAGAATCTCAATTTCCTGGGAAGTCAACTACTCTCCACAGAGAGGGTTTTGCCCATTTATCTCATATTCATCTTTCTTTTTACATGTGTAAATATGTGTATGGGTGTTTTGTCCGCAGTATGACTATGCCCCACGTGTGTGCAAAGCCCTTGGGACCATTGAGGACACCGGATACCCTGGAACCAGAATTGCAGTAGGTTGTGAGCCTTCATGTGGGCACTGGACTCAAACCACTGGTCTGGAAGGGCAGCCATTACTCTGAGCCCCCTCTCTCCAGTTCTCGACACTCATCTTTTTTTTTTTTTTTTTTTTGTTTTTCGAGACAGGGTTTCTTTGTGGCTTTGGAGCCTGTCCTGGAACTAGCTCTTGTAGACCAGGCTGGTCTCGAACTCCCAGAGATCCGTCTGCCTCTGCCTCCTGAGTGCTGGGATTAAAGGCGTGTGCCACCACCGCCCAGTTCGACAATCATCTTTTAAAGTACTGTGGGAGAAGGTACGGATTAATCTGCGATGGGGTTGTATAGCGACCTAATGGCAACCTAAAATGCAGTAACCATAAATGATGTGATACAACTATGAACACAACATAGAGAAACATTTCTTACTACTCGAAAGTGCAGGTAGGTACATTGTAACTCTCTCTCTCACTCTCTCTCTCTCTCTCTCTCTCTCTCTCTCTCTCTCTCTCTCTCCCTCTCCCTCTCCCTCTCCTTCTCCCTCTCCCTCTCCCTCTCGTGCGTCTGTGTGTGGTGGGAAGGATACATTTCAAACAGTCAAGGTTTTTCCAGATTTTTATCTTTCCTCAGGATTGTGTTCTGGGTTGCTATCAAAATAGGAAAAGCTTTGGATTCAGACAGACTTATTTCAAAACCCGACAACATTACCTACCCACTGTATGATCTTGGACAAGAAATGCAAACCTTCCTGTTTCTTTATCTGGAGAAGTGGTACTTGGCCATTTGCAGTGGGGATTGAATAAGACCCTGTGTTTAGATGCTAGGTGTCTTTATTTCTCAGTAAACATTAGCTCTTTTCCATCCACTTCTGATTTCAACCTTTTCCTCCTTTTCCCTCCACGACAGCTCAAAGAACTTAGAAGGAAAGGTAAGATGAGGCCAAGAACAAAGCCCTGCCTTGTGAAGCAGGAAAAGGAACAGCCACACTTCCTCCTACTCTTAAGCCCCTGCTAAAGGTTCTCTCATTCTACAAAAACCTATTCACACTCATTTGGCATTTTCATGGCATTTCACAGGTGTGTGTGTGTGTGTGTCAAATGTCAATTAGCTGTACCAAAGAACCTCCTTGACAAGAGGCACCTAAAAAAATGTTTTTTAACGGCACACATCGGGTAAAACACAGCACAAATGTGATCGTTTTACTAATGCTTGAACAATAGTTATTCCAACACATTGGCTTACAACTGTGAATTTGAAATGGGAGAAATGAGGCCTCCATTCTTAAAGATTTGTTCAGTTTTCTTAAGTAAACAAAAACCAATTTCCTAGCATGCTCTATAACATCTCGATAACAATTTAGCACCTACACACAAAGAAAGAGTCAGGGATTATAAAATCACTTAAAATGTATTTATTTCTAGACTGAGCAGCCATAAGTCTTTGAGGATTAATTTCATGCTGAGGGTTAAATTTCCTTTCATGATAGGCTAACCATTGCCTGGGGCTTCGAAGATAATGAACCTGCCAAGGGATTAGCGAGGAAACACTTGTGTTATTATAAAGTAGGTACACTTCCCTTTCTGACCAAGTTCATCCTACGGGACATTAACAAATTATTCCTTCTCTCTGCCCACATTTCAATATGATGTGAGCCAGCAAGTGACCCCAAACCAATAGGACAGGAGATAAGATCTCCTCAGTGCTTGAGTGTCTATTAAACTTGTCTGCAAGAGCTAGACCTCCCGCTGGGAAACATAAGGCATTTTATCTCTACAGGGCCCCTGCTTCCCTACACAAAGCTTTCCAAGGTCTTAAAGACTAACTGGACACAAAGCCAAGAGGTAGGAAAGTTTTAACACAAACAGTAAGTGTGGAAAAGACATTTTAAACGCCAGCTTATAAGGATGAAAACATCTCCTAAATGATTTGGTAAAATATATTGTAATGTGTTCAGAGAGATTTCTGATGTTCGTAAATCATAAAATCAGCAGATATTTTCTTAAATAATGGGGATGTTCGTAGATGTCAAATTTTGTGCTTTCCTCCACATTATTTCTCAGAAGATCAACTGTGTTGGCTTGAGTTTGCTAAGGAGCCTGTTCCTTCTGTGAGATTGGCCCTGATGCCTATGAAGGGCACTCACTACGGTCTGTTCTGCTGTGTAGATGTCTTATTTCTACTACTTGGCTATACTTTCTGCGGGGAAGAAGTTCCCGTTATTTTACCTTTGAGTAGCTCTACTGTCTTCCCAGACTGGGTGCCCAGTGACGATTTCCCAAAGAGACGCCAAGCAATTTCTACATTTTACTACAATTTTCTACCACTGTGGAATGAACAGAGCAGAAGAATCTAAGAACCATGCAGGATGTGTGCTTCCCGTGATGCAAGAACTTAAGAATATTCAGTATAAATTAAGAATACTTTCATTAAGAACCTGCTCTGCACAGAATGGGCTGTTTCCAAAGCAAGAGCTGCTACACCTCTAATTGGCTACTAAACAGCAGCTGGGGCACTGTGCAACAGTTAGGGCTTCATTGGTATTTGTTACAACCCAAGTTGATGCAAAAGTACAATCTCCTAGCAAAATAATTTTCTTACTGTATAGAACAGTACACCACTGTGAAAAATTCTCTTTTGAAGAAGTAGATAATGCCTCTATAAATTTACTTTCTTGTCAGTATGAAGATTGTTGAATTGGGCCCATAATAATGTTATTGCATTCCATGCATATTTTTTGACTGACAGTCTGTAACTCTCAGGTACAAATGTGTTGGAAGTTACCATGAAATATTGCGCAGTGAAGATGCCTGCATCTTTGACTAAGATTTCTGGGCTTTCCAAGATGGAAGCACTTTATATATCTGTGTTGGAGAAGAAAGCTTTGGTAGAATGGTGGATCTGGACAGCAGAGAAAATTGATATAGGGAATAAATGTAGCCTTCTTGATCAAGAGAGATATGAAAATAATGAGAAAAAATTATATAAAATATATATTTGCTTTAAAAATGCGAGAGATGACTGTTTTTGTTTGAAATATTTTACTGGTTATTTGAGAATTTCATAGAACAGGCTTTGGTCATATTCACTTTCTCTGAACTTTTCCCAGACCCACCCTCTTTCCTTCCCACACAGCTCAGTGTTGGGTTGTTCTGCCCGACTATTTAGAAGTGCGGCCTTCCACTGAAGTATGGGCCACTCCCCAGGGGCTGTGCCTTTGGAGAAAACCCACTCTCTCTCTTCCAGCAGCTGTTAGTAGCCTGTAGCTCCTGAGCTAGGGGTGAGACTTCCTGCCTAGCTCTGTCTCCAAGCTAGGATTAGATCTGGTTTAGGCTTGAGCAGGTTTTGTGTATGATGTCAGAGCAATGAGTAGCCACCCTGCTGTGTCCAGGAGACACTGTTCATTGCATCTTCCTTCCTTCCTTCCTTCCTTCCTTCCTTCCTTCCTTCCTTCCTTCCTTCCAGCCCATGAATCTTAAGCTCCAATCAGAAAGTAGCAATCATGCCACAACTGTACCAGTGTGCCTGTCTTGACAGACCAACCAGTCATTATTGTGGCTCATAGGGCTCCCATCTGATTATTTTTGTCCTCTGGTAGCATGCATAGAGTCTTTCAGCTAAAAGCTAGTCACCATTGCATGAAAAACTGCAAGTAATTAATGGCTTCTAAGAAAGGGATGTGCCCACTGATAAGTTATCTAATCCTGGGTGGTCAGCTCTAAACACTATTATTGTAACAATAATAATTACAGAAGAGGTCAGAATTTTGGGAGGGGAGCACAAGGATATTGGTAGAGTTAGAGGGGATGAGGTAGGGTGACAATTAGAGAGAGTAATCAAATATGAAATTTAAAAACTTAAAATTGTAAAACAATAAAACGTATTTTAATTTTTTTAATTGAGAAAAAAATTCATACAATATTTTCAATCATTGTTTCACTTCCCCTAACTCCTCCCCGATCTTCCCCAGCTCCGTGACATCCTACACCAAGTGTTGCAATTTAGAAAATTACACGCTAGAGAAAGATGCTATGGGAGGGAGCTCAGGTGGAGAGTTTTATTTTTTATTGGGGGAAAGTGAATGGGGAAGGGGGAGAGGGGAGACTGGCCTCTGGGGATAGGAGTAGTAGAGTAGTAGGAGAGAAGAGAGAGAGGGGGGAGGGAGGGAGAGAGAGAGAGGGAGAGAGAAGGGGGGAGGGAGAGAGAAAGAGAGGAGAGAGAGAGAGAGAGAGAGAGAGAGAGAGAGAGAGAGAGAGAGAGAGAGGCTGAAAGGTGGGCAGAGCTCTTAAAAGGGAACACAGTGAATGTGCACAGGTGGTGCTCTTAGTGGCTCCAGCTGAGGACGGATACCCCAAAGTTGGGCCAGTACAGATGCTTGAATACAACACCAAGCCCTTTCTATTTTTAGAAAACTAACAAGCAAACAAAAGACCACAATGAAACAACAACAAAGACCACAAAAAACCCCAAGAAACTCAAACACATGTACACACAAAACACACACACACACACACACACACACACACACACACTCCTCCACAGAAACACAAAATTAGGAAACTATAATATATAAACAACAGATTAGTAAGACAAAAAATACCTAATCAAAGCAAAATGAGACAAAAAGTCTACAAAAGTACCACTGAGCTCATTTTGTGTTGGTCAACCACAGCTAGACCTGAGGCCTACCCTGAAGTGGAGTTAATACATTCAGTGGCACCACACTGAAGAAAACCAACATTTCCTTTGTAAGTAAGTGTCAACTGCAGAAAGCTTACTGATTAGCCATGGGAGGTCATGTCTACTCCTCCTTCTTAGCACTGGGACCCTGTCTCGCTTTATCCTGTGCAGGCCCTGCAGTGCTACCACAGTATCTGTGAATTCATGTGTGCATCAGACTTGTGCCCAGAAGTTACTGTTTCTGTGGCTTACCAGGTTCACATCTGATGATATTTTTGGCCTTTGGTAGCATGCATAGAATCTTCCAGCACTATAAAACCTAGTCACACCAGTACACGAAGAGTTTCAGGCAACTGATGGCTTCAAAGAGAGGGATGCTCTCATCCATCTCTCCTGGCTCCCAGAATCTTTCTCCGACCTCTTCACACAGTTCCCAATCCTTCAGGGGATAGATTTGATGAAGATCCCATTTATGACTGAGGGCTTCAAAATCTCTCACTTTCTATACACTGTCAGGTTGTGGATCTTTGTTAGTTCTCATCTACTACAAGAAGAAGCTTCTCTGGTGATGGCTGAGACACTGATCTACGTGTATAGCAGAATGCCCTTGGGAGTCACTTTATTGCTATGTCCCTTTAACAGAATAGTAGTATTTGGTTTTCTGCTAGGCCCATGGTCTATCTAGTCTCAGGTTCTTGGTCACCTGAGGAGGACCAGGTATGGGTCCCGTCTCATGAAGTGTGCTTTAAATCCAATCAGAGAGGGGGTGGTTACTCCTATAACATTCGTGCCACTATTACACCAGCATATTTTTGCAGGCAGGTTATCATTATAAGTCATGGGGTTTGTATTTGGGTTGTGCCACCTTTCTCCTTTGTGGCACACAGAGCACCTTCCAGGGCCATCAATGCTAGTCAAGTCGAGGTTGGGGGTGAAGCTTCTAGGTAGGCACCAGCTCAACTCCTCTATGTTCACTGAGATCGGTGTGTCTTCAGCAATAGGACCTTACCATCAGTTTGCATAAAGTATCCAAAGGCTTGGCAATAACCTATGTTTAGGGGTTTCTATGGGTACCTTTGGGCAGCGAATCAACTAGATACAGCCCATTCCCAGCGCAGTTTTCACTTGGTGATGAGAGATGCCTAGTTGGGGCATTGTTTCCTCCATTATCTGATGATGCCATTTAGATTTATTTCTTGTATGTATATATTTTAGGAAGTGTTTCCATATGGCTCTTCAAATAGGCTTTAGTGCTAGCTGTCCCTCCCCATATTCTCTCCCATACTCCCCTCTTCCATTTGCCTCTGCATTTAATTCTCCCACTTCAGTCTCTCTCCCTGGCTCTTCATAACAATATATTCTATTTCTCCCTCCTTGGTAGATCCTCGCCTTTGACCTAGTCCTTTATTAGGTCCCCAATCTTTGTGGTTATACAGCTTGTAGCACGCATTCTGCAGGCTTAAAAGCTACCACCCACACATCAGAGAAAATAGACAATATTTGTCACTGGTGGGCAAAGTGGACCTATCTCTCAGGGTCTCACCCGGCTTTCCCTCTACTTGAGGTTTTCTGAGGTGGAGGTCATCTGGACAACAGAGAAGCCCAGATGTATGCCAAATTTCTCACCTCCTTCTGGAAAGGGGAGAGAAATACTGCTAGAAATACCACCAAAGCAACCCCTTCCTAAGAAGCAGAGGCTGCATAGCCCTGCTGGGTCTTTCGGAAGCCACAAAGGGGACACATAGCACGCGTTATTTCTGTGGGTATCTACCTTGTTTCGACTAAGATTGTACATCGTTTGCTAAATGAAGAGCACTGCTGTGTGGAGTTACAAAGCATGCCTAGCCTGGACTGTCCCTGACAAGCTGCAGTCTGCAGAGGTAAAATGGCTACAGTGTGCAAATCAAGACTTAGGTCCTGCAGCCTAGAAATGTGCTCCCGTCCACAGAAAATCGGTTTAAGGGACATGAACATTTTAATTTCAGAGAGTTTGGAAGGTATGACAAGATCGTTGTTAGAAATGATTTATATTGCTTTGCATAAAAGTCTGTGTACCTTATCAGAAGACAATTGGTACACCAGCCAGCATTCTTGTTCAAGGTAATGAGAAATGATATTGCTTATCATCAGGGGTCAGGTCTCAAGAAGTCTTGTTCACTTCTGAGTAGAAGTCAGCAGAAACACATCTTTCCATCTCAACAGAGGTTTTAATTAGTTAAGTACACTAACCAGTAACTAGGCTCTTACTGGAATTTCAAGTTGCTACAATGTTTGTATCATTACCTTATTCAACACTCCACTTCAGGTGGAGTGGGCATTCTAATCTGCCAAAAAGCGCTCACTTGAACGAAGTTCTTTAATCTACATAATTACTGTAAATACCATGTTTAGGGGATTTTCACTTGGTGTTCCTTTTAAAGTGCTCACTGGAAGTTTATCCAAGATCACTTGCTCATAATTATTTACCATTTTCCATATGAAGGTTATTAACCTTAATTAAAATGTATTTACAGTTAAACATGAAGGGGCTCTTGTTGAAATTATATTGACAAATTGCATTACAAAGCCTCATAGTGCTAGCACACTCAACTCATCTCTCAAACCAAAATCCAGAAACAAGTAACATTTGCATTAATATAAATGGAGGCACTCTTAAGATATCTAACACAAGAAGGGCATTGTTTCTAAAGTACACAGAACCAGAAACAAAGCGAACCTTACTGTGGACTTCGCTTTGACCAGTAAATCATTTTCATAACCATAAACTGACAACAGGGGACTAAATTACCTTTTCTGTAGCTCAGTTTTGTAAAAGTCCACCCTCTAGCACTAAATGACACCTTTGGCTTCAAAAAGTTAACCTCATCGATATGAAAATGATTTTTTCATTTGCAATTAAATCCAACCAAGTATTGATGAATACAAATGGGAGAAGGGTTCCCAACAGGGGAGAACATGCATTCTCTGGAGATGCAGGAAGATCTCTGTGGCTTCTGGAAGATGCTTGAAAGCCAGTGACAGAAAGGAGGAAGCATCTGCAACCCCAGTTCTATAGCAGAAGAAAGCCGGGCTTCCAGAAGGAAGCAGGCCTCACAGAAGAAACTCTACCAGGATATTTGTTGACAGGTTTCATGGTCATGTCTCCCAAGAGATGTGACCTTAATCAGGAATTAAAGAACAGTGGGTATTTTGGTACACATTCAATTATAGTAGATTTCATACAGAAAATTAATATTTTCCATTCCTCAACTCCTGTCAGATCCTCCAATTTAAGTTCTTTATCTTTCTAAATAACAAAACAAAACAAACCGACCAGGCAGTTGTGGCACATGCCTTTAATCCCAGCACTCAGAAGGCAGAGTCAGGCGGATCTCTGTGAGTTTGAGGCCAGCTTGGTCTACAGAATGAGTTCCAGGACAGGCTCCAAAGCTACAGAGAAACCATGTCTTGAAAAACCCAAAAAGAAAAACAAAACAAAACAAAACAAAACAAACAAACAAACAAGCCACAAAGTAAAGAAAGCATGGAGTCCATCTTGTGTTGGCCCCTACTCCTGAGCATGAGGCCTTCCCTGGGATGGGGCTGACACCTCCAATGTCACCTCACTCAAGAAGACGGATTTTCCCTGTCACAATCGTCTCTAGGTTAGGGATGGGATTTTGTGTCCACTTTCCTGTCTCCGAAGCTCAGAATGTTTTAGTGTACCAAATTATCTCTGTTAAGTTATTAACAAGATTATCACCAAGGTAAGCCTGTGAGAGTCAAACCTTCAGTGTGACTGGAGAAGGGACTGATTTTCTAAGCATTGTTTACACAGATTTTCCCTTTCAACAGCATCCGGATTTGCCATTCGGTTTCAGTTTCCACCAGCACAGGACATATGCTAATTTATAGCTACCTTTACTAAATGACTCCAACCCCTCCGCTCGCTCGTGCTTGCTTTCGCCTGATACCTGCAGCTGTTCCCTTGCCCCAGTCCCACCAGAGCTGGATGCTCCAGGAGTCAGTGTCGCCCAGAATCCAGCCCATCTCACCCGCCCCTCCAGCTTCTGCTCTTCTCTAAGCAGACCCGGTCTAGGTCAGTGGATCGTGGCCATCACCTCAGTCCACCCCACCCCGCTCTTCCTTGCTGCATTATCTGTGCTATTTCTTTCCATTGGGAATTTCTCTACTGAGAACTTAGATTGAAATCTGCCACGCCAGAACATTTGTATGGGAATTTGGTTCTTTTTTCTCTGAGGTCCATTTAGATTAGCACCAAATTTTCTTCTCCATATATTTTCTTTCCACATATTTTGACTCCCTAACCTGAGTTGTAAGCCCCTGCGGTGTGGGGTACCATGGAGAGATCATATTTTCTCTTCCTTTTCGCTCAGAGTCCACACCCAATGATGATGGCACACGGGTTACTAGTTCTGAGGACAAAGCTACAGTCTACATTTTTTTTTTTTTGCAAAAATGATTACAGGATCCTCCTTGGCTCCCCTTAAGGAGGCTGTCATGCTTGGGAACTGTTACATTTGTTCTTTCTGCCGTGCTTCTGTTTCCTTTTGGAAAACTGGATAGACAGGCAGAGTCCTTGTATCCACTTCACATCATGAAGTGGCACTACCTAAACGGATTAAAACCACAGAGGAGAGGAAAGCCAGGACCGGAAGGTTAGGTCTCGGGGTGCTGTAGGTGTGAGTCTTGCAATTAGGCCACTTGTTCTTCCCGGCTGCCTGGCTAGCTTAGACCCGAAATAATCACACAGAAATTGTATTAATTAGATCACTGCTTGGTCCATTAGCTCTAGCTTCTTATTAGCTAACTCTTACGTAAAGCTCTGCTACTTACAGGAGGTGTGAGGAAGAGACAAAGACAAACGAGACACAGGACTCCTGGGCGCTCAGTCATCTCCATCTTATTTTATCTAATGAGGAAGGAGGTAAAATGCTGACCTGAGCAATCAGATGTAAGCTGGAGAGGAACTCAGGAGATCCTCAATGCCCTCATGCCCTGACAGCCTTTGTTACTCCAAGAGTTGAGACCAGGCTGTGAACCATGTAAATGAGAGGTTTCCAGGTTAATGGGAAGCATCAACACCATTTGAAAATCTGGACAGAGGGTCCTGGTCAAGTCAGAAGAAACTTCACACATCTCAGGAATAAAGTTTAATGATGCTGGTCATGTTAAACCATAAACCTGAGACTGGCCAAGGGTTACTGGTTCCTTTAACTGAACTTTCCCATCGCTGAGACACAGCAAGGACTCTGGAGCTGCATGGGGAGCCACACAATACATGACATGTAATATTCCACATGCCCGAATGCAAAGCAGGCATCTGTGGAGTGGGCAGTGAGCATTTCTCATGAGCTGGTGTTTTTATTAGGGGATGGCAGGCCTTACGCTGCATTTCATTAATTATCTGTCAAAGGAACGCTCTTTAGACACCGGGTCAGAGCTGACCCGCTGCAATTAAGGGATGATATAAAACTGGGCTGCCAAACATCTTCTCTGTCTTTCTAGGGACGTACACAGGCAAAGCAAGCTGACGACTTAGCTAAAACCAACCTCGGAAAAGCTCACATTTCTGAATATATACCATGGATGTGCTTTATATCACGTCTAAAATGACTGATGTAATTTCTGAGAACAGTAATGTAAAAGTAGATAGATTTCTGAAGCAATATAAATTATTTTCAGAGTATATGAAAACATCAAAGAGAAAATTTTCCACATTTTTTACAGTAATATCCTTGACATCCACTTAAAATTGAGAAATAGAGGTGATACTGCAGTGACATAGGACATGGACTCAGATATGCCATAAGTCAAACCATACTGAAGACACTCTTGCCTATGCCAGAAGAATGAAATATGCCAAAGCAAGTATGAGGCAATGGGAAATGCAGAATACAAAGTAATTTCCCACATTGAGAAAATTATTAAACCAAGCTTTTTAGATAAAAAATCTATCAAAGAATATAATCTAGTTGATAGCCAAGTTATCACAACTCTTCTGCCAAAAAATACCACTGGTGAATGGTTTCTGCCTATTATAAAATAATAGGTGTCAGTTTAGACATTCTCTTGAAAAGCAAGGCTGGGAACTTAGCATAAATATGAACTTGGAGATTTATGGGGCAGGATATTATGATCATACTTGGGCATCCCCCAGTTCTTCAGAGATCATAATTTCTGCCTCTGTTTATTATCTGGTTTATGGTTGGAATATAACAGATGATTCATTTTTAATGTGATAAATGTTTTGGGGGTTTGTTTGAGGGAAATAAAAGTTTATAGTTCAGTCCTGGACATGGGTTGTAAACTGGAGAGTGAGGCGATATATTTTTAAACCATGGTGATGGGGCTGTTTACTTGCTCCTCTGTCCATGGCTCCAGAGAAGAAGGAATGATAATGTTCACTTCAAATCCCCCAATTCACACTATTCTTCCTTTCAACTCAGTGAATTTTTTGAACCTTAAATTTTCTTAAGGTGTAAAGTATATACTTGCTAAGTATATAAAATATCAGGTAAGAAGATGTAAACAAAACAAACTACCTCATACCAATAAGAATCATAGCCCGAAACAAGAATAAAGCTTAGGAATGCCAACAGTCTCCATATTCAGAAGATCTCTCATGTGAGAGTGTTTTAATTCCCACATTTACCTGCCCATGTGCACATTTGACAAATAATTTTGAGCTCATATAAAACGTTAGATGGAGGTGCAGTAGTGCTGATAGGCAAACCCACAGCCAACAGAGCTCACATGTGAAGGAAGGAAATGGATACTTGACAATGGAAAACACATAGGTATGTCATTTCCAAAGTTCCTAAATTCAATTTTTTTTTAAAAAAAAATCACAATTTTCTCGTAAACTTGTAGCAAACACATTGCAAAACCTTACCTGAAAAGAGTTCCTTGCTCTACCAAGTATGAGTGTGTGTAGTCGTTGCGTTTGGCTATAGGACACTGCCACAGACTTTGTTAGGGATTTACTTTATAATGTATGTATGGGATAAATGACTACAATATACTTCAATGAAATGCAAATGTTTCTGAA
This sequence comes from Microtus pennsylvanicus, assembly GCF_037038515.1. Classification (NCBI taxonomy): domain Eukaryota; kingdom Metazoa; phylum Chordata; class Mammalia; order Rodentia; family Cricetidae; genus Microtus; species Microtus pennsylvanicus. Next base: position 54,682,380 of record NC_134592.1, on the reverse strand, counting down.
TTCTAAAAAAATGTTGCTTAAGCATTTCCATTAAGGAATTTAGTATGGTAGACCATCATATCTGGAAGCAAATGAGCAAACAAATGAGAGGATATTCATAATTTTTATGCATAGGGTATGCATATGTGTGTGTGCGCATGTGTAAATACACACATTAAGACTAGATGTGAACCTCATGTGTCATTCCTCAGGAGACATTCCTCTGGATTTTTGATAGGGTCTCCCACTGGGACCTGGGGGTCACTGATTAGGCTAGGCTGTCTCGTCTCTCCACTCCTCAGCTCTGGAATAAGAAGGACATGCCATCATACCTGGCTTTTATTACATAGGTTTGAGAAACTGAACACAGGTCCTCTTTCTTATGTGGTGAGTGACTTACTAAGTTATTTTCCCTAGCCCATCCATATTTTTATTAAAATATTCAGTTGCTAGACAATTTATATATCTTTCAATGGCTTAAACCTAAAATCCTGAAAGTCATTGGTTTGAGTGTTTATATAAACTTTATCTAGTAACAAAACAGAAATGAGACACTGTGAAGTGCAGTGTAATCAGGAAGGATGTTGTACTGACTAGTTGTCTGTCAACTTGGCACAGCTAGAATTATCTGAGAGGAGGGAACCTTAACTGAGAAATTTCCCCTATAAGATTGGGTCATAGGCAATCTATAGGGTTGTAGTAATAAGGGCGGCGGTGGGGCTGCGTCCCCAACACCCCAGCCGCCTGCTCGGCTAGCTTTTGCCTCGAAATAACAACACACAAACTGTATTCATTTAAACACTGCTTGGCTCATTTCTACCTAGCCTCTTCTAGGCTAACTCTCGCACCTGGACTAGCCCATTTCTTATCATCTGTATAGCACCGGTCTTACCGGGAAGATTCTAGCCTAAGTTCATCCTGGGTCGGAGCTTCATAGCGTGCATCTTCCCTGGAGCAGGGAGCATGGCGTCTCTCTGAGGCGTCTGCTCTGGAAAGGAGAGCTGTCGAGTCTGAGCTCACTTCCTCTTCCTCCCAGCGTTCTGTTCTGTTTACTCCACCTACCTATGTCCTAACCAATAAAATGGGCCAAGGCAGTTCCTTTATTAGCCAATGACCTTCCTCCATCATAGGGTAGTTATTTTAAATTAGTGATTGATGGGGGGCAGCCTATTGTGAGCACAGTCACAACTGGGCAGGTGGTCCTGGGTTCTATAAGGAAGCAGGCTGAGCAAGCCATGAGGAATAAGCCAGTTTGCAACTCTCCTTCATGGCCTCTCCATCGGCTCCTGCCTCCAGGTTCCTGTACAGTTTCAATTCCTGCCTTGGCTTCCCTTAGTGAATGGTGTCTCAGGATATGGAAGCCAAATAAAGCCTTTCCTTCACATGTTGCTTTTGGTCCTGGTGTTTCATCACAGCAATAATGACCCTAACTAAGGCAGCTGTCATACACTGAAGAAATGCCACAATCACATTATTCTGCGGTCGGACACCAGCTTCAGCAAAGATACTACTTACCAGGGTGGGGTATGGGGATTAAAAAAGTTAGTAAAGGATATGAAGACACAAATGAAAATAATAAAACAGAAAACATAAGATAGTACCAGGAGGGAGTTCCAGTGAATACTAAAAACTGCCTACATTTAATTTCCATTTGCTTAAAATACCGAACCCCAAAAGGTAGGAAGAAGATTTAAAAAAAACTGCATTAACATGATACAAGGAAATGAACATAGCAGTTGAATGTTGCAGACCACATCCTTCCTTAAGCATTCTGTTGCTAGAACAAGACAAGTCAGGCTCACACCCTAGACCAAAATATTCTGTAGGCAAACTGCTCCCTGGGTGGAATCCATTGTTATCTCCCTAAGGGAGTAGGAACTTAGTAGGATCCTTAGACTTTTGTTTGGGGTAGAAACACATTTACTTCTCTAATCCTGAAATACAAGGTCTGGCTATTAGCCACACCTGTTGACAATCACCTTGAGAGAGTGGAACTTCTGGTCTAAATCTAGGTGGGACCTTTGTTTAAGGTAGAAACAGACAATAGCCTTGAAGGAACAGAAGTAAGTTCCAACTCTCTGACCTTTGGTCCAGATAGAATGGACCCACATTTTTGGGCCTCCACATTCTGCCTGGAAAAACTGAGCAGGGAAAGATAGGGAGTGTTGAGCAATGAAGAGGCATTTGCAGTGGCTGTGACAGTCAGGGAGGGCACTCTATGAGGGGGTTTCTGTTTTCAAAAGCCTTCCAAATCTGAGGAGAGGGTGTCATACTTGGGGAAAAGGTGACACAGTGGCTGTGGCAGTAGCAGGTGTGGAAAACAATGTGGAAAAGAATGGCATCTTAAGAAGGCCAAGGGTGCCCTTGCAAGGGGACTTTCAGGCATCTGAGTAATTGAAATAGTCACTTTTCTGCTTTTGAAAAGGCATTGTTCCAGGAAGACGCCCTGGAAACAGTGGGAGGTCAGCATCGGACATAGATTAGTTGTAGTAGGTAGACCCCAGGGACAGGATGAGGAAGGATGAATTGAGGCAAAATCAGCAGGGAGGGGAGGGCACACTCAGGAGAAATAAATACTGTGGTGATGTGGAGTGGGCAAGAAGGAAGAATTGGTGTGTTCAAAGCAGCAGACTGGGTAGAGGGAAACATCACGGATGGAGACACTTGAAGGTGCTGCTACAAAGCACACGCCCCGTTCCAGATGTTCTCTAAGTTCCTGCTCTAGCTCAAAAAGTCAGTGATATTCTGTTTGACACAACTGTGGACCCAATTCATATGGCACAACGAGAATGATTTTTTTTCTTGTACTTGGGGACTTTCCAATGGACGAGAAAAGGATTACACATTAAGTACATTCTCCATACCGTCAAGGCCCAGATTTGTTTCCAGTGTCATAAATCATCATAATTAACAACCTTTCAACTCAATGGATCCCAAAGCACTTTCCAAATTATGCAACTTTGGAGGTGAATTGCCTCAGCTGTCCAACAGCTGTCAGCAGCAGTCTGCAAGGGGGACAGAGCAAGAGAGAGGATGCAGAATCTCCACGGAGCTCCTTGTAGCCTATGGGTTTGTGGAATGCAATTCCTCAAAATGGAACTTGGCTAGGAGGAGAGTCCCAACCCCTCTTGGTAGAAGTGCAGTAAAGCCATTCTTATCCCTAAATGGTCAACAGATTGCACAATGTTTTTGTGAACAGAACCAATAGCAGTCCAACGCCTTGGAAAACAGGCCGTGTATTTCAAACTGCACTGTTTATTGTGGTAATCACTTCTGTAATACCCAGTTCGGGGACAGTAGTTTAAGGCAGAACATTATTTCTTTTTCACATATTAGTGGATTAATAAACAGTGAAACAGAACTGAGTCAGATTGTCTAGAGTTTCACAAACCTATACTAACATTCATTTGGGGAAGGTTAGGTTTGGGCATTTTGAAGGGTCATTTTTATGATTGAATAAAATCTGACCTTTTAATCTCTCTGTTAGTGCTGGGCCCATTTGGTTCACAGTAAATTCTCTTCAATAATCTAAGAATTCTGTGTTTCCCACCTAGTAAGTATGGGAGGTTTGCAATGTCAAAAGGTGTACATGGGGACTATGTAGAACTCCTAAAGTATTCAAAGTTTTATGATCAATATAAACGTGGTATCTTTTTCAAGTGTGTGTGTGTGTGTGTGTGTGTGTGTGTGTGTGTGAGAGAGAGAGAGAGAGAGAGAGAGAGAGAGAGAGAGAGAGAGAGAGAGAGAGAGAGGTATGCAAGTGTACATGGAAGCCAGAAGGACTCAGATTCCCTAGAACTGGAATTACAGATAGTAAATTGTGAACTTCCCAACTCAGGTTCACTGGAAGAGCAGCAGACACTCTTAATCTTTGATCCCTTTCTTCAGGCACCAAAAGTGATATCTTGCTATGCATAAGATAATATTAAAATAATCATAAAATGTAAAATGTGGACAGTTGGATTTGCTGTGGACTGGTTGAAGAACATCCCTGGACGGCCTCACGCTGGTTTCTGCTGCTTCCCTCTGCCTATCTTCATTTGCTCTTTTTGCATCTGGAGTGGAGAGAACATTAGGGAGTCATTCTGTGGAGAGCTGCCAGGATAAGTCCTTTCCTTCGGGAAGCACTGGGATGACATGTTTGCGAAGTGACACACAGGTTCAACAGATCTGATAGTGAGGGGTACCAATGACGGGGGTGAGTTCACATTTATATTTCAAAATAAGCAGAAACTGTCACTGCTGGTCTAAGAAGAAGAAATTCAAGATCACCACACTAACAGAGGACACAGTTGTTTTACTGACATTTCTGTGAAGGGACATGGAAGGCCTTAAAAGATAAACACCTCTGGGTTGTTCTTTGTGGACTCCGCAGTAAATGAAGTAAGACAGGAGCTGTGAGTCTAGAACTTCGGCCTGTGCTGGGATTTTGAGCAGTCAACCCAGATCTCTGAGGACCTTGGAATCAGGGTGCAGAGCTGCTCCCAGCCCAAACCAGGACCAGGCCATGGCAGATGCTTTGGATCTGACAACCTGCCAAGTTAATTTCTCATAGCTTGGATCTGGAATTTTTATTTTAAAGACAAAATTCCATGCCTAGTCTGCCCTTGAGCCCACTATGTAGTTAAGGCTAGTCTTGAACTCCTGTCTCTACCTCCCAAGCTCTGGGACGTCAGGAAAGCAATACCACACGCCGTCTAAGATTTAGACGTTAAAAGGCAATATTATTTTATTTACTCCTAGTTTCTCACCAATGTATAAGCTAATTCATTAGTCCACTCAGTTCACATCTTTATTTTTATACAGTTATATGCCAGTGTCTGGGAGCAAGTCAACAGGAAACGTCTCCTATAACCACATCACCTCCAGTCTGGTGTGGAGGGAGGTGAGCAAGCTCTCAGTCACTGGTGTATGAAGAACTACATGAGGGAAATGGGGGCCGTTAGGGGCAGGTAGGAGGAGACCTACAAGAAAGGGTCATGTGTTTTAAAGGCAAGCCTACAGAAGGGTAAGTCAGCCCAGCGGTGGGTGAGGAGTTGAAATGGGAAGACCAGGGTGTTCCAGGCAGAGATGCCAGCAGGAACAATGGCAAGGTGAAAACAGGAGAGGGCATTAGGGCTCAGGGTTCAGGGAGGACGGCAGCAGGGGAAGGCGAAGGAAGCACAGAGACACTGGGACCGGATGGTTACTGCTCTGTCTGGAGGCCGAGGAGCTTGAGCTGTGTTCAAAGAGGCCCCATAACTGAGAAAGAAAACAGGATATGTGCGCGTGCTTCCAATCATATCAATGTGTATTTGTAGGGAATTTACAGACTGCTGCTAGTAACTGGCTTTTGACAGAGACTGCATGGCACTTGACGCTCTCCACAGTTTGTGACACAGGGATGCTACCAGATTGGACGACACCACTTTGAAGATGACAAAAACAGAGAGCAGGTAAATAGTTAACCAAGTCACAAGGTTAGTAAGGATTCGGATCTTTAATCAAACCCAGACCAGTCTTGCTCTGAGCTTTCACCGTACTTCAAGAGGAAGTACAAGGAGAGATTCTTGTCACCGCCCTTCTCAAGGAAAAGGGAGTTCATCTCAGCAAGCTACTTAATTAGATCTGACTGCCCTTCTCACGGGGTACATGTAATCTTTATGGAAAACTGACTAATAGTCAATTGCTTGCAGTAACATGTTAATTTCTCCATTGCCTGTACCCTCTACGGGCAGCTAACAAAGCTAACAGGGCACAAATAGAATATTTTAGTCCCTTAATAGATTTTTAGCACTGCTCAGCCAAAAAGCAGAACAGGCAGTCAGCATCTCTTTAGAAAGCAAATTAGGTCTTGATTGTGCCCCATAGGACTCTGTCACTCCAAATACAAGTACAGAGTTGATGCGTAATACAGAGAGCATACACAGAGGCCATGGCAGGTGACAGAGCGCCCTGGTTCCCACCTATTCTCCTCCTCTGCTCCACATCATAGTCATGGAAATGGCGATTAAAGGTAAGCTATAGATCTCTTTCCATAAGATAGGATTAGAGGTTTAAAGGACCGTGTATGCTCTGTGCGGAGAATTGTTCGGTATCTCTGGCTAAAAGGGAATGTTCTTATTATGGACACGCTTTGTTTGCAGGAGCCATTAATAGTTTAATAAACTTGGTCTTTACTATGCACAGAATAAAGGATGTAAGATTACCTGGGAGCCATATGCGTCACATGATTTGTTAGGGCCCAATCACACCTAATTTCAGTGGCTGAAGGGAAAGAGGCAAGCAATTAAGGGGAGCTTGGCTAGCTTCTGTTCAACCAAGGACGGAAGCCTGCACAGCTGGGGACAATTCTAAGCAAATTGATCAGAATTCCTTTACCTTAACTAGAGTCTGGCTAACAAGTTGATACCCATGAGTTTCTATAATCAGCGAGCAGGTATTTGAGAACCCAGGAAGGAGAGTCACATTGCATGTCTCAAGAGCTCCCTAGATCATTTTAAGGAGCAGGAACACCTGTTAGTGTGGGGTGAGGCAGAACAATTTTTATGAATAATGTAATTTGCCAGGCAACGAAATATTTTATAAGTTAGGAGAATTAAACATTTGAATGAGGTTGCTTATTAAATAAATTGGTAAACTATTCAAAAATGGGAAGGAGACAATCTTTGGCATTATTCCTCCTAATGGTATCATGTCTGGTTATCTAATGCTGTGTCTTCTGTGTTTCTTTTGTTTTTCCTTTGTTTCAGTGTTCCCTCACCAGATGAGAAGTCAGGAGTCTTCCGGGACCCCATGTGGTGCTGCTTTACAAATGCCAGGGTTGCTTGTCCATCTGTTAGGCTAGTGGCCCCATCCCAAAGCATCTCTTCCTGGGATAACTCAGCTACTTTTAAGAATGTTCATCAACAATAAGTAGGGTACTTTGGAAGGATACCAAGCATATTAAACATTTTGAAGAGTAAATGAAACACTGTTATATATTTTAAATAATAAGCTAGGTCTATCCCCCATCCAACCCCACCAACATCACAATTATTTTTGTGACTGTAAAGCCCAAAGTACTGGGAAAACACGCGTTGTTGATACAACTGAACAGGCTATGTCTTTCATTCATTCCATGGAGTAAGAAAGACCACTTCCCATCCTCCCTCAGTGCAAAAGCCCTCACACAGAAAACAGCAAAGTCCAATCAGTGTCTACCTCTCAGCATCGGTGAGTTCATTTGCTTTTGCGGATCTACATATTTTCTTACATATACCATTGCTTTTTAGGAAAAGAAACTGCAACAATCAGGCACACCTGTGTAGTGTCCTGCACTCTGTTCACACTTCATGTTGTGTCTTAGAGTGACAGGGTATTAAAGTGTCGGTGTAATTCCTGCGCATTTTGCAATAGCTGAAGCTATAATTGCAGTTCCTGGTATTGTGTAGTCAAACTCAGCTTCTTTACAACTCCCCGAATGCACATATCTCGTGAAATACGCAGTTTTCACAAAATTATGAAAGTTTAAAAAATTGAAGTATATTTTTCCATAAAATTATAAATTCACATGGTCTTCTTTTGTGTACGCTTAGGGTACGGCTGCAGTATCATTTGAGGTCTGCCATCATGCATTTGGTACAATACATGACATTTTGGATTTTAAAAAATCATTATGATAATATTTCCAAGACAAACACACGGCTAACCACATTCAGGTTTAAATATATATATTAAAAAACCATACAGGAAACACTCCTAAAATTTTACATGGAAACCAAATATATTGAATTTGAATATAATGAATATCATAAACATGAAATGGGATCAAATTGTTTCCATACACTGAACTAGGAAAATCGTAAATCTGCTAGAACATATACCCCTAGTAATAAATTGTTACTTTCCTATTGCAAAACAATAGCCGTGCTTGGGAAGCACTTGTTCCATAAGGCTTTTCTCAGCCACCAAACAGAGCATTCCTAAGGGCTGACAATAAAACCAAAACGATGCATGTTCTGGGGGGGGGGGGGATAAGATAATCAAATTGTTCATTTGGATCCTTTAATAATAAAGTGAGAATCATATCTACTGGGCTGTGCTTTCCTTAATACCTCCCTATGACAGCCTCAGAGTTACAAATTCCAAGAGGCTGCCTGAGTGAGTGTTGTGCTCAGCTAAGGCATCTTCTAAGCAGTTGTTGGGACACTGTTAGCACAGCCCACGCTTTTGTTCATCACCGTCTTACCAACACTTGGAGCTTGCTAACGTGGTGCCTTTGAAGACAGGCTGCATTCCTTTGGGTCAGGATGTTCATTTCAGCATATTTTTTGTCAAGGGCTCAGCAGTTTCACCACCACCTGGAGTCCCTTGCTTGGGTCTTGCTCCCAGCTCAGCTATCAGCATTCAGCTTCTGTTGGTTCCTGCTGACCACTCAAGCTAGAAGCACTTTCCTCTGCCCATGTAGACACATAAGCATACACACACACACACACACACACACACACACACACACACACACCTCGACAGTTGGTTATGAAGAGAACTGTGCTGCAATGGCTGTAGTTGTTCTAACATGGCTAGTATTGGCTCTGTTGGGTGACAAATGCCACAGCTCTGTAATGACCTCCAGGACTTTTATCGGCCAACACTCCTTTGATTTGGAGTCTTAGGTATCCCCCGAGACCCTCCAACAAACACTGTTGAATTATGCATCTAGACTGTAGTTCCACTTCAATAGAAACCACAGCCCACATAGCTGGTTATTCTTCACGTTTCATACTAAATTATATAGGGTGAAAATGTTTTAGACTACAAGACCCAGTACATGTTTAAATGTTGATTTCAACTCAGGCCTGACCATTAATAGACTGATATGCTGTGTACAGGCAGTAAAACTGGAGTATCATTTTTCCACTCATTCATTCAGTTTTCACTTAAGACACTACCTCCACGATATCAGGCATTCAGTGCTAGACACTGGTGGTATAGATGTGAAGGCAGTGTGATCTCACATTGTAACAGTCATCACAAGACTCTAACACTCGGATGCATACTGTATGCATTATGGACACATAATCGCACAGAGTTTTATCTAGCATCAGAAAGGAATGGCTTATCCCCTAAAGACGGAGAAGAGGATCCAAAGACATGGCTACAGTTGAGCTGGTCCTCCAGGGATAAGAGAACTGCCCCCAGGAAGATCTCCCTGGCAAGAACGGGTGTAGCCTATGCAAATGCTGTGAAGTAATGGTTGATTGGCTGGGGTTAAATTTTGACTCTCTTTTCTTGTTTCTTGAGCTGTTTAAGTTTGGACTTCTTCATGTATAAGATGGAGTGGTAATGTTCTCCATCCATGAGCTTCTTGGTTAGATTAACACACACCACACAGCAAGGAACGGTTGGAAGCAGTAGACACCTAGCGAGTTGGTGTCTACTTGATACTGTTCATTATGATTATCACTGCTATACATATTTCCAAGGTTGTATTTGGGAAATAATTAATGGTAGTCTGAATAAAATGTAAAATGCAGAGCCTGTAAATATATGGTGAATTCTGGAGAAAGAAAGAATGGAACTCAAAAGGACTTAGATGTCATGCTTAGGAGTAGGGAATTGATTTGATTAAGGAAAGGGAAACATACATTATTATATGGTCCAGACAAGTGCATGTTAAGATACCTATATTGGAGATGGCACTTCCTGGGTTGTGTGCTTTCCTGGGGGTGGGAAGAGCATTTTCTATCCTTCCAACCATCACTGGCATCATGGTGGTGGTAGTTTCCTTTAGGTCCAGGAAACAAAGGGGTGCACTCTGTACATAATTTTAAAAATGAATTTGTTTATTTAGGATGTGTTTGTGGGAACAGGCACACGTAGAGGTCAGAGGACAACTCGTGGGAACCAACTGTCCTTTCATCCTGTGGTCCCAGGACAGTGAACTCGGGCCATCACTTGGCATCAAGTGCCCTTACCCTCTGAGCCATCTCCCAGGCCCTGTTCAGAATTTTAAAAAGTATTGACTCCTATTTATATTACCACACCTTAGTAATTTTTAATAATATCAGTTATGCAATATGATCTTCTTTACTGGACTAGCCACCCCTTTGGTATTCCATGGCTCAGCAGATTGCTTTGTGAAGTCTGAGGATTAACAGGCACCCAGAAGCAGGATGCTTTGCTAGCACTACCTGACTCTTAGGCAGGGGTCAACTGAGAACCAGGAAGTGAGCTCCAGGGGCAAACAGCCAAATATAAAGTTTGAGTGGGGCTAAAGAGTGGGGAAAGTTTGGGACACTTCCCAAGGAAAAATAGATCAAAGACAAATGCATGGCTAGCTATAACTTATGAAGAAGGGCCGAAATGAAACTGGTTGCCAAGAAGAAGGTATGGATATAGAAATTCAAAATGGAAGAAAGGAGGTTTACAAAATATACCTGCTTATTGGTGGATCAAGGGCTGTTCAGAATTGCAAATTTTTGGCCTGCAAATCCACAGCTGGCAGCCTGAAACCTGGGGGGTGGATACCAGCAATGTGGGTTTTAACCAGTCCTCCAGGTCACTGGCGATCACAGGTGTCTTTATCTGTGGAGCGATTCTCAGTCCACCATGTCCTGAGTCATAGCTGATGCCCTGCTGGGATTTACGGCATTCATCATATAGTATTTATGTCTTATTTAGGCCAGTGGATTAATTCATCTGCTTAACTCGATAATTCTGAACAGGAGAGGATTCTTTATGTCCTGTACTTGGCAATGCCCAGAGGTGGTTTGGGCTGCTATGTTGGTATGACTGGCATCTAGTAAGGACAGCAGTAGACACTGGTGAAGCATTCCACACCGCCCAAGACGAATCCTGAAACAAAGGACTGCCCATCCTGAAGTATCAATAGGGCCGGGATTGAGGAAACCTGGCTAGCCCTAGAGAGGCGGCTTCTTCAGGATCTCCATTAAGCTGGGTGGAGGGGAAGCAGGGAGGACAAGTCCACACCGATCTGCTGTCTTTGAACACAAATCCGCACTAGTGTGACAAGGAATGTTTACTGTTTGGTGACTACCTCTGTTTACTGTTGGTCCGAAGAGGAAGTAAGAGCTTTATGACCCTAAGCAGGAACTGCTGGCTTTGTTTGCTCTCCCTCTCCAGCCTGTCTCTCTGCAGACTGTTTCTAGCCTGACTTCAGCCTTTTGGTTCTGAAGCCTTCCGGCCAGTCCTGATCTGAATCTTAGCTTTAAGTCCTGGCTTCTCAGACATGGTGTGGAAGGGTAGGTGTAAGGGGGAGGGTGTATGTGTGTGAGTGTGAGCATGCATGAGTGTGTGTCTATCTACCTGTGTGTGTGTGTGTGTACATATGTACTACTGTTTCTCTCAGCTGGAGCTAGGGTGACAATCTTTCTGTAATGCTAAGGTCAAGGTAATCAGGAGTGCTGGATGTATCTCCCAACCACTGTGCATCTGGCACATGGGTGAGTGCTGTGTGGAAGTGTCTGTAGCCTATATTCTGGTACAAAACTGCTCCAGTGCAAGTAACTATAAAAGTCTAGTAAGTGGGTGGATTTTCCTAGAACTCACAAGGTTTGCTTAAGGGATAGAGGGACATGATCCCACGCAGAGACGGAAAGAACAAACCAGGGCCACAACTAGCAGATATTTGGCTCACTGTCTGTTCATGTCACGCGGTGAAACTTGACTACCATGATTAGAAAGGAAGCTCACTCTCAGTGCAAAGACTTCCAAGACTTCCAGTTCCTCCCAACAACTCTCGGCACCTCTTTACAGGATGACTTTCTGGCCATCACCTTTCTCTGAGCATCTTTTCACCTTTGCCACTGTTTGGGGACTGTGGAACATGACCTCTAGCCAAATGGACTGCAGGCTTGCTTTTATTTCTAAGGGAGTTCTTCATAAAGTTTTCCACATGCTGCAACTTAGGCCTGGGGTCTGGCTCCGCTTGGTTTTGGTCTCCAGCACTTCCCATCAAACACGAGGGTGCTGAACAATATGGCAGAGAGCTAAGTGGGGACAGGACCATGCCGGAGCTGCTTCCTAAAACCCAGGCAGGGAGCAAGTCAGTAGCCCTGAGATGGAGACACCTTTGAGGCAGCACCATGGGAGTCTATTTAAACAGGTGACCTTGCAGAGAGAGGCTCCAGGTCCCATTACCAACCGCCGGCTGGCAGGCAGATTTGTTTTTATGAGCTCTCAAGGAACACACTGTGGGCTAGGCAAAGATATGGAGGGACTTACTGAGACCTCATTCTTTTTCCATAAAATGGAAGGAAAAGAAAACAAAGAAAAGGCTTTTTGAGAATTATCACCCTCTCAGTAAATGACCAGTGAGCATCATCCAATTAATGTTTTCAGTTTACTTTATCTAAGGGGGGAAGAAGCAGAATACCAGAGATTTCTTTCAACAGTTGGGCTTCCCAGGGAACAGTGGAAGGGGAAAACAGCTGCTTGTATAGAAAGCAGTTTAAGGGTCAAATACTGCGCTGCTCGGTGCCGCTGACATCACTTAACTCTCCCCAGGAGAGGGGCACTGGCGTCATTCTCTGGGCTGGCCAGAGTCAGGCTGAAGGTGGGTCCACAGCGGCCCCATCTTGTTTCTCCTGGAGACCTACCGGGTCAGAAACTGCTGGGGAACATTGCAACTAAGATTCTAAATCTTTGTTTGTATTGGCTTGGGAGGGAATTTTTTTCACCATTTATGAAAACACAATGTAGCCAGAAAGCTACAAATGTGAATGTGAGTGTCAAGCTTTGTATAGTCATAGGTTAATCGTTAGTCATTTGTGGCTGACGGGGAGGGTTATAATTTGACACCTGGCAAAAATCAAGCCGATTTCAGAGAAGTTAAGAGCTGGGAAATGAGATGGAAAAACATCCTCCATTTCCCTAGGAGGTCCCACGAAGCAGCGTTTAGCAAAACCTTTCTCTCTCCCTAGAAATCAATTCCTAGTAGATCAGACTGCACTGTCTCCTCATCGCTAACTGCCGGACAATCTCATTCCCACCCTAAGAGCCTTGTAAGAACCTGGCAAAGAATGCAGAAGTGATCTCCTGGGATTTGTAGGAAAGAGATAAATAATGCCTCAACTTGATGTTTAAGCAAGGGGACCACCAAAACTTTTTCATGTCAGTTCTGAAAATACTTTGTGAGGCATCAGAGAGTCCTGGGGGAGAAGAGCTTCAGGATATCAGATCCTTAATTCTGAAGTCCCCCGTTAGACTCCAGAGTCTCGTCTCTTCACTCTCTATAACCACTTTCTTTTGTGTTGTGAGATCAAAATATTGAACTCTGGGTTTGTATTTTGCGAACTCTGACCTCTCACAGGTGTTCTGGCTCATTTCCTGAGAGTTATGTTTGATTTGGGAATGCTCCCCTCTCTTCTCCCAGTCCCCTGCTACAGCTTGAAACCTGGAACACCCGCACACAAGACCCCAGCTATCTTCCTGTGCTGAGCAGCAAGCACTCCAGTGTGCTCTCTTGGAACTTGGCAGGCATCAGGACGGGGCAGTTTTCTTACACTCTGGGAAATCAAAACAGAAAGCACGGGTTCTTTGCCAATTCTGAAACCTGACGACAAATTTGAAGGTCATTTTTTTTCCGTATTAACTAAATAGTTTCCCCATTTCAGTGCTAAAGTAAAGTCAAATAATTTACTTAAGTTTTCAATATATATCAAGAAAACAGAAACATTTTAGGAACAGATATCAGCAAAATCCCCAAGCTTGTTCCTAGGTTACCTGATCTGAAGTAGAAATCAAGCTTCGTCTCAATATGAAGAGTAGAAAGTATAACTTTGTCAGCTCATGTATTATTTGCTTCAAATCATACTGGCGCCCTGCTTAACACTACTGTACTAATTCTGTTTGTTTTTCAAAAACAAAAAGCTAGCACATTCAGATTCACAGAGACTTCTGTATCTTTTAATTTGGTTTGAAGCATCTACTGAGAGATCTAAAATCATTATCAGGGACATAACAAGCCCATTCCTTCAGACAGCATCCATTAAAAATAATGAACAAGAACTAGGTTCAACATTTCCTTCAGGAATGTCCGGGCTAGCTTTACCAAGCCTGCTTATCCCTGAATCATGCCTATCAGGACAGCAAGACAGAGTGCCAATCAGGCAATAAGACAACGTAGTAGAGGGCCTTCTTCCTAACATAGGGATGGGAGGCTGCTCCTGTATTGATAGGATAAGACATGATTGAATCTCAGCATTGTGGACAGGATTGATAGACACTGAGGTACAAACAAATATTTTTTGCCATGAGGATTAGCAAAGAACCAGCTGACACAGGGTCCCCAACACAGTGAATATGTAAACACATGTCTAACTCTGAACAAAACACAACTTATATCACATAGAGTAATCAGAATGTATAGTCAGAGAAATATCAATAAAATCTGTAATTTGACCATGTTGAAGATTTGCTCACAATTAGAAGAAAATCAAGATTGTTTCTGCTTCTTTGTGCTAATTTCATCACCACCATCACAAGTATGTCACGCACTTGAGTCATAGGACATGGAGTCGGTACTGACACAGAAGTTTCGTTCCTACTGGTTAGCTGCCATGATGTCAGAAGATTCGACTTACACCACTGGGGAGAAAAGTATTGAGCAATCTTACCAGCTGCAGACCTCTGTGTTATAATAATTGGTGGCCTGAAGTGAGTTTAACGGGAGTAACCAGCCACTTTCTGATTGGAATTAAAGGCTGCCCCACAGATGGAACTCATGTTTGATAAGCTAACTAGGTAAATAAGACCTGGGGGCTAAGCTAATACTGTTGTTGTTGTGATGATGATGATGGTGATGATGATGATATTCTGCTAAATGAAGATAAGATTAAACAGCTCCCCAAGTTCTTATCTTTATGCGATGGGTAAGTGCATCTCTTGTCCCTCACAAGAGAAGCTTGTTTCATAGTAGGTAGTGATTAATACAGAGATCACAGATGCTCAATGTGAAGAAACAAGAGTCTGGGAAATGCTCAGGTCTAAATGGGTCATCCATATCACACGCTTCCCTCAAGGCTCTGGGAACATCATGGAAGAGGGTGAGGGAAGACTGCAAGACTTGTGTAGGGGACACCTCAGTGAGATGTTCTTTGCTGGGCAGAGCTGTGGCATACATAAACTCAGGGTAGCAGGGACTGCATGCACAAGATCTGTACAAGACCAAATTAGCATAGATCCCACCATGGATAGGTGAGGAGCTCATGAGGAATCCCCCTCCCCACCCCACCCCACCCCCCGCCCAGCCAAGATGCTATTGACAAATTAAGGCTGCCGTGAAAAGAGGAGTAACTTTTCCTCAGATGTGACACTGGAGAGGTCACCGGGCTCTGGTAGATGGCACTGCACACGTAAGTGGAACGGAGAGAGAGAGCACATAAAGTTGGGAGAAGAAGGTGATAAGGAGGATAGTGAAGGAATTGGATAGAAGGCAATGGGTGTGGATTTGATTAAAATACATTATATGCATTAATTAAATTCTCCATAAGAAATATTAAAGAAGAAGAAATAGTATTTGGTTACCATGACTGGGTAACAAACTAGATACATGTGGCTTTTAAATGCATGCAACTGTGATGCCTACATATTCTCTCTCCCTCACTCACAATCCCTCCGAGCTTTATATCCAGGGAAAGGAGCTGGGGACTAGGTGTAAAGACGGTCATAGGCCCTGCTTTGGGGGAACATGGGGTTTGCCACTTTATTAGCTAGGACTGGTCCAAAGCATAGGAAAGATGCACTTGCTTGGGACAAACACTGGGAACACTGTTTATACATTCCCATGTATACAGCAGTTTAACAATATAAGTAGATGTAAATATACATGAGCATATGTGTTCACATGTTTGCTCTAGGATTGGTAGAAGAATGACATAATTAACAGAGGGAAGAAGGTTCAAAACGTGTTACAGGACAGGGAATTAGGAGGAGTGGATTTGAGCAAGGGATGATGTATGCCTGCTTGAGAAGGCCAGAGAATCACATTCAACTGAAGGATAAATGCGATGTAAATTTCTTTAAATTATGGAGAATATTTACTATTACATAGTGTTGGACATTATAACATATGACAATGATTATGAATTACTTTTAAATGTATATTTTACAATATTCCAGACATTTAAAAATGACTTTTAAACTAGTATGTGTGATCAGCATGCTAGAATGGACAGAAAGAACTCATATAAAGTGGTCACAAAATCAGAAGAGGCAGAAAAGACACTGGCAAAAAACATGAACAAAACATAGGAGACAAACAAAAAAAATGTAAGACTTTACTGATACTGGTCCAGCTAATAGCAGTGATGACCTTACAATTCACTATTTTAAAATCACTAACCAAAGGAGAGCTATAGTCAAGGAAACACGGAATTAAGTTTGATGATGTGTTGTCGTCTATGGAGGTAAGCTTAGATATCATTACATATAACATAGAAGGACAGACTTTCACAACTCCTGATCTCCAGTCATCTGATCCGATGGACACAGAAAAGGCAGGATGATGAAGCCAGTCAGTACTCAGTCTGGAGTCTCACAGCACTGACTTCTCCCCTGAGCCTCTCTGTATACAGACATCACTGAAATAACCCCCCAGACAATTGGAGAAATCACTGTCATCGGGAGTCTACTGCAGGGTCTCCGGAAGGCTTGAGTCCTCACAATGTACTTTTAAAGACTATAATATGGTCACTGGGTCTCGCTGACTGGGCCCAGAGTACAGGGGAGAAATGCCCTAGGACATGAGCTCAAAGATTCATCTAGTAGCTCCAGTTACTACTCCTGGGCTTAACCAGTCTTTCCTTAACTGAATATGTGTTTGCTGAGTGCTGTCTGGGGGACCATCTCATTGTGGCAGCAAACACCAGCATTCAGCGGAGAATGCCTGGCAGCAGAAGCAGGAGGCTTTCTGTCCCCGTTTGCCTCAGGAAGCAAAGAGGTCACATCATCTTTAAACAGTGAAAACATAGCTTGGAAAACACACCATACTGTGTTGGAAGCAACCTCCAAGGATTTGGGGGAATACTCTCAGTTTCTAGTGAGGAATCCAATCCTAGAGCTCTATCCTTGGCCCACTTAGCTGGAGACCAGAGTATGACGAATAAACCCTGATCTCCTGTGCTTAGTGCACGACCTTTTCATATGGCCTTCTCTGAACCTATGGATAGCCCCTAATGGGAAGTATGCATAGCCTGTCTTTCCTTGGGTGAAGATGCATCAGAATTCTAACCAAATGTCAGGATAATACTCTACTTCATACGTAAAATGCATAGATTATTTAAAATTTCAAGACTTTATTTTAGTATTTAGCAATATGTAATTACATCTAATAGGAACTTAGCTACAATAAGCTAAATTGAGTAATATGTTTAACTTTAGGTTTACTTTCACAATAGTGAGGTATGTAACCTATTAGATACCAAAGTTTCACTAGAGAAAATATTCAGTAACTCCCAAATGGAAAATTTTTTTTCCTGTAGGAACTTGGCCCAGTATATGCAAGTTATATCCAAATCTATTTGTCGTCATCTTACAAACTTGGTTATGTCAAAACTAAATCTCAGCTGTACCCTACTAGAAACCGAAACCAATACAGGCTATTGATTTACCCAACAGAATGCTCTGGGTATCAATCAGTTTTCAAGGAAGTCAAACACTTCATAACTTTTTGGTTCAAGCTCATGATTAACATACTATATTATTAGCGTCATACAAATAAAAATTTGATTATAATCATTTAGAATGTTTATTCTCGCTTTACACAAAGAAAAGCAGTCCCCTACGATATCCACACCAACCCTCCTTTTCAGCTGGACTAGAATTCCCAGAGCTCTCTAGGCTTCACTCCCACTAGACACGCCACAGAACAGCAGCTTTCCTGGGGGCATGGAAGAGGGCAGGGTGCTGGCAGCTGGAGCCTTCTCAGCTCAGGAGAAGCTCTCCTCTATGCTGTCGGGTCTTCTCACACAACAGGAGGAACTCAGGTATGTATCCCAAGCTTTTTTCCATGCCATATATATATATATTTTTTTTTCTCTTTTATGATAGTCTTAGGTAGCCAGGCCGGCCTGAAACTCACGGTGCACTCTCAGGCTGGCCTTGAACTCATCTCCCTAGCTCTACTTCCTGGGTGTTGGGAACACTGGCAGGCACCAACTTGCCTGGAAAGCACATGATTTTTTTTTCTGTTACAGTATTGAGAAAATAACTAATACTTCTATTTACTTTTTAAAATAGTTAGGTACAGATAGTCTTGAGGAAAGAGAGATGAGAAAAAACGCACACACCAGATGCAGCTCCCTCTCCTTCTTCCTTCCTGTCCCACCTTTCCTGTCTGGACTTCTCCCTCTTCCTTCCCATTTCACATCACATATTCTGCTGCCCTCCCCACAACCCTTTCAAAGCCCCCTCTTCTGTTTCACGGTGACACAGGTAAAGAACGTCCTCGTCCTTTTAGGGCAGGCACCTGCTCCTCGTAGAGCGGCCTCTACAGAGTAGGCGTCCCTGATAAGAGAGCTTTGTTTTTACTGAGTGACAGGTTCTTTTTGGAGCTGACCTAGATGACTTTGAAGTTGAGCAAAGAAAAGAGGGAAGAAACACCTAGAGCACACATCTGTTCAACATAGACACACGCTCCTAAGGCCAATTAGGTGAAGCATAATAGTCACTGTGATATTAATGGACTTAGTTTAAAAATTAACTAAATCCAAACTAATGAAATTACTTTACAAATATTAGGCAAGAGATCATTAAAAATAGCATAATTTCCTAAGAAATGATTAAAAATAATTCCAGTGGCTAGATAAAAGGGTTGATTGATAGGTAGATGATAAATAATAGATTTAGAAGCATTTTTAGGATTATAAAGTGAGTCAGTTACAGTGTTAAATTGGAAACTGATTTGATTTTGTTTTTAAGCAAGAATTTTCTCCCTAATAATAAGACTGAAAAGCGGTTTTAGCCCATAGTTACGGGAGGTCTGCAGAACCCACAATGCATCTGTCTTTTGATGTCTGCTTTGTCCTCCTCATCAGTCCTTGTCCACTGGAGAAATGACCACATTGTTCAGAAGTAGCAGATGTCAACACATCTGGAGCCCTCCATGTGGACAAGGCAGCTAACTGCACCCACCCAGCCTACTTCTTCAAGTTTATATGCTCAGCAGGGCCCTAAAGTGAGGGAAGTAGAGGGCCACCACTTCCTTTTGTGGCTCTTTCTGAGGTCTCTGGAGTTTGGAGACAGCCCATGCTATCCTAAGGAGAGGAAGAATGCCGTCAAAGAGAAAATCCCAGGCATCATTTTAATGACTTCTCTTCATGGTCTATCAACCCCAAATCCATCGCCTTGCTCCAGGGAGATATACAAACTGAGAGTGTAGACATGTAGTATTTTGTAACAATGTGTAAAATAAGATTACATATATGATCACTCTTAGGATATATCATTCACTGTAAAAAATGTGATATATTTTAAAGTTTTCCATGAATTCATAGATAAAGATGATTTGAAATAAAGCTTTTGGTTGGAGGCAAATGATATTTCTGGGGTGGTCTGTATCATTGTAGATATGAGTGAGTGATGTGTGATGTGTGTATGTGTGAGGTACTTATGCATACGTGCATGTGTGTGTGTGTGTGTGTGTGTGTGTGTGTGTGTGTGTGTGGTATGCACGTGAAAGCACAAAGTTGACATTGTTCTGTTTTCCTTGATCTCAATTTACTTAATTGAGACAGGGTCTCTTTTTGAAACCAGTGCTCAGCAATTCCAGATTCTCTAGTTACCTGTCTTGCCTGGGAACCTGCCTATGCTTCCCGCATTCCAGGATTACAGGCAACTACCAAACCTGTCCAGCTTTAATATGGGTTCTGGAGAGCGGAACTCCAGAACTCACGCTTTAACAAGAACTTCGTTCATTGAGCCCTCTCCCTAGTGCACACATTAGGTATGTTAAAGCGTATATTTACTTAACATGCATTTATAGTAGACTTGTTATGCACCAAGCAAGGCAAACTGGTCCATTTATCCAACTGCATTTTCCATCTTCTGCACCTTTTAAATTTTGACTATTAACAAATATTTATTGATGGTATAGTTGCAGAACTCCACACAATCCAGTATGTTCTTGCTCTGCCTTGAGAAATAGAAAAGGCATTTGGCTAAGTAAAATCACTCCCAGAGAAATTACATGTATTAGCTACCCTTGTTTGAGGAAAAACACTCAAAAGAAACAATTTAAATGAGGAAAGTTGGATTTTGGTTCATGGTTTCAGAGATCATAGCCCATTGGCCCTGGCACTTTGGGGTCAAGGCAAGGTTGTCACCATGAAAGGGGGGGTACATAGTAAAGCGAAGCTCATTTCAGAGTGGCCAAGTAAACAGGGCTGGGGAAGAGTAGGGGCCATAAGCTACTTTGCAAAGGGACACCCCCAAAGACCTTTTTCCAACAAGACCCTGCTTTCTAATGCTTCCACCCCCTCCAAATAGCGCTGCTAGCTTCTGTGGGACATTTGAGGCCAAACCACAGCATCCTACTATGGTCATCCAGCTTCTAAACCCAAGCCATATTGACAGCTGCTGTCAGCCCTGCAGACCATTATGCAGCCTGTGAGCTGACCTAACTACATTTTCAGATTCTCAATAAAAATATAGCTTATCCAGAGGTGGATCTCCTCCCTGTCGTACTTCCGACACACAGTTCCCAAGCTTAGAAAGAAACCACAATAGTGGTCTAACCCCAAACGTCTCTCTGCAGTGAGATGGCAGCCACAACAATGGCCTAGCTTTGAATGTACACTCCATGTTTTATATCCCTGGCCAGTCACTAACACATGACAATCACCTCCCCAGCAGCTTGTTTACTCTTTAGGCGGTGGTGGTTCCACTGGATAACCAACCCATCCTAAACAAGCCCACTGCTCTTATTTTAAAAGGATTCCTTGACAGACAAAGAAAACAACGTGTTTGAAGGAAAATGCCTTCCTCCTTCCCACCCCACAGTTCTGTTGACCCCAGTGGCTATGCAGCAGCCCCCCTTACATCCTCTCAAATGCTTACTTAATGGTCGTTTCTGCTTTCCCCTCCCTCTGGCAGATGGAGCTGTGGATGCTTCCAGGCTCTGGTTCCTCATCCCCTGCTGCATCCTCACAAAGCCGCCTCTCAGCACTGCCCATCCTCAAATTTCATTTTTAATAAAGTCTGTGACGGGCTCCTGTCCCTAAATCATGTTATCCACTAGGGTCATTTACCTTCCCTTTGGGGCAGCCGCTCTTCTATCCCCTGGTGCTGGGCTTTGCTGCTGAGACCCCACTCAGTAGGACAGAATGCATAATTTGTGGCCCTAGACACATATATTTCCATATCATCTCACAAGCCATGGAACCGGGTCTGCAACGTGAGCTTTTTCTCTTCTTCCACTTTTGCTCCCTTAACGACAGCATGCACATAAATGAAATGAATGAGACCACAGATGAAGGAGAGGATTAACTGTAGAAAAGGCATTCTTTACGGCACTCTGTACAGAACTGTCTATAGGGTGCTCAGCAGTTGTCTCCAAAGGCTGACCTAGCAGCCAGTCTGGCCTCAGTGTGTAAGAACCAGTCAGGAGGCTGGTGAACATAAATATTGGTGTGCTCTACTCCTAGAGTTCTGAGTGAGTGTGTCTGGGGCTTAGGAGAAGCCACAAATACTGTGCAAATCATCCTCCACTGCTTGAGTAAGAGCCCCACAAGCACATATAGAACAGCACATGGCTGCCAAATTTTCACCCCACATGAGTCTTTTGAATCGATGCAGTGATTAATATGTTTTGAGAGAATTATGAGAAGTACGAGCTCTGATGGGAGGAAGAATATAGGCAAATGTCGGCCTGCCCATTCTCCGACTGCCTCTAACTACATGTCTATGAGATGTGAGTTTGCATCTTCTCTCCTCTCCTTCCCAGGCCCCATCAGAACAATCTAGTTCTTAGACACCCATATCCTTGAAATGATCAGTCTCCACTAAAGTGGGGGCATTTCTTAGTTCATTTTATTTACCTCCAATTCAAAAACAAAATGTAGAAATTATGAAGAATGGCAAAGAGGAGGAGGAGGAGGAGGAGGAGGAAGAATCTCAAGCAATTCTTTCTTCTTGAGGTCCAATCATTTATTTCTCTCTCTAGGAATAAGAACAAAACAAAGAGATGGAAACCACAACCTCCTTGCACTGTGATGCCCACAAATTCTTGCAGCTTTTGAATGATGCTCTTTTATTTTTTTTTAGATACAAATTATTCTGGTTAGTCATTTGTTAACTTGATACAAACTAGAGTCACTCTAGAAGAAGGACCTATGATTGAGAGACCCTTTCTGCCAGACTGACCTGTCTGTGGGGCACTTTCTTAGTTGCTAATGCTGTGGGAGGACCCAGGCCTTTGTAAGCAGTGCTATCCCTAGGCGGGTGGGTCTAAGATGTATAAGAGAGGTAGATGAGCAAGCCAGAAGAAGTGAGCCAGTAAGCTGCCTTCCCCATTGTCTTAATTTCAGTTCTTTCCTCCAAGATCTTGCCTTGAGTTTCTACCCCGGCTTTCCAGAGGACAGGCTTTAACTTGTAAGCCAAATAAACCCATTCTTCTCCAGGTTGTTTTTGTTCATGGTGTTTATCACATCAATAGGAAGTAAACTAAGGCACAAACCTACAAATACATATGCAGTCCTCCCCCATGCCACCTTGGACTTTGTTTAGTTGCCCGCTGTCAACCTATTCTAAGAGAGTGTGTTCCTATGGAATTCCTAAGGAATCTTAGGGCTTTCTATTCCCCTGATTGTACCTAATTCCACAACATGCTTTAGATACCCTATGCTGATGAACTGATATTGCAGCGTGAACCTCAATGTAAAATGGGTACCAGATTTAATGACCTGGAGTAGAAAAGTGATGTGGGAGTGTCATATATCAATCTGTTGATTTCATTGGTTAAGCAATAAAGAAACTGCTAGGCCCATTTGATAGGCCCACCCTTAGGTGGGTGGAGTAAACAGAACGGAAGGCTGGGAGAAAGAAGCTGAGTCAGAGAGTCGCCATGATTCTCCCACTCCAGGCAGATGCACGTTAAGATCATTCCTGGTAAGCCAGCTCGTGGGCTACAGCAGATTATTAGAAATGGGCTAGTCCAGATGCGAGAGCTAGCCTAGAAGAGGCTAGATAGAAATGGGCCAAGCGGTGTTTAAAAGAATACAGTTTCCGTGTAATTATTTCAGGGCATAACCTAGAGCTAGCCATGTGGGCGGCCGGGTGCTGGGGACGCAGCCCCACCGCTCCAACTACAACAGAAAAGGAGTGGAAAACATTTCATTAGTAACTTTTCTATTGATATGCTATTAAAGCAGTGGTTTAAACATGGGTTCGATAAGATATACTATTAATATTAATTTTATCTACCGTTTTTGCTTTCTTCAAGTGTGCCTCTTAGAAAATTTAGAGTCACACTTGAGTCCTATGGTTTAGTCCCACTGTCTTACGCTGTTCCAGGTGAACTCAGCATGTTGCCTCCCATAGCAGAGTTTGTTGCTTGTGCACCTTTAGCACCTCCAGCCTCTCTCTTGACATAGTCAATCTACGTCTCATTATACACCCAAAGGAAAACTCCTCACCTCATTTTAACATTTTGATGTCTGCAACTCTACCACAGGCTCAAAATGTTCCTAACCACCATGCTGTTCCCTCTTTTATTTCAAAGATGTTTTTTACTTCCTCTCCCATGAAATCTTACATTTTTCAACAAAGACAATACATCTGCCTAATATTAACTTTCTAAACATTCCAGGTTGGTCACATAGTTGGTGGTGTTATTTCTGATTATTAATGAGCACAATTTTATTCTTTCATTCAACAGCATTCATTGGACACCTCCTGGAGGTCAGGTGCTGTGACAGTCTTTGGGGATTCGTAATAATGTCAGCACCCAGCCCTAAGATGATGTGTGGAATGACATCAGTAGGAACATATGCACTAAACCAATGTTCGCTTGCCCCCAGACCCAGGAGGATTCTCTGCTTGCAAACACCTTCTGTGGAAGGATTTAAATGCTGTGCTCATATAACACACACTTTCCGGCTTGGAACTTGAAACCACTTGACTCCGTATTAAACATTTCCCCCTCTCCTATACATTGTATATTGCCTTATGTTTCCCTGGCTACTCCCAAAACTTCATTTGTCTTCATATAGTCCCTTTCTTTGTTAACCTAGAATTAAACACTATGGGCTTCCCTTGAGCAGAATAAGCTGCTTTCTATATAAAGGAAATACTCCAATGCCTGACTACCTCTCCATGAAAGAGTTATTAAGTATCATCTTTTTAGCCATGAGTTTCGGTTCAACATGCCAGATTGGAAATCCATGTTTGTTTTTAGCTTTCTTCAAAGCTTCCTAAAATGAATCTGTGCGGCCCTTGTGCATATGCGTGCTGTTGCAAGCTCTGTGTTTGTATGTCAGTCAGGTTCCTTGTGTCTAACTGATCCTGCTTCCTTGCAGACACCACCTGTGGCTCTTATAATCTTCCTGCCTCCTCTTCCATGTAGATCCCTGAGCCTTGAGGGGTAGCGTTTGATGAAAACAATCCCATTTAAGGGTGAATGCCCTAGCATCTCTCTCTGCACATTGTCCTGTGTGGTTCTCTGTGTTAATTAACACCTCTGTGAGACTAAGCTTCTCTGATGAAGGTTGAGCAATACTTTGTGGGTATAGCAATATGTCATTAGGAGTCATTTTATTGTTATGTTCCTTTATCAGATTAATAGTAATAGATTCTCCCTGAGGGACTATGGCCTATCTAGGCTCAGGTTATTAGTCATTTTAGCAGTGTCAGGTTTGGGCTCCAACTCAAGGAGTGCCGTAAGTCCAAACAAAAAGCAATTGGTTACACCCATAACGTCTGCGTCATGATTGCACCAGGGTATCTTGCAAATGCAGGTTGCTGATGTAGGTCGCAGGATTTATAGCTGGGTGATATTGGTGATTAATGTTTTCCTTTGGAGGCATGCAAAGGAATTTCTAGCACTAGGAATATTAGTCAGTAGGGGTGAAGCTTTTAGTTATACATCAGTTTGATTTCTCCATGTTTAATGACATAGCTGTATCTTCAAAAATAGGGTCTTACCTATTTTTTGAACCTATGAATCTGCATAGGTTCAAAACATACAAAGTCCTAGCAAGGAGAAAGAGAAGTGGACACACAGCCGCACCTCTAAACAATAAAGTATTTATACTTGATACCTTCTGAGAAAGGAAAAAAATCATTTTTTTTCCAGTGGAGTGCCACTGGGTTTATCAACCAAACTCAAGGGCAGGCCCCCTGCTCAGGAGTCATTGGTCAACACAAAACAGACTTTGTGTTTTTGTGTGAAGGTTTTGTTTTGGCAATTTTGATTATTTGTTTGATTTCCTATGAGAGAGAGAGAGAGAGAGAGAGAGAGAGAGAGAGAGAGAGAGAGAGAGAGAGAGAATGAAGTTGAATGGGGAGGGGGTTGTAGAGGAGTTGTAGTGGAAATAATTCAATCAAATATGTTGTATGAAGAAAACTTGTGAATAAAAAAAAAAGCATGCGGAAGTGACAGCCATATTCTGGTTCTATTTGTTCAGATCTATTTCTTATTTTTGCCTTGTTCCTTTAAAATACGGAAGAATTTATCCCTGTAAAGCTTCTGTACTCCCAGTATGCCATGAGTCAAGAAGAAGGTGCATTGGCAGGTGGGGAATAAAGGTGGTAAGAAGAAAGAAACCAAAGGTCCAGCCCCACCCTCCCCCTGCCTCCAGCCCCACTCCTGTTTGCCTTGCACAGAGGATCTATTGGTGGCTGTTTCTCTTCTGAGGCTTCATCTCCACTAGACAGGTCAGCCACCTTGATGACCAGGGTGATTGTACCACCTCCTCCCTTTGTCTAGCCAATCTGGGGTTGTGGCTCTACTGCTAATCTCTGGGTTGCCTCACAGATCCTACTGGATCCTACACAGGTCTAGAATCTGAGTAACTAATTCCTTGCATTAAAACCCCTTTGTTTTGGATGCTCAGAGTGGGCGTATTCCTCTGGTTGGGCTCTGACTAATGTCGTTAGTAGAAGAATTATAAATGAGTGCGAACCCTTAAGGACAAATAAGATAGAGCCGGAAATCGCTGTAGCTGAGCAACACATTTTGTACAACAGAAATGGATGGAGGAAACAGATGGAGGAGGTATTAGCAGAACAGAGAAGGCCACACCCAAGGTACCTGAGCAGGGAGACACCAGCAAAGGGCCTTGGGAGCACTTTGGAAAACCAGAAACCATGGATGGTATTAAATGGGACTGGAAAAAAAATGAGTTTTTCTTGGAAGTGTATATATGTCTCCTTGCTCACCTCACTGAGCATCTTGATGTGCATGGATGTGCAGCTATATAATTTCAATCACCACTTTCATTGGAAGTGACGGTCCCCCTACACACCCTGTCTGTCTGTCTGTCTATCTGAGTCTCTCCTTCATTTAAGGATAAGAATCATATGGAATTTGGAGCCTTCCCCAGTTCAGTATAAACTGCACCATACTTAATTATATATCAGCAGAGACCTTATTTCCAAAGACCACCTTTTGAGATTCCATGAAGGACACAGACGGAAACATTATTGAAGCAGATGAAATTGGGAAAAGCATAATGTTTGGAAATGTGTGGATTTTCAAAGAAGCAGCTAAAAGACAAAGGTGTTTTTACATCTGGAAAAAGATGTGTAAGTGTATATGTTTCTTTGTATGAGACTGGGAATGGACAGCAATCCCTGCAGCATATTAGCCCCCAGGTCCTCCCCCATCAAAGGGGAGGACCATACTTCTACTGGTTGGCTAGGTGTGACCAAATGAGTAGTTCTGAACCAGAAGTCTCAGTGGATACAGCATGACACTATTGAGTTCTACACTTTCTGCCACATGGAGGGGAAAGCACACGGAAACAGAGTCTGTCAGCCTGAATG
The DNA here is from genome assembly GCF_037038515.1 of Microtus pennsylvanicus. Lineage (NCBI taxonomy): Eukaryota > Metazoa > Chordata > Mammalia > Rodentia > Cricetidae > Microtus > Microtus pennsylvanicus. The sequence continues at coordinate 54,655,440 of NC_134592.1, read as the reverse complement.
ACTTCAGTGAGCACTGTGTGCCATTAGTGAGTCCTTCATGAATGGAGTTAATGTCCTTAGAACAGTGACTCTGAGGTAGTATCTTGCTTATTTCACAGTGTGAGCTGAGCACCCAGTGAGAAGGTCTGTAAATGAGGAAACAGGCTTTCACCAGGTACCGCATATGGAACCTGTGGGGAAAAGAAATTTGTAGGAGCCAGTTCCCATAACTGAAAGATTTATTCTGATGACAAGGACCCAGTTTGTGGCATTTAATTACAGCAGCATACACGGACTATGGTATCTACTCACGTTAGATATGGGGGTGGGGGTGAGAAAAGGTTTCTTTGCTATAATCTCCCGAGATCCAGGCTTGCTACAACCTAATCTATCTTGACTGACATAAGAGAGTATCATTTGAATTTTATACAGTGCACTCTTACGGTTTTGATGAATCAAAAAGTGAATGAGACTTACTTAAGAAATAAGACACAAAACCCCCGGGCTCTGGCTATTTCAGCACCGCTTTGCAATGGTGTGTCCTTGGGCAGTGAACACTGGGTTGCTACAGGCACTGGAGATAAGTGTGCATGTGCAAGCGCACACTGTTGTTTCCAGGATTTTGCCGCTTTCCTTTGGTATTAAGGCTTGAAGTGTGGTATGCTGAATTAATCTCGAACTGATGGAATAGCTTGCTTCACACGTTGTCTTGTGTGCTGGAAAAAGCTAAAATAAACAGGTTGCCTTCATGAAGTCTAGTCTTTTCTCTCTGACTTCTACTTGTGTCTAGTCCTTTCCTGGTGTAGGAGGGCCTTCTTTTTGTGTGTTATGTGTATTGGTTAGTGAATAAAGAAACTGCCTTGCCCTAGTTGATAGGGAAGAACTTAGGTAGGCAGGGAAGACAGAACTGAATGCTGGGAGAAAGAAGACTGAGTCAGGGAGAAGCTTGGTAGCCCTGCCAGAGACAGACTTGCCAAAATGTTGCTGGTAAGCCACAGCCACATGACAATATACAGATTAATGGTGATGGGTTAGTTTAGGATATTATAGTTTGCTAGAAATATGCTTAAGCTATTGGCCAAATAGTATTGCAAATAATATAGTTTCTGTGTGGTTATTTCAGGTCTGAGCAACTAGGAACAAACAAGCAGCCTCCCTACAACCATGAATGCTTGGCCTTAGCTTATACTTGTCTCCCTAACTCTTATAACTTAATTTAACCTGTTTCTCTTCTATGTTTTGGCTTGAGGCTTTTTACCTTTCTTTTATTCTACATCTGTTTTCCTGCTTCTGCTTCTTCTGTATCTGTCTGTCTGGTGGCCACTGACTGGCCCCAGGCAGCTCCTTCTTTTTCCTCCTCATTCTCTCTTCTCTTCCTTGAGTCTAGATTCCTCCTTCTACTTATTCTCTCTGCCTACAGCCCTGCCTATCCTCTACTGCCTCATTCTTGGTCATTCAGCTTTTTATCAGACCAATCAGGTACCTTAGGCAGGCAAGGGCAAACAGCAACACATCTTTACATAATTAAACAAATTAAGCATAAACAAAAGCAACACACCTTTACATAGTTAAAGTAATATTTCACAACAGGCATATGACCAATCCCAATTAATGAATATTATTTTCATGGAAGTATTGCTATATAGCAAAGAATGTGAAGGTTACATACAAATAACTATACACATATACATATATACTTGTATATATGTATATAGTTACTTGTATGTATGTATTTCAAGCAATGCAAAATTTAAATCCCATATAAGGAAATGAGATGGCTTTTAAAGTTGGTGTTGATGAGATTCTTCACAGGGCCTCATATTGGGAGATTCATGAAAGTGTGGTTAGCCTGGAACCTGAGTGCTAGATAGTAAATATACACTTATTGAGAAGATGAATAAGGACTGAGGGAATGCCTGAGTGATTCTAATTTTAACATCATGCTTTATTTAAATTGTTCTTATTTTTCCTCTAAACTTATTCAAACATTAAAATATTATGCTTTATAAAAAAGAAAATGTATTCCTCAGTAAGACTAACAGTAATATTCTGGCTTCTCATAGACTGTCAGAACAAACTAAGGACAGTAGAGTTTGCCTTTTCTTCCTGGAACCCTTAAGGAAATGGTCTAGAGGTCAATGTCTAGCATTTGAGTTAAAACATGTGATTTTCTTCTTTTGTTTTATTTTAATGACTTGGAGCTGTTGAACATTTGTGTTCTGCTCTAATTCAAATGTTGGCACTGCAACCACCAATGTGGTGATATTTGAAAGTGCACAATGAGAGGTGATAGGTTCACATGCAGTTCTAAGTGTTGAATCCACCTTGGTGGAATTAGTGACTTTACAAGAAAACTAAGAGACTACAGAGATTCTCTGAGTAGGAATACCACATTTGCAATCCAAGAAGAGGGCTTGCAATAAGAACGGAGCAAATCCCAACCTTGATTTTGAGCTTTTTAGCTTCCAAGACTGTAAGAAATAAATGTCTTTTGGTTAAGCTGTGGTATTTTACTATGCCAGCTTTGGGGTTCAGTCACAGTCACATCTTATTTCCAACTATAAACGTGTTGTTATTTATATGTAAAAGTCGTTTTCCTTTGCTTTCATCAACTACCCACTAATTCTCCAGGGGCTGGCAAGATGGCTCAGTGGGGGAGGGTACCTGCCACTAAGGCGATGACCTGACTTTGATTCTTGGATCTCACATAGAGGAAAGAAAACCCAGTCCCATAAATTGTCCTCCGAGTTCCACAAGTGAGTTATGGCATGCACCTGATACACACACATGCACACGCACACATACACACACTGCACACGCACACAAACACACACATATAAAGTTAAGAAAATTTGAATTTAGAGGACCCTTTAGATAAAATAAATACAATGGCCAAACTCATCAGTTTCTGACTGAGGGATCAATGATTTGTTAAATTACAGAATTGGTATCGCAACACTTGCTAATAGGTTCCAACATAAGCTGGTGTTCTTAAGTTTTATATAATGCAAGTATCTGCAAATATTCACTATACACTAAAAACTTCTAATTTCAAAAAATAAAGATGAATAATTTAGCCATAGATTAAACTTTTTAAGATGTGCTCTTATTTTCCCAGGGAAGAAGAGGTTACTAGTTGGCTATCCAATACTAAATGATCATTCTAAAAACATACACACAAGAATCATTATACAGCTCAAGAAAGTTGTATTTATGCATTCAGGAAAAGACACACACACACACACGATTGAAGAAAAAGCCCATGAATTTGAAAGTTACCATGATGGAGTAGTGCATAGGGGACTTTGGAGGGGGGAAGTGAAGGAGAAAATGATAAAATTATATTATGAGCTCAAAAAATAGAAAGAAAACATTTTAAAGAAAAGACCCACCTCCCCAAAATGCTCTACAGTGATCATATTAAACCTCACAGCCTTATTATTCTTTGGTTTTGCTGTTTTACTTTGCTTTCATTCTTGATGGATAGATTTGACACATTGTTCTAGGTTTTCTCATTCCTTATAAACAGAAGTATCTTCATGGAAAGGAGGCATTTGCATTGGCAAAGTGTTATAGGAATTAAATCTTTAACCGTCATTTAAAAAGCTCACCTGAAGTGAAAATCCTGACTACTAGGTAGCAATCTGTTATGTGCCATACCAAATGAAAAGCTGCTGTCATAATTCACTAGATAATTTTTAGTTTTTACACCAATTTGATAAATTTACCTCATGTACCAGTACACCACAAATCATACCTTTCACTTGCCAAGTGACAGCGGTAAACACTGCACACCTTCAGACGACCTTTCTCCTAAGATGCTTCTCACTGTTCACATTTTATATGTCAAATGGTACTTTTTTAAAAAAGCAAATTTAAATGCCATTATAGGGAAAAGCTACCGGCCTGGGACAAGTTCTAGCATTTAGTGTTCTGACAGATCTTAACTTGGACATCAGCCAAGGTCAATAAAACTTGTTCATGCAGAACCAACCTTACCTGGTTTTCACCACGTCGAGAGGTAGCATCAGGCAAATTTCTATAAGACCTGAAAGATGATAAAGAAAATGGCAATGAATTCATGGATACCTATTGATTCCCCAAATTTATAATTAAAATAAAGAATTTAGATGGAAGGGGAGTGGATCTGGAGGATGGGGAGGTGGAAGGGAGCTAGAAGGAGGAAGAGAAAACTGATTGAGATGAATTGTATGGGAGAAGAATCTGTTTTCAATAAATAATAATAACAACAACAATAATAAATAATTTAGAACTTTTAAAGAACAGCTAGTAGTAGAAGTAGCCAACTACCCAATAATTATATTTCAGTGAGAGAAAGATGTGACTGAATGTTCTCTTCTAACCCTCGTAGGGAGGTGAGGAGAAAAAAAACCACAGTCAGATTAAATTACAACTAATTAAACAGAATTTCTGCATCCCACCCCAGCTTCAAATCAGGGTAAGTAGAAGGGAGAGAAAGGAGGAGTTTAAATTCTTCCACTGGTATGGCTAAACTGCCTTGTGCTGGACATTCACAATCTAGCAGTTTTCTCAGAAGAGAAAGCTTTTTTATTTATTAATTTCTCCCTGCAGTTTCAGTTATACAAAGCTATGTCTTCTCCTAGTGGCTAATGGTTACAATCATGGGCTTTTAACAATCATGGCTTACCGAAGAAGAGAAAGAACGGGAAACAAGGGCATCAGGGTGTCAAGGCACAGTAATGAGACCTCTGGGGTAAGCCTTTATTTTTATTAGTAAAGTTGAATTAGACAGGAAACTACTGGTGCATCTTGCAATTTTCCCACACAACTATCCTTGCTTGAAAATTCACATTTATCTGGAAGAGTGAAGTAACCAGAATTTTTTTCCTGGTTCCTCTAAGGAACAGTCATTTATCCTTGGGGTTACATGTTTCCTATTCATAAATGGAAGGATTGAATGGTCTGGGATAAATTCAAGATTTAAAACTTTGGGTTCGCTTATTCCTGCATTCAACTCACGCAGGTATGTATCCATCCATACAACTTATAGTTCAAATTTAAGGTTTGTTAGTTAAGATAAAGCCATAATCTCATAAATAAAATGGACTCTGGAAACTCAACCTTTAAGAGAGCATAGTTAACTGGGTGGTGGTGTACACCTTTAATCCCAGCACTCAACAGGCAGAGGCAGGTGGATCTCTGTGAGTTTGAGGTCAGCCTGGTCTACAAAGCGAGTTCTAGGATAGGCAGGGTGGTTATAAAAACTCTGTCTCAAAAAATCAAAAACCAAAACAAACAAACAAAACAAAACCAACACTATTACCAAGCACAACCACAGTCATCAGTCAAGTGAGGTTCTATGAAGAAGACACTCGGGATTGCTTACCACAGCAAGTGCACAATTCTTCTCTCACTCTCTTGACATTAGAGGAAAGGAAAAAAAATGCTAAGTACAAAACAGCACCATATGGCATATCACTCAAAAAGTTTACTAAAAGAACCAACAACCCCAACCACTAATTAGAATTAATATCAGAACTGGGAAAATCAGTTTACATGAATGTAAAACCATTTTCTTATTTGCAAAATTGTTCTATTTTCCTGCAGCCCATATCTTATAATTTTGTAGTTAAGCTATTTTTCTAATCTGCAGTTTTCATCAAACTTCCATGTGTTTATCCAGCAATCTCACATTGGTCGCCCCATGTGTGTCCAGCATTGAGGATAGAGGCCAGCAAAGAGAACAGATACTTCAGGGCACTAATGATACATATGAGGAGGTGTGGCACTGAGGTGACAGAAGCTCATCATGGAAAGGCTCCCAACATGACCTGGGTTTGAGTCAAGTGTGGAAAAGATACTTGAGGTAAAGGCTAGCATGGGCGCATGGGCATGAAAAATAGAGAGGATAGCTACTATTCACACACACACACACACACACACACAAACAAACACATACACACACACACGGAGAAGGCAAAATTGCTTAAGACTTATGGCAGCATAGAGTTGAAGGTGATATGGAATTGGCAAGAGATGAGCTGAAGTGTGTAGATTACAGTCAGGATCACTTCTAAGCATTTGTTCTTCATCCCATAGTCTATGAGGAGGCAGTAAACAGACTTTTAAAACTACCCTGTTGGATGTGCCTGTTATGTTGTCTCCAATGCATTCCACGTTCCCTGAAGACATGCCAACAGATTTTTAAGAGGAGTGATAGTAACCCAAGGCTATGTGCTGTTATTGATGTAACCATGTGTACTTTTTATCTTGCTGCTACCAATCACATATTCGTAGGCCAGCAAGGAGCACTGATGTCCATCCATTTTTCCCTTCGGTTGTCAGTTTTTCAGCAAAGCGCCAGTTGTCATCAAAGCATAGACATCATGGTGTTCTACCTCTAGGTATGTGAGGTGGTTCATCTCAACGTCAGTTTTACTAGATTTAGAATTACCATAGAAACGTGGGTCTGGTTGTGTCTGTGAAAGTGTTTCCTGAAAGGTCAGACTAAGGAGGGAAAACTCATTTCTAATATGGACATCCCTGTTTTATAGGCTGGGATTCAAGATTGCTCAAAAAGGAGAATGTGAGCTGAGCATCAGCGTTTACATTTCTGTTTTAGACTGTGGATGCAGTGTGATCAGCTGATCATTCCCCAACCACCATGAGTTCAGCAAGATCACCTTCATCCCTTCTTAAACTGGAAGGCAAAACCAGCTCTCCCTTCCTAGTCTCGTAAGATATTTTGACAAGGTATTTTGTAAAGTATTTGGGAAATATTATAGCTCATAGGAGTCAAGAAACTACCTACCAGTTTGTGACAACATAAAAAAATGTGACTTAAATTGCCAAATGTAACATAGTTGGTCCATAATATCAGTTTGGTTATTATTTTTATTCTTAATCAAAACATAGTGCAACATAGTGCCACATAGTGAAACATAGTACAACATATTGCTACACAGTGCAACGTAGTGATACATAGTGCTAGAGAATCTTCCTTGAAAAAAGAAAGGAAGTAAAAGAACCTAGATAAACATAAAAACATTCATTTCTAATTGTAACTGTACGTAAGAATCCTAAAAAAAAATGATTTATCACAACAAGCAAACAGAACTGGCTATTAGATGTCAGGAGGCAATAATTCTTTTTGCAGCCTAGACACAAAAACTGAGGACCAATGCAAATCCACATTGTAAAATCAGTTCATTATAACTGTTTTCAATATTCTGACAGACCCACAACACCTTATTGGATATGCCTACTTCTCTATGATTTAAATGGCATTCCAGTGTGTCCCCAAAGATGTAGGCTAACACTTTGTCCTAGTTAGCTCTCTGTTCCTCTGATAGTACACTGACTGGAAGCAACTTTGGAGAAGAACGTGTCTATTTAGCTTATAGGTTAAAGTCCATCATTGAAGTAAGTCAAGGCAGGAACTTGCGGCAGGAAACTGAATGTAGGAACTGAAGCAGAGACCGTGGAGAAATGCTGCTTACTGGCTTGCTCCAGTTAGTTTCTCAGCTACCTTCTACAGTCCAGGACCACCTGCCTATGAGGGGTACCTACCCATACTATGCTGAGCTCCTCTCCATCAAATGACAGTGCAGAAAATGCCCCCTGGTCATACCTACAGATAAATTTTTCAGTTGCAGTGCTCTCTTTCCAGGTGTGTTGAATTGGAAAGCAAGATCAGCGATCACATCTCTGAATCTGTAACTTGTATTCCCTACGATCAATGTTGCCTTCTTTGAATTTGCTCAATTATTGGCCTTCACTTGAGCCACTCTTACTGGGAAAGGGTTTACATCCTGCTGTAAATGCTTCTTCCAGCCTTCATCTTTCTGAGAATCTCCTGACCTGTTCAGCCACAGCCCCTCAGTGAACGTTTGCTATACTCCCCTTTCTTATAACCCAACTAAGCCTTTTCACATTTCTAACACAACAGTCACACAATAATTAATCTTGGTTGGTGATAGAACAATTTCCCTATGTTCAGGTCTTTGGCTCTTTCTTTTTAAATGCAGAATAATTTCTTCCTTTAAGAATACATAAACTTCAAGAGGCCGCTTACATTCAGCTCTCAATTTGAGTAAAAGTTTCCTCAGATATCCTGAGGACAAAGCTTTTTATTTCCTGTTCTAGGCCACTCAGAATAAATGAATGAATGAATGAATGAATGAATGAATGAGGCATTTCCCAGTTTCCCTTGCTGCTAGGCATCACCATGTGACTAAGGTTAGGCCAACAAGATATAAATAAAAGTGGCTTGAGCAACATCTGGGACAGATGTCTTGAAAGCAGACCTCTCATTGCTCTTCTCATGGTCCTTCATTCCTCCTGTAGAATATACACATGGGGCAGAGGCAGCCGTCTTGTACGAGGTGATTTGGAGGTGTAGAATCCTACAGTAAAGGAAAAAACAAACCCAAAAGTTCTTCCTGACATTTTGGAGTTCTCATTTTATACCTCCTTGTTTGTTTTAGAGGAAAAAAAGCTATTTTCTTTAAAATGAAGATGAGATGTGGTGGGTCTACTTCTGTCTGACACAGGAGACTCTTGATGAATCTGCAGTATTCTGAACTTGTATGACATTACTGTCATCTGTATTCTTGCTGACGGCTACCTGCAGGTAGAGGATACATCTGTCTTCTTTATCTCCATCCTCATCACTTTGTACAATGGCAGGCACTCAGTAAGCTTAATAAATATTTGTTGAATAAATAAATTAATACTGATTGGGGTCTGGGCATATGTCATTATGTTTGCCAATCTTCAAGATAAACGGAACTGGCAGCTCTTTATTATGTATTTATTTCATTAGCTTGAGCGTCATACAAATAAGCAGATAAGGATGAGGAAATTGTTGTAAAATGGTATGAAGTACAGGAATTACCTGAATAGAGAATTACAATAGAGATCACATATCCAGATGCTCAGTTGCTATTTAAATGTAAGTAGGAAACAGGACAATCAGTGTCCAGTAAACCGACAAGTGACTTTTGAGAGCTGTGTGCGTAAAACATAATCTACGCAGTGCTAAATCCAGTCTGATACAGAAACAAGGGCGACCTTCAAAGGTCAACACAGAAGTGACATATTGAGGAAGACAACATGCATACAGCCATGTGTCAGTGATCGATGTTGCTACTTATAAATAGTTCTAGGTTCTGCATCAATTGCAGTCTTTTATGGCTTCTTTACTTCAAATTGTTGACTCTTGTCAAAGATGTATGTTATAGCAATTGTAAACCTAATAATAGAAAATATAAACAAAGCTTTAACAATTTTAACTACTCTGTGATATGTATACTCTTTGCATTTGGGATGTTCTGTGAAAGGGTGTGTGTGTGTGTGTGTGTGTGTGTGTGTGTGTGTGTATCACAATGAAATTCTTACTGTTTTTACTCATTTTTCTAAGAACTACAGTTAGACATCTTATGTATCAATAATTTGGTTTTTCCTCAGAGCTAGAAGTAGAAAGCCATATTCAGGTCATCACTCCCCAGAGAGGAACAGCCTACTGTTTCATTCTAGGAAAATTGTAAATGTATGCACCGCAGAGCAGGTGACTCATTTTTAACTCCTCCCTTTTACAACCTGGCCACAGGAGGAAGGGGTCAATGAGCAAGTGTGTTACTAAATTGACAGACATTGTGAGCATGTATACCATATATTTTCTTAACTCATTTATCCACTTGTTCTGTTCCATGTCTAGGACACTGTGAATAATACTGAACTTACCATGGGCGTAGAAATGTCTCTTAGGGAAATAGATTTCAACTGATGCTTTGGTAATTCTATTTTAGCTTTCTGAGGACCATCTTTATTGTTTTCCATAATGGCTGTAATTAGCCTGATAAGGAGTTTACTTGGAGTATTTGCTGCTTTTCCTTCTTATAGTGACCATTCTAACTTTGGGGAGATAACGTCCTATTGTGGTTGTGATTTAACTTCTCCAGGGACTAATGATGTTAAACATACTTTTCATAATCTTGTTTATTTTAAGAAATTTTTGCTCAGGTATTTTGACCATTTTTTAAGTAGGGTATTTGTTTGATTGCCATTAAGTTTAGTTCCTTCCATTTTTTGTATGTTATTCCCTTGTTAAATGTAGGGTTTTCAAAAACTTTTTTCCAGTATACAAGCTGTCTTATCAAACTATTATCTGTTACTTTGTTTCATAGAAACTTTATGATTCATCATGCCCCTATTTACATATTTTGTTATCTATCAATTTTTGTTTTTCTTAAAAATGTTTTCGAGCTCTTTCTAAGAATTGTTTGCCTAGATCAGAGTGAGTGGCTGTTTTATTTTGGTGATATTTATAATTATAGGTCCTTATACGTCATAGTTTAATCTTTAGTTCAGTTGATTTTTTTCTTTTCTTTGTATATGATGAGATAGGGATCCAATTTCATTCTTCTGTGTGTGGCTATTCAGTTGTCAAACACCATGTACAGGAGAGATGCGTACATCTATGTGTGCTCTTAGCATCTCCTTATTAATGTAGGAGTTTATTTCCAGGTTCCTAGGTCTATTTCACTGGTCTGCTTTTATGCTTATGCCATAGTGTTTTAGTTATCTCAGGTTCAGAATAGCTTTTGAAGTCAGTGTGTTTGTCAGGGTTCTCTAAGGGAACAAAACTGCATGAGATGAGTGTGTGTGTGTGTGTGTCTGTGTGTGCGATGTATATTCATATACAGCTTACACGAATGAGATTCATTAGATTGGCTTATAGGCTGCAGGCCAGTCAGTCTAACAATGGTTGTCTCACACTGGAGATCCTGAGACTCCCTTAGCTACTCTGTCTGTAAGGCTGGCTGCCTCAGCAGTCCCCATACAGTGCTGAAGAATCAGAGGTTTTCTGGAAGCTGTTGATCTTCAGGCTATGTCAGAAGCCTTCTGTGACTCTTACGTTGGCAAAGGAATACCACGGGAACAGGAGAGATGCACTTGCCAGGAAGACTGAGGATAACAAAGATTCCTTCCATGTCCTTTTATCTGGGCTGTCACCAGGAGGCGTGGCCGAGATTCAGAGTGGGTCTTTCTGTTTCAAATGATCTGATGAAGAAAATCCCTACCAGGCGTGCCCAGTAGCTCATGTTTTCATCGATTCCAGATGTGGTCAAACACACCAAGGTTAGCCATCATGGGTAATAATTTGTTTCTAACTTCATTCTTTTTATTTCAGATTTCCTTGGTTATCTGGAGTCTTTTATAGTTCCAGATAAATTTTAGGCTCTTTTTCTATTTATCTATAACGTACCATTAGTAGGGATAGGACAGATTGTATGGATCAGTTTGGGAGGTATGTGATCTTACAGAAAAATTGCTGCTAATAGATGCTGAATTCGTGCCTGTTTTTTGTTTTAAGTAAAATGAATTATTGCCAAGAAAACCTTGGTAACTAACACTTCCTGAAGCCGAAAATGTCTCACTAGCGGCATGAACTGTGGAACAGTGCAGAGATCAGGCAGTCAGGGGACCCTGCATACCAAGTCCACGGCAAACCTATGCTTTCTATCATGCCCAAAATATCTAGAACAGTCCCTTCTTTGGTATTTTAAAACTGAATCCAAGACCTCACTTTTGTTTTCTGATAGTCATACAATCTTAATCATTTATCTAATTGATTTTGTGTTACATTTTTAAATCTTAAAGAATTAAACAATTTTAACTTCTAAAGAGAATTGTGGAGGAATGGCTTCATACTGTGCAAATTCAAAAATAGAACAGCTCCAGACAGAACTAGTATTTTTTTCATCTACTCCATTAGTCAAGCAAATCATTACAGCATCCTATTTGATAGCCTGCCCAGAAAATGTGGTAGCCCTACTGGATTATAAGCCATGTGAGCCTCATAAAGGGAAATCAAATATATTATGCTCTCCCCAGGAATAGCTAAGGTGCTCGAGAGCTGTGGTACAATAACAGCACATCCCCGTGCACTGAACTGGCCAACAAGGCAACGCATTTGGCAGCTTTGAAAGATTTTATTGAGAGTCATATGTTTGGACAAACCACATCTTGCCTTGAAAACTGTGAAGCGAAGGCTTTCATATAGGTTTTCTAGGAACATGTCTTTTGTTTTTTTTTTTTTTTTTTTTTAAAGAAACTAACACCAAGCAGTTGCTGTCAGCACACTTGCAGGGAATGCAATAGCTGCCATATTGCACACTCTGTACTATGACAGTTTAGTCTTCCTGCTGTAAGAATGCATGGAGATGTATTTCAGAGTTAAAGACATATGAACACATTAACTTCTAGGAATTAGGATAGCATGGAAGGAATGAAGAACACTTTATAAGTAAGTGATGCTTTTCCCCCCAAAATCTTATTTTAAAGGCAAAAGCAGATCGAAAAGTATTAAACTAATGACAACGTCTCTTACTAACCTCGTCTTTATGCTAATTATATTGTGCTCAATTTCAGCTCAATGCAATGTGTTTAAAATGACCGGCTGATGTTTGAGCAGAAGATATCTGCACTTCCTTCCCCCTTGCTCCCCTCCCCCAAAATTTAACTCTGCACAACACTTCAAAGATGTTCTGTGTGTAATTAGACACAGGATCCATTGCCAGGTGTGTTATTCCTTTGTGCAAGCCTAAAAGCTTTACACGTTACAGTCAGCAATGCAAGGGGGAAAAAAAAACAAGCTGTGGATTATCTGGCAGATGGCAAAACATCTTTCCAGAAGCAGACAAAAAAAAAAGTCTTTAAAGAGAAGTGAATACTAGAAAGTAGAGAAGCTGCTTGTTTTACATATTATAAAATAAACACATGTAAAACCTTTAATCACTTCATACATATATGGCCTATGTAATAATTACGTGTTAATTCAGAAAAAGTTCATGTCGTACTTTTTATGTTCAAGTTGACAAAGTTCATCAAAATCCAGATATGTGGTTAAAAGAGGCTTTGGGACTGTGGATGGGGAGGAGAGGGCCACTCACAGAGTGAGCATCAGTTCTACAGTCAGGCCCACACGAGGCTGGCCCAGTTCTGGGGACTTTTCTGCTCTTCTTACAACCAGAACAATAAGCGTATTTCTAGGGACCTGCAGTCCGAGAAGAGAAGAGCTACAGGGAGACCTTGTATTGTTGCTGAAGCCTTCAAGCCAGCGCCTCCTTTCTCTCATGCAGGGAGCTTGAAATTGGCACCAGAGCAGTATTTGTACTTTTGCACAAATTTTATACATTTTTAAAGAAATGGGTGTACAATTTGTGCTTCAAATCAAGGCATTCATTTGCATGCAATCCAGAGAGCTGATTATCAAACATTCCAGCACGCCCCTGCCAAATGTCTATGTTTGTACCCAGCCTGTGTCCAACATAGTCTTAAAATGATACACAGCGAGAGACAATTGCTTTTTTCTAAATTTCCAATCATTCTTTATTATTCATGACTTGTACATGTTTTCATAGGTGCCAAAAAGGTCTATCTAAAATTTATACTCTCTCTTTACCATAATTTGCTAAAAAATATTATGGTTGTACATAAAAAATTAGTTTCTTATGAAGATTCAACCCTGCAGTCCACTAACCACAGCTACAATTTCCTTGCTACTCCACTGTGCAGAGGCTTCTGGCATTTTAATCATGTAAAGACACAAATGACAGCAAGTCTTCCCTCTTTCAAACAAATCATTTCCTTTCCTTGCTAAAGTGTGAGACCCTTACAGGAACGGAAAGCCAGCTAACTGCTGATTGCAGAATCTTGCTAAGATAATTCAGTTTGTAGGTCTCGGGCAGTGAACGCTTCCTGTAAGTCACTTATTGGAATGAGTCTTTATCTGTCCCACCAGCCAGCTCCCAAATAATGACACGAAGGCTTTTTATTAGTTATGAAAGCTTAGACTTGCGGATAACTAGCTCTTATAGCTTAAATTAATCCATTTATATTAATCTACATTCTATCACATGGCGTTACCTCTCTTCCATCTTGCACCTCCTGCTTCCTCTCCATGTCTCCTGGCTTCTCCTATGCTCCTCTTTTATCTCCTCCTTCCTTTTCTCTCTGCGCAGAGGTACCCCCATACCTCCTGCCTAGGTGTCGACTGTTCAGCTTTTTATAACGACAATTACACACGATCTTCACATGGTGTACAAATATCCCACAGTAACTGATAGTGATTGCCATTAAAGAGAAAGCAAACTCCAGGCACAATGATTTTCCTTCATCTCAAGTAGCATGACTATTTGTGGTCATTTTCGCCTTGATATAACAACGATTTCTGGTTTTGAAACATTTACTCCCATACCCTTTCCCCAGGGCTGAGCCAAGATTTCCTCCATTTCATTAATCACACTTATCTTTAGGTGTTAACTCTTAACTTTGTATTTGCTGAATGAGCTGGAACCATAGCTACACAACTTACTTTAGCTGTTATTTCAAACCAACCTCCATGCCAAGTTCCCATGATGCCTGACTTACCAAGTTATTCCAGGTTATTTTAAAAACCACATTCTTATCAAGGTCTGGCTTGTGGGGGAGAGAAAAGAGAAAGCTGGTTCTGTTTTAGGGACTTCTTCCACCTAAATGTATCTAATTATACAGTATTAATAGTCATACTATATCGATTAATTTAGCTAATTTCTATTCCATATAACCAACTCATAAAGATGAAACTATCATTTATGCAACTGCCAACTGAATAGCATTATCTGGATATTAAATTATAGGGCTAAAGTCTTTACAATAGTAAGACATTTTATAACACAATTATTAGCTGCAATAACATTGACTATATTACCACTGATAAAAATATTGTCTAAAGAGAAATCAGTACGTGATTCTTAACTTAATTTCTCAAATCCCTAGCTTAGTAGGAAATACTTGCATCTGTACCCTCAATCTAACAAGCAGGGTGGGATGTTTCTTTGCTACTGTACAGGAAATGCCATTGATGACCTGGAAGGTTATGGAGAAAGTCTGTGTCTAGGAGGGTTTTTTTTTCAATACATTTTGAGTTTCTACTTTGCACACGATTCATCTAGAAGTTGGTTCTAATTGCTTCTCTTTTATTGAGGAACTAGGAAGAAAAGTCATCAATTAAGAGAGGATAAGAATCTGGGCAGAGTGCACGAAATAGCTGTCCATGGGAGTGATGAAGGGGCTGTGGCAGGAGAATGGGACATTATCACCTGACCACCAGGGTCTAAATATCTTTAATTAGTTTCAGTTCACCAGAAAAGTTTAGTCATGTGCGTATAGACACAAGCAGGGTAAAATTGAAACATCCTTTGCTAAAAGGATGCAAAGAAGAAAACGGGCAAAAGAAGAAATGAATTCTGGGCAATGTTTTAAATGGCTGACCACTGAACTTAAGCTGAAGGTGGGCATGAGAACAAGACACTAGAGCAGTAACTGACATCTAGGTAGTGGGAGGGAGAGGTGGAAAGAGCTGGAGTTATTGTTAACATGGCTTGCATATAATCTTTTATTATTATACAGTAATGCTCTTTTGATTTTCAAAATTTATATGTCCTATATTGGACTCATTCATGATTTTAATAAAAATGTTGACAGAATAAACTTTGGTTAAATAGTAACTTCTATATGGAAAATAGCCACATAGATGGAAAGTGAATCACCACTCCCTGAGCTGGGTTCAGGAGAGACTCTTCTTGGATTGGACTTGATCTTCAAGAGTCCTTCAAATCCATTTAACTATAATTCTGTAGTGACATGAATATGTGCATGCCTGAAAAAAATGATACTATAGACATATAGAAAAGAAGTAAATCCAGCCCTCCCACTACTGAGTACATATCCAAAGGAAATGAAATAGACAACTAGCCCTATGGCAATTTGGTATGCCAGGCTTTATCGGCACCCAGGGGAGACTGCGCCTTTGGAACAGAGACAGAAAGGAGTGGATGGGAGAGGCACAAGGAAGGTGAGGACCGGAGGGAAGGGGAACTGTGGTGGGAATATAAAATAAATGAAAAAAGAAAAAGGAATAGCCAAGGTATCAACATCAACCTAAGTATCCAGCATTGGGTGAATGAATAAAGGATCTTGTTCTAGTGAGATTTCTATCATGATAAACACCGTGACCAAAAGCACCTTCAGAAGGAAAGGGTTTTCATCTAGCAGCCTGTATTCCATCATGAGGGGAAGTGAGGGCGGAACTCAAGGCAGGAACCTAGAGCAGGAGCTGAAGCAGTGGTTGTGAAGGACTGCAGCTCATGGCTTGTTCAGTTTGCTTTCTTTAGACAGCCCAGGACCACCTGCCCACAAATGGCACAGCCCGCAGTGATCTGGCATAGCAAGAAAATGCGTCATAGACTTGCCTACAGACTGACCAAGGTCATTTTCTCAGTTGAGATTCCCTCTTCCCAGATGACCCTGGTTTTTGTCAAGAAGGCAGCATAATGTGACTGTTTTACAAAACAAACAAACAAAAAAACAAAAGCAAAAGCAAACCCCTTTCTTTCAATGTGGGTCTAAAATACTGGCAAAAGTACAATAATGTAATTATGTAAATCAATAACATAAGCTATCATTACTAAATATTGCATACTATACATATTTGTACACAATATACTTTTATACAATGGATAGTGTTTGTTGCAATGGTTTCCCCATCCCAAGTACAACCACAAACATGTAATCCTTGCTTTGCACTATGACATCAAGACCAATTTGTACTGTTGATCAAGATATCATTGCACAGCCGGGCGGTAGTGGCGCACGCCTTTAATTCCAGCACTTGGGAGGCAGAGGCAGGCGGATCTCTGTGAGTTCGAGACCAGCCTGGTCTACAAGAGCTAGTTCCAGGACAGGCTCCAAAACCACAGAGAAACCCTGTCTTGAAAAACCAAAAAAAAAAAAAAAAAAAAAAAAGATATCATTGCACAGAGCTAGGCTACCCATAACAACATATTCAGCTATTAAGAATCTCTCCCCATTTGATAATATGGATGAAACTGGAAGACACGGCGAAGTGAAACAGACAAGTGCTGTGAGTTGAATTTCATGGTTTAATGACTATAGTTAAAGATGTATTTAACTCTTGAAAAGTACCAAGAGGGTAGATGGAAAGTGCGAACGTGAAAACATTGAGTGAGATAATATAAATACCCAATAATTAGACTTAGTGATCCCAAGTATGTGTACATACTTCAAAATATCGTACTACACATGACAAATATACACAGGTTTATCACAAAAATGTAAAACTCTGGAACAAACATCTCAAAAGACATCTTGATAATGAATTAAATTAAGACAAGTTATAAATAATTTGCATATAAAATGAATTTTCACATTTTCTTGAATGTAAACATAACAGCACTGTTCTAATTTCAACTCATCATTTGAGTACAGAGGGGGCTACCCTTCCCTCCTCCAATGTAAAAGGAATGGTGTATCCACAAATCCAGGGCTAGAAGGATGCAAGGGTTCACTAAAGCCACACCTGTAACCACTCTGTCCTTGGCATGGGCTTGAGAGCTCAAGAATGTAGTTGAAGGCAGAATATTAAAACTGTCTGTGAAGGATCTGTGATTCAGGTTGTGCAATAACATAATCAAAGCCAACAATGAGTCTAAAAGGACATTATCAGAAAAGAAAAAATCTTGTTTCTTAGGCTGCAGCTTAATTTATTCAATATTTGGTCCACGCAACCTGAAAGAGACTCTGAAAAGTGCTACCCATTTTCAATGACATTTCCCAGAATGAGCACAGACTGCTTTACTACTGAGAGCTGGAAAGAGCTTGTCTGACAAACATTGCTTTCCTCATCACTCAGGTAGTCAATCCCAGCAAAAATCCTGCCAAGGCTCTTAGTGTTTGAGACAAAATTCTACACGAATTAGTTAAAGTACAAAAGAGGAATCTGCTGATTTATAATTGAAGTGATGAGAAAGGCAAGGATGCCTGGCTTGAAGACTTCCTCAGTACCTCAGTAACTCCGTCACCTGCCTGCCTCAGCTTGCTCCACAGTCCTGTCTAAAACAAGCTTCCCACCTAGCAGAGGAGAACATCCAGTCCCCATCCTGTCTTCTCTAAGAGACAAGAGGCAAGGGGCACGTTTTCTTCTGGCTCCAATAGAAAATGCTCCTGAAGATCTCTAAATGGCTAACTTTAGCCACGTGACTCTCTGGCCATTCACAATGGCCAGCCCTTTGGAAGGGAACATCTGACTGGAAAACATTTGGTCACACTGTGTCTCTGGATGGATGATAATAGAGAGGTTTAGGGCTCTTAAAGTCCTTATAACACTTACTTTTAAAAATCTGTAAAATCAAGAGATTGTGTTTATGTTACTTATATGCTATTCTTCACCTTCATAGACTTCATAAGATTTCACCCTAATTAACTTCTAACAATCCAAGGAAAAGCTATTGGGCAGTAATGTTGCACTATTTCTTAAAAATCACTTTCGTGCTGGGTCTCTGTCAATAGTTTGGTTATTCTGTGTTCCTGTGAGGTTAGCAAACTGGAAAGAAAAGCAAATTATTTGACTTTTAAATCCACATGTACTTCATAAGATGATACATGCTAACTTATGAATAAGGCCAGCTCACCTACACTTATAATTCTTAAAGTACCATATCAGGAAAGGTGTGCAGAGACCGGGAGCACACAAACCCTGCCAAGAGTTTGCAGAATAATTCTGGGAGCCATTGCAATGGGGCATTACAACTATTAAACTGGAAACCGCTTCCTGGAGGGCAGGCCCAGGTAACCGGCTGCATGTTACAATCCACAGTGCAATTTGGCATAGCATTTTGCATAAAAGTATATCCCAAACCACTTTACAGAAGTTAAATTTCCATTCTCCAGCCAATATATGCTATACATTACAGAACATCTGTGTGCAAACAGTGCCTCATGGAAAAAAAAAAATCCAAGGCATGAGGTCATAAGATGAAAATCCAATGGTGAATGTAAGAGACAGGAGCACTGGGCAGGGAGAAGGAAAAAGGAAAACGATGACAGTGATACAGAAGATTTAGAAATGGCTCTTCCACGAGTTATTGGAACATCCGTCACTTTGCCCTGAAAAAAGTTGAAAGTAAGACAACTATTCTAAATGACCCAAAGGAGTAGAAGAAGAAATTGAATAAATAGAAACAAGTATGAGGTAAAGACTGACAAACCCTCCAAGTAGCCAAGTTAAATCAGAAGATAAACCCACTGTCTTATGGAATAAAGGCAATAAAACACCTTATTTCAAGTCAATCTAAATTGCCAGAGCTTCATGTGCATAGAGTTTAAAACATGTTAATTCATAAAATATGTAAATAAGATAAATTAGACGGTGTACTTTTAGAATCCTCACTGATTTTTTTTCCTACATAGACCCGCCTATTCTGGAACTCACTCTGTAGACCAGGCTGGCCTCGAACTCACAGAGATTCACTTGCCTCTGACTTCTGAGTGCTGAGATTCAAGGCATGCACCACTGATTTTTAAGAAGTCTCAAAACATTAGTTCATGCTTTATCTTACTCCTTGAAGTGCCAGTTAATTAAAAATTATACCTAAGAAATGTCAATTAAGGGAGTTTTATGCCCATATGTCCTTTCATTTTATTCATCAAGTGATACCCTGCTGGTAACAAGAACGTGTATCACTTAAGGGGATCGAGCTCATGTGTTCTCTAGCACTTTAAGAAGGGAACCTGAAGACTTTTAACACAGATAAATACAGAGTACTTGAAGTGACTAATGCACCCGTTTACCTATTCTTAAGATTGCGTATTTGAACGCTGTGCATACATGTGTTGAAATATGGCACTGTTCCTGTATAAAGGTAGAACTATTGTGTCAATTAAAATATAGTTATTTGTTTATTTTAGTTTGTCCATAAATTAAATACCAGAAAGCTATCTTTTGGAAGTCAAGGTCTAAATTCTGAATGTGAACTTGAAGCTTCCGTTTCTGTCTCCAGTATCATCCGGGTTCCACACAGTGTGTGTGTGGCAATCATTCAAATTTGATGAATCCTGTGACTACGTATTTAGCAGAAGACTCATATAAAATTAAAAGCTGTGCAATTCTTCTACGGGATATACTTTTGCATACTGAAGTTTCCTGCATGGTATCTGATAGATTGCATGTGTCTTGTGTAAATCTTCCATTTGTCATTTCCCCATTTAAATATGGCAGACATCAAATTTTGATTTTAGGACACATATAACATAAAGAGTAAAGCAAAACCATAATGTATTTTCCCCCAAATCTTATCTCTTCAGTGGGGTTATGTGATGATTTGTCTTTATTGGTAAGGGAAATTGAAAATTACACATATAAATGTATGCAATCACTGACTGTAGCAGTTTTCTAGAGACAGCAGTGAAGATACATGTTTCTTTCTACATATGTATAAGTAGTATATATTACAAATACTGATAATTGTGTAAAGTTATCATATTTTGTTCTATATAGTTCTCAGCATTTTTAAAATTCATGTGATCTAAAATCATCATTGGTTTCTTAGAAGGAAAAACAACCAATTCTCAGAATTTTTTAGACTCTCCTCTATTCTAAGTGGGTATAAATTGGTACTGATTTCATACTACACACATACACACAAACATTTGCACACAGGTTCTGAATCCTGGGTTTCAGTAACTTTTTTATTCACCTGTTTGGAGGTTCTTGTTTGGAAAGAAGAAAGTGTTCATGTGCTTCCAAAATTATATGCTAAATTTACTTGAACAGTTTTTGTTTTATTCTTTTTTAAGTGGCAAGAGAAATTTATAACTTTTGACAATTTCTCCAATAAATGTTCACCAAGTTTCAATTTCTTCCTCTAAATGAGCATAAAAACAGTAGCTGTCCTACCACTGTCCCCGAGATGTCTTGAGGACATCATCATCCTACAAATGTGCTGTACCAAACTCGCCACCATTATTTTTATCATGTAATCAATTTTAGTCACTGTTATCCATGAGAACTCAACATCGCCTCTCTTCTCTTGCGAAGCCATGTCATTCATGGCTTTCCTGGCCTAGATGGTGTTCAGTTGGTGTGAGAAAACCCTGACCAAAAGCAAGCTGGGGAGGAATGGGTTCATTTGGCTAACAGGCCCATTATCCGGAGAAGCCGGGACAGGAGCTCAAGGTAGGAACTGAAGCAGAGACCGTGGGTAGTGCTGCTTACTGGCTTTCCCCCCTCTGCTTCTGCTCATGACCTTTGACCTGGGATCACCGGCCCAGGGGTGGAACTGCTCACAGTGGGCTAGGCAACTCATCATTTAGCAATCAATAAAATGCCCACAGATATACCCACAGGCAAATATGATGAAGCCAGTCCCTCAGCTAAGGGTCTTTCTTCACAGGTGTGTCAAGTTAACAACCAAGATTAGTGACTACATTGCTGAAGAAGTAGGCAATGAAAATAACTTTAATCACTATGTCTAGAAAATGGTATACAGACATAGGTTTTTTTTTAATGATTTATTTACTTTAATTTTGTATGTCTGTGTGACTCCCTGTATGTATGTGTACCATGTGAATGCCTGGTACCAGGAGAGGCCAGAAGAGGGCGTCGGACCACTAGGAACTGGAGGTATGGGCATTTGTGAGCCTCCTGAAGTAGGTCCAGGAAACCAGAACACTGGATCATCTCTCCAGGCACCAGTGTGTTCTTTCATCATGAATTTGTTGTCAGTATTGAAAATAAGAACATTGCATATGAAAGCAATCAGATTTCCATTTTCTCTTTTAAAAGGCTGACTATCTGGCTTTTTTATCTTCTAGGACAATGCTTGAATGAAGCTAAGCACTGAGACCTGTCATCTCCTCATTCAGATATGGCGATCTGCCAACAGTTAACTTCCAGCAATGAGGACAACTGTCTACATTTTCCACAGACATTGCTTTTCCTTTCAGTGAACTCTTTTCCTTCAAAAGAGCATCCTCTAGGAGAAAGAAATGGCAAGATCCCTGCCATGATTCCAAGGTCCAGAAAAGAAACCGCCGATGTGACAACGCCAGGGTCACGAGCTGGGAAGTGCCCACTGTGATTCGAGGTTGAGCATGGACAGGTCGGTGTGTTCGAAGTAATAAATGGAGTGCTTCCATAGCGTTTGGGAGAAGCTAAACGAGCGAGCTACTTTTAAAAGGCCTCTTATCTTTGTCTTGAGCATCAATGTCACTTTCAAGGATAAGAAAATCATGAACTACAGAATGGTGTTTATTTCTTTTCAATTTCAAGGGTTACAATGGATGTGGGAAGCCCAAGTCTTCCCTGGTGTTTATGAGGATGAGCTGGGACGGTATGGTGGCGAGTGAGGACGGCCTGTGGAGTTCCTGAACTGCTTCCACTGAAATCAAACATTCTTTCCTGGTACTAAGAGCCTCCAGCCCACGCGCAGCTCTCCAGAGAATACATCAAAAGAGAAATACGGCGCAGGGAACCCCGTTTGGACGTGGTTGTAATGGGTTAGCATCCAACGTCTTTCTAAAGTCCCACTCTGCTTTCTGAAGGCTGCGGTACCATGGCGTGGAAAAAGATTTTGTCAACAACACAGACCTATGAAAGACTTGAGAGTTTACATAGTAATTACCACCTAAAACCCACGCTCCATCATGCACTGTACGCGGCCCAGCGCACGCTCTGTGGAAAAACAGAGGCCAGACACTCCAACAGGAGAACCTGCAGGACGTTTTTCTAAACCTAATTGGAGGGGCCATTTGGGTTAGAGCAAAGGCGCTCTATAAATCTGCCACTCGTAGAGGGCCCGCGTTCTCCATGCATATTGAACCAATCTTCCTCCTGTGAAACTGTGTAAGCTAGATTCGGTGCCACCGTAGTAAAATGCTCCTCAATAAACTGTTTTCACGAGAAGTTTGCCCACTCATGTGTCCCAAAGCTGTTGTAATCTTCATTGTTGAAGCTGATCTAGCAGCAGGGACATTATTCTAGCTCTTGACATGTTTAAAATTCTCTAATGAATAAAGCCAACAGCTCAAGGCTGCTTCGACTGTCACTTGATTACCCCGCAGGGATTTTTCCTTTCGTTCTTTCTTTTCTTTCTTCTTCTATTTTTTTTCTTGTCTTTAAAATCGGCCTCCTAGTTTGTTTTTAACTACCTTGAGCACAGAGGTCTGAGGGGAAAACAGATCAAAGATCAGCTTGCAACATGAAAAGCAGCTGTAGCTAATTACAGCAAACGCAGGACATCTGACCAGCGTCTTTACGAGCCCCCTTGTCACACATTCAGCAGTCTATAATATCTGTGACCTTGTCCCTTGGTCCTGAACTGTCACCAAACCTGAGAACTGGATATATCTCAAGTTATATACTATAGAGGAATGACGACAAGGGAAGCCTGGCCGGGGTGTGGCTTGGGAAAGAGGAATGATATGGAGGAGGACAAGCTAGGAGTACAGTTGGCTGAGATGCGAGGAAGGGACTCTGTTTCTGTTAGAGATCAGAGTCTCTTCAGACTGAACAGAAACTGCTTCATTACAGAGAGATAAAGGTAAATTTTAATATAAACTTTGCTATGATTTGAAAGAACATGAACTAAGAACACTTTTGCACATCCATATGATTTTATAAAAATTGTTTCTACTTTTAAGAACTTATTCATATCTAAATTACTAGATATGAATATCTAAACAATATTTTCTAATTGTAAATACAAAACACAATTATTTCTTAAAACTAAAAAATCCAATATATATTTAAATATTATATATATAGAGAGAGAGAGAAAGAAAGAAAGAAAGAAAGAAAGAAAGAAAGAAAGGTTCTTCAAAACCCTTAGCTGAGAGTGTCCAATCAGAGGCTCTATTAAAATCAGGAGAACAACTTTGGCAGTGGGACACTGCGGATGGTCAAGATGACTGACTGTCATGTACAGAAGAGGAATTAAAGATCTGCGTCCAGACAAATCTTTTGGGCCCTGTCAGCACCAGTAAAATGTCTGTCAAGGTCTCCACTGGTCCTTAAAAACAAATCTGCAGAATGTGTAAGAGAGAAGCCCCCATCCTCCAGAATCCTCACTGTGAGTGGACAGCTCCTGCCCCGGTTGACAGCTCACTGGCTAAAGACTCAGAGCCACTCATACACTACGCTGTTTCCCGCTTTCTCTTGGGTGGAGACTGGGCATTATGAAGAACATTCCTACTTCACAGTGCTGTGTAAGGTACAGAAGGATCACATCCCATAATGCCGTGGGCACTTCCAAGTGTTGCCTATTATCAGTGCTAACAGAGATACCGTAGAGGGCACTAAAATCAACTAGAACATATTTTTGAGGTTTTATTGTGTACTCAGAGGTACAACGTATAAACAGCTCAATTTCAATAAAAATTTGAAAGCTAGTTCACCTTTACGGCTCAAACTCTGTCCAAGTTACACAAGTCAGCTGCTGAAGTCTAAAGAAAGTACAAAATAAAAAACATGATTTTTGGTGTGCTCATTTAAAAAAAAAAACAAAGTTATCAGTTTGAGCTAACACAAAGTTAGCACCTTGGCCATCTGTAGCATATTACAAAGGTATGGCCATTGTTTCAAACATTCTCGGGCCCTAGGAGATTGCATTTAGCCTGTGGTGTATGATTTTGGGTGCTCTAAAGTGGCAGGCTTTTGCCTCCAGAAGGGATGAAGCATCCGATGGAACCAGAAGTGAACACAGGCACAGGTCTGTCCGGATGATTTGTCCTTAGAGATTGCTGTACTTGGATATTTTTTCTCCCCCCAAATTCAAATTGACATTCAATCACTGTTGTAATAAAGGCGGTGGGGTCTTTGAAGAGTATTGGGCCATGGGGGGTTCCACGCTGATGGAGGTGGTGGAACAGAAGGGTTCGTATAAGAAAGGAGGCAGGAAGGATTGGATGTGAGGTGGAGACAGTGGATGCCGGTGCTGCACACTGGAAAACAGGCTGGGGAGGGAAGAACAAACTGGGCCATGGGTACAGGGAGGATGAGGGACTGCTGGGTGTTAAATGGCACAATCTATATCTAAGAGACCTGTGCACATGTGATCAGCCACGCTCTGGGAGAGGTGAGGCTATCTGCAAAGGAGAGGCAAAGATGGCCCAAGACAGAACACCAAGGAATAGCAATGTCTCAATATGATTTGCTTTTCTTTCTTGCATGTATAGCAAGGCTTCTTATTCTACACCATTTGTCCAACTTTTAATTAAAAGCTGCCAATTTGTGGAGTCAGCACCGTACAGCTCACACTCAGCAAGAAAACCTTTGAGATCCTCTCCCCCCCTTTCCTATCCGGTTTTTAATATATATTTACATCCTGAAAGTACCATGCCAAATTCATTTTTCTCCATGTAGAACTCAATCAGAAAAAAATGACATGAAAAAGAAAAGCAATGCTAGTTAAGTGTGTTTTAAAAGAAATTAATAAAAACACATTTATTTTAAAAATCTTTGACTGTTACTCTCTTTTTAAATTCTCAAGCAAGTCTTCAAGTCCCATACCTATATCTGCAAACCATCAGCGGGGCAGTAACCATTCATTATATCACCAGGCGAAGAAGCATACAAGGTCTCCTAGATCAATTTACCTAGGAGACCATCTCAGATGCAATTTGGGGAATTGCTGTAGCTGATTTTTCTGTATCAGCAGATTTTGCTGTGTGAGCTTGAATGCTGGGAGGAGGTGCTTCACTGTATAACGTGTGGCTGTGAGATATCCATGCCTGTAAGTCCAGCTGTCAGCTAGCTGCTTATTTCTGATTAATCCATTCTCTTCTTTGGAAGAGCAGACGCAATGGGTTGACTGAAATATTACTTCAGTCTAAAATTAGGAGGCAATAAAACTAGAGAAATCATCTGGGATTTTGAAAGAAATGCAACAGACATTTCTCCATAAAGCGTGATAGACTGTACACCGGGAAATTCACTTTAACAGTCCCTACTGTGTAGTATCTATGGAGTATTTGAAATATAGATGGCCTTTATCATCACACTGAGAAGTCTGGATTTTACAGGCATGGAAGAGGAAGGTCCAGATGCAGGGGATGCTGTCCGGGGTGGTAGGCAGAGGCCTCCATCCATAAAGTCAGGCACCACACTGTCCGCAGAGTGTTTTGAGCCTAATAAGGAGACTTTTACAAAATTAACTTTGTAAGGAAAGACTACTGCTTGCCGTTGGGAAGAAGGGGTGGGAATGGGGAGGAAAATGATGAGGTGGGAAGATCTTCAGAAGTCTACGTGGGATTGGAGGAACAATCCTGAGGTTGCTCCCTGGGCACACTGGAAAGACATATGTCTTTATTTAGTGGGGTGGTGTGTATGTGTGTGTGCATGCACGTGCACGCGCGTGTGCGTGCTATGGGACACTCATGAAGATCAAGTCAGCTCTCTGCTTCCATCATGTGGATTCTCGGGATGAAAAGGTCATCAGGCTTGGCAGCAAGCACCCTTTGAACAGACATTCTTTTTTTTTAATCCCAAAGGGTATCTATACAAATATTAATCATTTCTTAACCTCCGTTTGTGTCCCTTTCTTAGACTGCCACAAGGAGCTAAGTAAGCACTGGTTGGTGGCTTATTTTGGAATTACAGTCATCTCTTCATTGAGCAGCCTGTCACGAAGCTAATGATCTGTAAACTTTGTAAGTGAACCAGGAAAAGGACTTTAAACTAATTCCTTTTAAATTAACTTTTTGACAGTTTCATATGTGTATGAAATAAGTTCTGGTCACACTCACCTTTGTATCAGAGGTGCTCCCATTGTGATTTTAAGTTCTGATTTTCTGCTCTCAATGAATGATACCTATTCCCCAGTGTGTGTTATCTATCCCTTTGGAGTGCAGTGGAAGTTTTAGCCTTTTTTTTTTTAAAGATGGCCAAAGGAAAGAAAAAAAATCCTACAATGTTATTTTTCTAAGAATTGTCATTTCATAAACTTTTTCTTAAAAATCCTACCACCTGTTGCCAAGAGATAATAATACACTGTAGCTAAGCTGTTTATATTATTCCCACAATTACTATTACCAGTAACGATCCTGTTCCTATGATTGTAACTAGTATTATCTCTGCTACTAAATCTAGCTGGCTTTATTATAAGCCTTTATGCACCAGAAGCTGTTGCATGTATCTCACATATATAATTCATTTTCTTGTTGATGATTGAGTAATATTCCCAGCAAGCCTCTGAAGAAAGCACCAATGTTTTCCCATGTTTCAAGGAGACTGAGCCACAAAAAGGAAGACTAATTGGCCCAAAGTCACAAGGCTCCTCCAGAGAAGGGTTGGAATCCCATCTTGACAGTCTCCAGTCAACTACATCTCTCAATAATCCTGTTCTGGTAGAGTACCTTGCTGCATCTAGCGAGCCGCTTATTTGGACAAGCTGACAGCAGCATCTGTAATGTAAGCAGAGGCTTGAAAAGTCACTGTTCCTAGGGTGTCTGCTCTCAGGAGCGCACTTCTTTGGGGAAGCCAGCTGCCATGTGTGAAAAAGCCTCAGCCCCGTGTAGTGGCTTCATGGAGGATTACTGAGGCACCCCAGTGTTGGGCAGTTGCCAGGGTCATTGCAACCCAGCCACCATCTAAGCGCAGCTGCATGAAACACCCCAAAGGATTCCAGAAAAAGAACTGACCAAATGAGCCCAGGGAAAATCAGAGCCAGTGGAAACAAGACAAACGAAGCAAAATAAAAGCCACCAGCAGTTTCTTTCTGGAGTCCTGCTTTGAACCATTTAGTGCGCCAAGCTGACAGTGCTGCCATAAAATAAGCATGAGTCGTTTGTTATATATTTATAGCTGTTTGCCAGTACTGTCTTAAACCTATACAACAGCCTCTCGCAGGATGCATGCATGTACTTTCTACTATGAATTTCTATGTCGAATCCAAAGTCTCTCTTAAGAACTCAAACTCTGATGAGGAAAATGTGGTACATTTACATGATGGCGTAGTATGTAGCAGAAAACAATAATGACATCTTAAAATCGGAGGGCGAATAGATGGATCTAGAAAATATCAGATTGAGTGAGGTAACACAAACCCAGGAAGACAAATATCACATGTGCTCACTGATAAGTGGCTTTTAGACATAAAGCAAAGAAAAAACCAGCCTACAATTCACAATTCCAGAGAACCTAGAAAACAAAGGGGACCGTAAAAGAGCCATACATGGATCTAATCTACATAAGAAGTAGCAAAAGACAAGATCTCCTGAGTAAATTTGGAGCATGAGGATCAAGGGAGAGGGTAGAAGGGGAGGGGAGAGGAAGGGAAGGGAGTAGAGAAAAACACATAGCCCAATAAAAACAATTAAAAATTAAAAACATTCAAACTTTACCGGGTATTTGAAAACTCCTTTCCATTCCCCCTGAGAACCCATTGCTAGAAAGGACTAGATCTGTTTCACTTTCTTAAAGACTGACAAAGCTGTACACTCACTCGCTCATCCAACAAATGGCTAACAAGTCTTATATAACCATTCATATTAAAATAACCGCGCTGCACAATCTACACGTTTCTCGCCCCCACCCACACCGTTTAAGGTGCACTAGCAAGATGCCTGAGGCCACAGACGACAGACTCTAAGCTAGCCTAGATGGGTACCAGCTGCACCCCTCGTACAATGCTTCATGTTAACGTCCAATTTTTCACTCACTTCTCTCCCACCCACACTGGAATATCAGTGCACTGGAAACAGAAATACATTATCTGTGTTGTCATAGCACGTTAGTTTAAGGATAAATTCCCGAGTCTCCTCCCCAACCTTTCTGCTTATTCTCCCCAGAAATCCACCTGAGTTGCTCTTCTACTTAGCACAGGCTGAGGAAATCGGGTCCTTCTATTCACAGATAATAGGAGAGCACCTGGGTTTTCATGATTTTGAAATTCATTTTTCTACTTCTATTAAAAAACTTTTAAACTTATACAACATGAGCTAAAAGATCAGATGATTTTTAAAAAGAAACATTTTCAATACAAAAACTAACACGTAAGTCTGCATATTGTTTAGATGATTAAAATTAAAAATATATTTTGATGAAATGGAATGCCTTGAGGTAAAAGGAGGAATAGTGACACAGGAACTAGGTTGTGATGGAGAAGAATGTATTTCTGGAGATGTCAACCACATTTCAGCATTGATATCAGAAGACACAGGCTAGACCTGAACAAAAAATATATAGCCTATAAAGCAAACATCATGAAAATACTCTTTTTATGGATTATTTAATTTTCATTAGAATGAATTAAACACAAATATTAAGTACTGATCACTTTAAACATCAAGTTAAATATTTAAGTTTGAATAGAAATTACCACATGAATGTATCTCCTATAGACATAAAAATTCAAAAGCTATTAAGTTGAGACATATTGAATTATCACAGTCATGTAAGGCTTCTTCTTCCCAGTCTAGGATCTATCAAAAGATTTGGAGAAATACTTGAAATTTACAGCGCGTGATGATGAGAGCTCTTACTAGGTTCTGTTACGATCGCCATGTAACACAATTGCTATTATATAAAGATTTTTCTCCACACATTGCTTTTCTAATTCAGGTTTACCTAACAGCTAAATGAAATCAGCAGAAGTTGAGCAAGAACAAATTAGTATGAGCTTTCTAAAACTCAGGAAGACATCAAGGAACTCTTTCGGCTCAGAATGAATATGTGTTTAATTTCCATCCAGATTCACTTATACCTGACTGGTTTTAATCACCATAATGAAAATTAATAAATGATTTGTCATGGCTTTAGCAGACAGTATAGTCTCCATCTGGTCCACTTAGGGCTTGGGAAACATTTTCCAGCACCGCCCAGTGACAGAAGTCCCGGGGAGGTAAGCGCCCACAGCTGAAAGGCAGCGTTTAGTCGCCAATGGAAGCTCCAGACAGGATGATTAATATAAACAGGCTTTTTGCCTCTGCTGCCCAGCAGTATTACATAAAGCAGTGCTGTTTGGGGAGATCTTTGTATTTTAATTTCCGTGAGTACATAGGGTAACGCATTTTTTTCTTCATCTGGTTTGATTTTTGATATTTAAGATCAACGTCCATGTTTCGTTTATTTTTTCTTTGCATTGGAAAAAGAACATAAAGTGACAACACATAATCAGGGCTAATTGGTGTTTTTCAGGGAAAAAAAAACACCTTTCATGATGAGCCAAGTCCAAACATTTTACAAATAGAATATCTTGCACTAAACAGTCATGTCAGTAAAAAAAAAAAAAAAAAAAAAAAAACTAGTTGTGTTACATGCATGGAAGTCCTTGCTAGTTTCAGGTTTAATCACAGCAAGTGGTTTTAATTTATATTTCCTTAAAATTTGGCGATTACACAAAGCAACTGCTTTAAAGGACGAACGATTGTCTTCTCCCTGAAGGAAAGAGACTGAAAGTTGACTTCAGACTGAAGAGAATAATAGAAACAAGGCATCTTAAATAAAAATAAATATAGGGAAAGGGTAAACGATCCCGGACCAGCTTGTTAGTTTCTCTGAAAAAACAAAGACGCACTATTTTTACTCTCAAAATGATCAGAATAATGCAAGCTAACTATTCCTCTCTAAAATATCATCAGCTATCTCTAAAAGATTACCAGGCACGTAGGGTCCTCTTGCTGCACTTTTGGTAAGGTCTGCACTGTCAGAACGGCGATGACAGCGGTGCGGTTTTGTGTTATTTTAGCCGTCACTAGTCTTCCTAGGATTTTCACCACTCCCGCTTGCTGGCAGTATATCATGGCACAGTTTCAACAGAATTCTGGTACGAGCTGTGAGCTAACTGGGAAATGTCAACATGTAAAGCCATGTCTAGAATTAACATGTCTTTAACAAGGGCATACTCCCACATTCTCTCCTAAGTACAGCAGAACACAGCAAAAAGGGTGGGGTGGGGTGGGGTGGGGGTTAGACCAGCAGATGCTGGAGACGCTTCTGCTAACGAAAGGGAAGACAATCACACAAAACCCACCAAGTATATTCCACTTCAGAGCCAGGAAACGATACTGTTTGTGTTTCAAGGAATAAGTTCCTTTAATTAAGAATCATGTGGTCCTGTGAGGAAAGCTGTCCCTCCCAAGTGAAAGACTCAGACCCTTCAGTTTCTTGTGACACATGCCATGTCCCTTCTTTTGGTGGAACATCTGATTTTCATTGACCAGCTATGGGTGCTCCTGCTGTGCTCTCTGTCCGAGAGGTGGCATCAGTCATTAACTTTGGCTCTGATTGGTTCCATAGCCCCTAATGACAAGAGGTCAGCCCTGTGTCTTAAGCTGGGTTGCATGCTATAGATGGCTTCTCTCAGCACTGCCCCGCCTCTGATCTCGAGAAATGACCAATAACTGCATGACAAGTTAGTGAAGGCCTATAAGGTCATGACCTCATGTAACCTAATCAGCATCTCTAAATAATTTGTCAGAGTTGAGCTGACCAGGGGCCACAGGCTGGAGAGACATTGTTTTCTGCATACCCCAAGCTTTTCTCAGGTCAGAACTGGACTCATGAGGATTTCCACAGAAAAACTGGAAAAGCAAAAGGAAGGTGTAAAACTTTGGCACCATTTGAGAAAATAAAAGAGTGAAGGGTAGCTTTCTAATAAAAACAAAACAGCAGAAGCCGTTAATGAAAACTATTTTAGCAATATAAGAAAAATTCACAGAGAAAGGAGATCTGGACTGTCTTCAAAACGATGACCTCTGCAAAGAAATACTATTTAACATCTGTATTCCGAGGCTAATAAAGCGACATGGAAAAGAGCTCAGACATCATCTCTTGATGATACCACTTCTCCTTTGGGCTATTTAGCTATTGTCCTCTCAAAATGGGTTTGATTTTATTCCTCAGCCTCAGGGAGTATAAGCACAAATATTCCTCATCCTTTATTTCATTTCATTTATTTATTTCAAGGCTGTTGGTACTGTTCTAGCATAAAACAAATGATACACAATGTATTTCCAGCATTGTTTTGATTGCGCTTCATTCAGACTCACCACTTAGCAGCTGTGGATAATGTAAATAAGATGCGAGGCTCTGTTGCAATACTTTAAAGGAAGCGCTCTAATTGCACCCCATGATAGGGCAATATGTAAAAATAACAAACTCAAGAGAGACAGACAAACTCTTTGTGTTCCCTCTAATATGCGGACCCTAGGCTCAGGTATTTAGACTAGCATAGGTGACGTGGGGAGCCTGTAGAGTCCAAGAAGCTAGAAAGGGGCCATTAGAGGAAAAGAGAGGCAAGAGGCCTAAGGAGAGGAGGCAGCAGGACAAGGATGACATGAAAGTAAAGGGTGGAGGATGCTGACGAGTGGGGAAAGTTTATGGGGATGGAGGTAGGAGTAGAACATGCTGCAGAGAAAGGGTAACTAAAAGTAGGAATGAATGAAAAGGCCTTATGGGAACCCAACAGTTTGTAGGGCTATGAAAATATTTTCTATGTTTGAATGGCAGCACTCTACATAGCTGGATGATACTTCTCCAAGGAGACATAAGTTATTAAATAAAAACCCCAGAACCAGGTATGGAAAACCAGATAAGTTGTTGATTAGGGCAACCCCAGAGGCTCTAAGACATTAAGGCCATTGCCAGTGCTTTTAGCTGTTCATGAGAACTAGATCACAAAATCTGCTGCTAACAACACTAGACACCAGGGTTGCAGGACAGAGAAATCAAGCTGCAACCACCCTCCAAGTTTCTTCCCTGCTGGCTAGTTTCATAGTGCCAGGATATGCTTGCTATGCAAGCTTCTGTGGCATTCCTAATAAGCTCTGGGCAATGAGCTACTACACTACCAACTAACAACTGATAACAAGATACGCCACTGGTGCCGCTGGGGCCCGACTACTAATGGGGATATCAATCACTTTCTGACTGGGCTTGAGGCCTGTTCCACATTTAGAAACTCGAGCCTGGTACTATAAATATAAAACTGATCAAAAGCTGGTATCTCTAGAGGTCCTAGGTTTTAGGGACAAACCTACTACTGTTATTTTTCTAAGTGGGCACAATGTCAGAACTGCCTTAGAAATATTTCTATTTATACCCATAGATTAGTGTTGCTCTCAGCCTTCCTCAGAAAAACACCTGACTACTCAATGGGCAGTGGCTAATTCAACATGCTAATGCCACTCAGAAGGCTAAGATGAAGCTAATGTGGAGTCATCAGTCCTAGAGAACATCCATATCACCTCCTCCAAGACTCATACAAAAAGGGACAGAAAGAATGGAAGAGCTAGAAACCTGGACAGGTGCTGTAAAGTGTCTTCAGGACTTGCATGGCACAGCCATTGCAGCTCTGACTACCGTCATGAAACCTGTATGAAGTTGGGCTCATGACTATTTATTTCATCATGGCTGGAAAAGAGACGCATGAGCCCTCAGCCCTCACTTAGGAACTATGGGCAGTTAATAGCTGTAGAGGGAGAGGTGTCATTTTTTTCACTGGTACAGACACTGATACTTTGCCCCTGTTTCAGTAAATAAGTGTCACTCATGCTCAGGTAAGCCACTGTGATACCCCAGCCCTCACACAAACAATCGTGAAAAATCATGATGGGTTAGGTGCTGTAGGAATTCCTACTACCAGTAGCCTTTGAGTTACTCGCCCACTTGGGCATGGCCTCTTATACTATAAATGCCAATGTAACATGTGCGTCGAGCCTCTCTTCCGGCTGAGGGATTCAGTTGCTGTTCCCTGTTTGAGCAGAGGACTGTAATCTGTAAGTCTACCCTTAAATAAATAACCCTTTATTATACTCAATTCTGAGCTAGTGTGGGATTTCTTTTAAGCATCTGTTTTCATTTGGCACCCCACGTGGATCCAAACTCCAAACCTACCAGGTTAAAGGTCTAACAGGCATAACCCAGAAACTTTCCCACCCCTGCCCACTTGGCTTGCTTCTACCTACTATGCGGGGTTTTTTGTTTGTTTGTAAAACCCCTAAATAGCGAAGCTGACTGTGTGCTGCAACTTGGAAATTTCCCAAACTCGCACAACAGCCCACTCCATGTTCCCTGCTGTGTGGTGACTTGCTCAGCTTCCAGTTTGTACCCTGGCTCCTGAGTTCTGGGTGTCTTGCTCCATATACGTAATTGATTTAATTGCTTTTAATTTATCAGGCAAAGCATATTTCTCAGTATTTAACCAGCACCAAGGTGGGAAAAGCAAAGTGGCTCAGGACTGTTTGTGGCGCCAGGTTGTGATGCTAGTCACAACTCTGCAACCATGACAACTGCTGGACAATAAAGATCATTACACCAGACCTCATACCAGGTAAATATTTTATTAATTAATAAATAAATAAACTTGAAAGTTTTATAATTATATACAATATTACCATAGAGAATTTTAGTAACTTTTTTGCTAATACTATGGATTGTATTCTATAAGGTTTATATGGTTATTGTGATACATCCATTTATTGGATATTGGGACTCAGTTTTTTTCTTCATATATATCCTTAAGAAAATGGTTTGATAACAGAGCCAAGAATAAGGCACTTTTAGAAATGATACAGTCTTTACAGACTAATAATGAACAGCTAGCTGATATGATTAATACCATCTAAAATCAAAAGTTACCTGAAAAATTAATACTATTGAAAAGGGTAACATTAATTTGACAGAAAAAATAGAATCCATGTCAAAGGTTACTGAGAAGTGATCTGAAAGAATTCATACTGTTGAATTTGACAATCGAAATTTGTTAAAAAGTTATGTTATGTTAGCAGATAGAGTATCCTTCCAGGGTGGCAATCTGCATGCTATCCAAATAATGTCCAAGGATGAGGTCTTATCTTTAAAGGAAAAACTTCAGCCCTTGGAATCCCATGTGCAGAATGAGAACCAGAGGCTAGGTACCCCAATGAAATCACTACAATCTGGAATTCCTCTGCTTTCTCTATTGCCAAAAGGATTGCCTCTTATAGTTAACGATTTAAAAGATTGTTTCTTCACTATACCTGTATAAGAAAAGGATAGAGAAAATTTGCCTTCACAGTGCCTACTTACAATAATTCTCAACCTACTAGGAGATACCAGTGGACCGTCCTTCCACAGGGAATGCTCAATAGCCTCACACTATGCTAATACTTTGTAAATCAGCCATTAGAAATAATATATAAAATATTTCCTAAATCTATAATTTACCATTAATGGATGATATTTTGCTATCTGATTCAAACATAGATACTTTAGAAAGAATGTTTGAAAAAGCAAAGAAAGTTTTGCCAAAATGGTGATTACAAATTGCTCCTGAAAACATACAGAGAGGAGAGTCTGTCAATTACCTAGGTTATAAAATAGGTTTACAGAAAATTAAACACAAAAGGCAGAAATTAGGAGAGACTGATTGCAGACTCTGAATGACTTACAAAGATTGTTAGGAGACATTTCCAGCCTACCACCAGCTGTTGGAATAACACCTTTTCTAATAATTCATTTAAACAAAATCTTAGAGGGTAACAAAGACTTAAATAGCCCCAGAAAATTAACAGCTAAAGTCGAAAAGGAATTGATTGTTGTTGAAGAAAAATTACAAGAGGCACATGTGGATAGGAGGAATCTAAATCTTAACTGCATCTGAGTCATATTGCCTTCCAAAAATTTCACAATAGGAATTTTAATGCAAAGGGAAGATATCTTATAATAAATATTTTTACCACCTAAACCAAGTAAAAAATTAAAAACTTATGTGGAAAAAGTCTCTGAATTAATTATAAAAAGAAAATTGAGACTCTGTCAACTAGCAGGTATAGATCCATCAGAGATTTTAATTTTAGTGCCTTTTACTACTGATGAAATTAAAAACTATGGGAAGACAATGAACCTTGGCAAAGAGCTTGTGCTATTATTTTTAGGAGAGATTAATAGCAATTCTCCCAAAAGTGATAGAATTAACCTTATAGAGAGAACTACTTGAATTCTTTCCTGCATCGTACGGTACACACCAATAACTGGAGCCTGTACATTCTATACTGATGTAAATAAATCAGGAAAGGGAGGTTATAAATCAGAATATTTAAGTAAGGTGGAACAAAATCCTTATAATTCTGTCCAGGTGGCAGAATTATATGCTATTCTCATGATGCTAAGGGATTTTAAAGAACTTCTTAATACAGTTACTGAGTCACAGGTATACCACACAATCAAGCAGTTATAGAAAGATCAAATCAAACTATAAGTGATATGTTAAATAAAGAGAAAGGGATGGAAAATAACCCTGTAAATAGATTACATAATCCTTTACTGACCTTGAATTTTCTTTACGCTAATGAGAAAGAAACAACAGCAGAAGAGAGACATTGGAAAATAGAAAAGTCTTCAGAATTAAATCATCCAGTGTATTTCAATAATGTGTTGACCTCACAATGGAAGCCAGAATATTGCTACATTGGGGAAGAGGTTTTTCTCTTGTTTCAACAGGAGAAGAAAAGTTATGGATACCATTGAAATTAATAAAGATTTGGTTTTAAAAAGAGATATCTCTTGAAAAAGAGAAATGACAGCTCATCCACAGAGGTGACAACCAATCAGGTGGTAAGAAAACCTCATAAAGGTTAGGGCAGGATTCTGTTCTTGTCTTTGCAGGAAAATACTCATCTTCAAAAAGTCAACAGACCCTGGACATCTAGATGCCTAAAGAGGAAAAGATAATTATCCAGATAGGATCACCAAAGAGAAGTATCACTTGTGAGGACATGTCATCTGAGGATAAGAATCTCTGAATACTAAATAGAATTATAGTCATGATTCACTTAAAAATCAAAGCTGGCATTGGAGTTGGACAACAGTTCTGTCCTTCTCTAAATCCAAACATGTTGTTAAAAGAAAATTTCAGAGTTTCTGTCTTATGTTAGGAGTCATCTGGTATGGGACAGAAAGAAGAAAGAATTTAGAAAAAATTTACTTTTCTTCATACCTATTTTTGTCTCTATTGTACCTTTCATTGAATATATAATGTTTAAGTTTTCCACAATTCTTCAACCACTTCAAAGAGCTGTAGAATTTAAGCTGTAGCGTTTAAGTAGCTTAGGGTTCTGTTGATGTGAGACACGATTGCTCCTGGCAGGACTGATCTATTCCTGAGAGAATGTTGAGCACCAAAGACACTCCACTTGGAGCTTGTTTTCTTCTTGGCAAGACATGGCTTTTGCCCATGCATCGGCCACTGACAAAATGCACGATGTCGCCGGGCAGTGGTGGCGCACGCCTTTAATCCCAGCACTTGGGAGGCAGAGGCAGGCGGATCTCTGTGAGTTCGAGACCAGCCTGGTCTACAAGAGCTAGTTCCAGGACAGGCTCCAAAACCACAGAGAAACCTTGTCTCGGAAAACAAACAAACAAACAAACAAAAAAACAAAATGCACGATGTCCAGACAGGACAACAGGATACAAGAAAAAAGACGGTCAAATCTTGCCAAGATAAGGCAAGACAGTTTTGAAAACTTTCCTGCCTCTAAAAATTGTCTGTCAGTTACTCTAGGCCTCAGCCAAAGTTGGTTGCTCTAACATCACAAATGAGACTTTGGGTGATTGTCCAGGTAGCCAGTTGTCTCTGTCATTTGTTGCACATTTTGGAAGTTGCTTGATTGCACTTCCTGCTTACTCAAGTAATATTATTTCCCTTCTCGGGTTTTCAATGGGGTTGAAGACTAAATAGTTGTAGTTACTTTCCTTTCATGACTTGGTCAAGTTATTTATAATACAAGACATAAACTCCTTAGGATAGGATAATTATTGAACATGTTTCTTACTTGATATTGTTTATGCTGTTGTAATTCTAATTTTTATACCTGATATTTGTTATTATTGTATATAATTTTGCATTAGGCTTAGAACTTTCTTATTTAAACAAAACCAGGAGGTGTTGTAGGAATTCCTACCTCCAGTAGCCTCTAAGTTACCCACCCACTTGGGCATGGACTCCTATACTATAAATGCTGATGTAAAGCATGTGTCCAGTCTCTCTTCAGGCTGAGGGATTCACTTGCTGTTCCCCCTTTGAGTAGAGAACTGTAATCTGTGAGTCTGCTTGTAAATAAATAACCCTCTATTATACTCAGTTCTGAGCTAGTGTGAGATTTCTTTTAAGCATCCATCTTCAGGTGAGGGGCTTATAAGATAGAAGAAGCAGGTTGGTGAAAGGGAAAGGAGATGAAGAAGCATAATGAAAGGTGAAAAGAACCAAATTTTATGTGTGTGTGTGTGTGTGTGTCTGAATGAGACAGTCAAAGAATATTTAAATTATATAAATGTAAAGTCCAATTAATTTTGAAAGAATTGACGCAGCCCCTGACAGGAAAAAAGAGCACTCATTAAGGTTACCCACTTCCTACTGTCCTTGATACTTTCACTTCTAGATCAGTATATGTATTTCAGATCTCCATAAGCCATAACCCAAGCTTTGAAATTGTCTTCCAGGTAGCTCTGCCCATCTATTCCACAGTATTTCTTCCCCACCTTTTCCTAACTCTACTTATAATCTTCATCATTTTCAGCCTCTGCTCGTACATCCTACACACAACCAGAAACTAGGCTTCATGCTATATGCCCATACTCTTTGTATTCAGGAACTCTCTGAGTTAGAATCCCCAGTTCTTCGATTTTTCATTTCTACTGTCTACATCAAATGTGAGGCTTTGTTATGTTTTGTCTGGATTGTAACAGTATCTTCCTTTTGGGCTCTTTTTGTGTCCAGTTCTTTCCCTCTCCACAAATGCATTTTCTCTCTGTTCTACTTCCTCGGTGTCTGCTAAGCACCAGTACGATAAAGATCCACCCAAACCACATTTAGTTCTTCACCTCCACCCAACCCTGTCCTTTTCAGCTCCCTCTGGGGGACTCATGTTTTCTAGACTTAGGAACGGTACACTGAGGTTCCTGCCTGATCCTGGCCACCAGGGGTGGATGTCCTATGCTGTTTGTCTGCCTTTCAGATGCCATCTGGGCACTGGTTCACATCTGCACGCTTCTCACAAAAACTGTGAGCTCCTCAGCAATGGAAGATATGTGGCCATGTTTCTGTCCCCAGTGTCCAACACAATGCATAGTACAGAGGGAGAAGTTTAATAATGCTGAACAGGTAACTAAACAAAGAAATAACTATGTTTCAGTTCTTAGAGTCACGGCTCCATAAGAAGGGCAGAAAATATAAAGCCAAGTCAGTTCTTCATCAATCATTATTAAAATATTATTTCTCAAGAATTAACAGAAATGTTTAAAAGTATTTATAGATACAGTGGAGGTTTCAGGAGGTGTAGGTTTTAGATTTTTAAAAGATTATTATTTTTTTTTCAAATGGTGTGTGTTTGCATGCCTAGGTGCCCTGCAGAGTCCTGAAGAGAGCATCAGGTCCCCTGGAACTCTGCCCAGCATGGGAGCCGGGAACTGAGCTCCAGTCCTCTGAAGTGCAGTAAGCATTATTAAATAGCTTCTGGACTGCATTTTAAATTACAGCCCAGCCAAGAGATGTGGAATATTACCATCTGAAAGGCTGAAGCGGGCACAGTGCGCCTACTACGTTTTGTCATCTCAGACCCTAAGAGTTTCCAGAGTATAGGTATGTGACTTTGTATTACTTTTGTATGTGTATGAATAAATAATTAACAGTGTTCAAAGCACTTGGCCTTGGGGAAGAGATAAAGACCCCTTATAGGACTCTGGGTTGCGGACATATGCTCTCTACAAAGGAATATAAAATGGGAAGCCCCATACGTTTCTTAGTTCGGGCCAGCTTGCCTATGCCATAAGATTTACTGTAGAGATTGAACTGGAAGCGTTGCCGAAAGAGTGAAACATCAGTCCAGCAGATGTTCGGCATACTTTGGGCTCCAGATGTCAACAAACAGTCCTGCTCCAGTCAGACCCCTCAGTCACCCACCCCGGAGCCATGTGCTTCCACAGTGATCAAGGCACGCTTTGCAGGATGCCCTGGCTTCCCTCATCACACCAAAATTAAAGTGATATTTGTCAAACTTCCCCAGTCTCCTAAATAACTTACTGAAAAGCTATCGTCCTTGAGTTGATTTAAATCCTTTCTGAGAAACAAAATTTACTACACACTCCTGACCTAAATCTCGGGAACTGGCTGGACTTGAGACAGGGCTGTTTTTCAAACTGTATGATGAGAAAGGCCATCCTGAAGGGACTTAACAAGATTTCACCAAGGACAAGAATAACTGTGTGAATCTGTAGCCATTTTTAGAAATCACCAATTTGATACAAATAAATGTCAGGCTCCTCATTGCAGATGACTAGAAGCCAATACAACCATAAAAATGGGAAAAATGCAGAGACTGTAACTTTGTCACACATCTTTATTACCTTTAAAAATAACTAATGAAAAACATTCACAAAAAACCCAAAAGGGAGGAAAAAGAGAGAAGCCATAAAAGGAAAAGCCCAAAAGATCCTTTTAAGTATAAGACACATAAATTTTTCTTTCTTTCTCTCTTTTTTAAACAACTCTCCTCTGTGGAAGAAAAAAGATTTTATGTGATCGGTATGAAAAATAGTAATGAAAACTGAGGGAAACAGACAGTAAAAGATTGAGCCTAAGAGGAGACAAAGCTGAGACGTCACAGTTTTACACTGCTCTTGAAAATATTAAATCCATGATAAAGAAAAATTGTCATTTTCAGCATCTCCAATGCAACATTTTCTCCAAATCCTTCTCAAACAACAGTTCCTTGCTGAATACATGAGAGCAATTAGCTGTATACTTTAATCTACAACACAGTTAAGATGAAACAGCTTTTGCTATGTTTAAAACCAGGGTATTCTCATGAGATCTCTTTGTTCAAGTCTGAACATAATTAATATGCAGACTTATGTTTATGGATTAAAACTCCTAGGCCACCTTTAGGTGAGCTAGATCAAGTCTAAGTACATTTTAACTGTTTTGAGAACACCTGCTTAAAGATATAGCAAGCTGTCCCCGAAATAAAGCATCACCCTAGAATATAAGACAATTGCTTTATCTCCTGAAAAATTTTAAATCTTAATATTTAGTATAAGGAATATATATATATATATATGTATAAATATAGTTTTGTCTAGATATATTGCTGTATGAATATCTATGCCTAACTAAGTGAAGGAAGAAACAGAAAATTATCATCCCTAAAACTTGAAATCCAAGACATCTATCTAAATGTCCACCTGTCTACCTATCTACCTAAGTGGGAGGTGATGTAAGCTGTAAATATGTTTTATTGCCATTGGTTAATAAAGAAGCTGTTTTCAGCCAGTGGCTTGGCAGAGTAGAGTCAGGCTGAAAGAGATATAAATAGAGAGTAGGTGGAGTCAAGGAGAAGCCATGTACCGTCATAGGAAACAGATGCTCTGCCAGATGCCAGAGCCCACTTAAACCTTGCCGATAAGCCACAGACACGTGGGAATACACAGATTAATAGAAATGGGTTAATTTAAGATATAAATAGAGTTAGCCAGAAATATGCTTAAGCTATTGACCTAACAATATTGCAATTAATAAATATTTCTGTGTGATTGTTTTGGGAGTCTGGGCATCTGGGAAACAAAAAAGCAGCCTCTCCCACACCTACCTGTCTATGTGTAATCTATAGACCCGCAATATCCAAGGAGTACATTTGTTTATTATTAAGGAAGCTAAAAAGCAGACAGTAGGAATATATTCGATTGAATCAAAATTATATACTCTCTTGATTTGCAATCAAAGTGTTTTCTGCTGAAGACCACAGACCACATCATTATGTCACATACCTAAAGACACAAAGACAAATAACAATAGAGAATCAAAGTCGAAATATTGCCAGTGGACTGCGTTCTGTCGGTGAGACCACACTTCCATGGAAGCTCTCATTTTGTCCACATGTCCTGAAGATATTTTGTTTTGTTAGTTACCCAAGCTTTTCTTTTCTGATTGCTAATTTCATCTCTGGAAATCAATCAGATAAACACAAGCAAAGAAGATATAGCTGAAGAAGCAAGTTCTGAAGTTAGCATTTCTTCCAGATAGGATGTTGATTTTAAGGTTCTTTTCCTAATTTCATTTATGTAAGGACAAAATGTTCTCTTAAACAATATGCTCCCCCCCACTTCAAAATAGATGAGTTAAAATACTAAAGTTTCGAGTAAAATAATTCTTGGTATCAGTTACCATTTACTTTTATAGAAAATTATAAAACATAATCCCTTTGAAATGCTCATACACAGGTGGCCAAAATGTGGTCATATTTTTATATGGATTCAAACTACTTTAACTGTGTTTATATTTACACAATTTTCTAATTACAGAAAGTTAAATCTTCTTTCTAATTAGGGCAACCATCCTAACAGAATCTTTAAACAAGTTCATGTAACATTTTTTAAATGAAAGTTGTTTTCTGTCCATACAACATATTATGATTATGGTTTCCCCTCCCCCAACTCTTCCCAAATCCTCTCTACTTCCCCACCCACCCAAATCCACATCCTTTTTCCTCATTAGACTATACATAGGCATCTAAAAAATAACAAAAAAAATAAGGCAAAAAAAAAAATAAACAAAAACAGAACAAACCAAACAGAACAACAAAAACAAGAAAAAGACAAAGAAAAAAGTACAAGAAACCATACAGACAAGAAGACACACACATTATCACACACACACACACACACACACACACACACACACACACACACACACCTATAGGGTTACAAAGAAAAAGGCCAGACAAAGCTTTGTAAGACAAAACCCTCTAAACTTACCAATGAGTTCCTTTTGTGTTGGTAACTACTGCTGGACATGGAGCCTGCCCTTAAGAAATTGATGCAAATGCTGTCTCGCAGGATCACACATTTGAGAAGGTCCATATATCATAAAGTATTAAACTTGGACTGAGTATATGTGTAGCTCAGGAGGTACATTATTTGCCTGGCACACACAGGGCCCCGAGTTAGAGCCCCAGTAACACATAAACTAGGCACAGTGGCACTTGTCTATAATTCCAGCACTCAGGAGGTGGAGGCTCAAATATAAGTTTAAGGGTTTCTGCAGTTCAGCAGCGAATTTGAGACCAGTTGAAGTTACATGAGACCTTGTTTCAAAAATATTAAAAATAAAATCAGTTCTAAAACTGAGCTATTCCCAAGCACAAACCTCATGCCACATGTCCTTTTAGCATCCCTAGAGAAATGCCATCAAAGCATCAAGACAAAGGTATATTATACAGTGAAGACCACCTTGAGCGAAATATCTCAGTATTCTTTCTACTATTCTTACAGTTTAGGTTATATAGAATAGAGCAATAGACAGAGGCTATAAAAATAAAAAAGGAGATGCTCAACTAATTTCATTAACATGTCTTGGCATTTATGGCAACAAATCAAAAAAATCTAAAGATAACTAGAGTTAATGTGTTCATCATTATTTATTCAATAAGTATAGGTGACATACTATGTACAAAGAAAAGATATTGATGACTATAGATTTAGGATTTACATTCTGCCTTATGGGAAAGTGAACAAGCTTTCAATTGTTCTCTAAAGAAACTTACAGATTTTTAGAACTGATTGTTCGTAAAACTTAAATCTTCCTATGAAGTTGTCCATTAACCCCTTCTCAGATACAAGCCAGAAGCTGTCATCCAATGGACCATGCCCCAATGAAAGTGAATTGACCCTGTTGCCATATTACTTCAGAAGTTATTTTCTGTATAAGAGCCAAAGATATTAATATCTACAGTTTTTCCTTTACTTATTTTCCACTGAAGAATAGAATATTTCATTTGCTTGTCCAGAGT
The DNA here is from genome assembly GCF_037038515.1 of Microtus pennsylvanicus. NCBI lineage: Eukaryota > Metazoa > Chordata > Mammalia > Rodentia > Cricetidae > Microtus > Microtus pennsylvanicus. The sequence continues at coordinate 54,611,817 of NC_134592.1, read as the reverse complement.
ATATTTTGAGTCATTTCTACATTGAAGATATCTTGAGGCTTACAAATGCAAAAGCAAACAGAAAAATATATCGTGCTATAAAAAGATTCATTAATAGTTAAATTTTAACTATTAATAAATGAAAATGTAAAAGGCAACATGAGTTAAGGGGATCATATAAAGGATCACAGTGGAAAGGCTTGCAGAGTAAGTTGTTAAAAACTATAGTCATTAAAAAAAATGATTCATCATCAAGTTACCATGGTGCAATAGAGGCACACACATCGTGGGAGAAACCAAGTACTGATTGAGTGGTTTAAGGCCTTCTCCCTGACGAGGAACTCATGACTAACTGATTGCGTGGTGAAGAACCTCAGACTAAATAAGCTATGGACCTATGGGGTAAACCGATTACTATTATCCTGCTAAAGGAACATAGAAATAAAAATTTAGGAGAGTCAATGGGATGAAAGACACCAGGGAAATACTGTCTTCCAGACACAACAGGACTGGTGCACATATGAACTCACAGAGACTGTGGGCGCATACACAGGTCTGCACAGGTCTAAGTCAGATGGTCCCAGAACTGAGAGAGGAAGTGAACACAAGCCCCATCCCTAACCCAGAAGCAATCTTCAATTGATGACCATTCACAAGGAAAAAATCAGTTTTCTCCCACGCATTCTTACCAGATATACAAAACACACTTAAATGCAGGCTTCACACCAAGCAGTAGATGCAATACACAAAACAATGGAGTTTAGGGAGATCTTTTTTATTCATAATTCTTTGTTTGGGCATGTTTTACCATACTTGCCTTTTACTTTTTTATTATGGTTTCTGATTTTGTGTTTTTATGGTTTTGTGGGGGGGGTGTCTGTGTGTGAGAGAGAATACATGTTTCATGTGCTTTTTCTATTTTCTCTGTTTTGTTTTATTCTAGTGTGTTTGTTTACTTGTTTTCTATTGTCTTCTTTGTTTCCTAAGGAGGGGAAGAAGGAGTGAAGTTGGAGGGCTAGAGAGGTGGGAGAGGTCTGGGAGCAAACAAGAGAGGAGAAACTGTGATCAGAATACACTGCCTGAAAATTATGATCAATAAAACACTAATAATAGTAATAAAAGGATAATGTAGCATTGTTACAGTGTCTAAAATCTATCATAAGACTTTTGTGACTTTTCGTGGTTATGCTGATGAAGAGGAGTTGGGGAAGAAGGTCTTTCCAGGAAATAGTGCTAGGACAACTGGATATAGGAGGGGATAATGAGTCTGACCACTATGTCACATTGTACATAAAAGTCGTCAGGATGGATTATAAAATTAAATAACAACAGCAAAACAATGAAGGGTTGTTGGTTGTTTTTTACTCTTTATTCTTTTGGGGGCTCCACCATGCAGCTCCCAGATAAATCACACACCGAGTCTTATTCTTACTTATGAATACCCAGCTTGGCTTATTTTTAGCCAGCTTTTCTTAATTTGTGTTATCCCATCTACCTTTTGCCTCTGGGCTTTTTCCTTTTCTTACTTCTGTGTATCTTACTTTCACTCTGACTCCATGGCTGGCTGTGTGGCTGGGTGGCTGACCCTTAGCATCCTCCTCTCCTGCTCTCTTATTCCTTCCATTTATTCTCTCTGCCTGCCAGCCCCACCTATCCTTTCTCCTGTCTAGCTATTGGCTATTCAGCTCTTTATTAGACCAATTAGGTGTTTTAGACAGGCAAAGTAGCACAGCTTCACAGAGGTAAACAAATGCAACATAAGAGAATGCAGCACATTTTTGCTCATTAAAACAAATGTCCCACAGGATAAATGAATGGAACACATCTTCAAATAATATTCTACACAAGAAAGTCTATAGAAGACCATCACTAGGATCTTTATTAGGTCACAGAAAGCACTATGCAAGCAAATTAAAGAAAGCAGAGAAAAATATCACACATCTAAACTAGCACTCAGGAGACCAAGACAGTAGTAGATTGTGAGTTAAAGGCCAACCTGGGCTACATAGGAAGTTCCAGGCAAGCTTGAGCTATATAAGAGTGTTCAGAACTATATCACTTAAAAGACTTCCAAACTAGAATTTTAGATGTGGACTAGATTAATTTGCTTTGTAATACTCTACTGTAATGAACAGGAATGGATCACATTTAGTAGAGACCCCAGAAGATTCATTCCTTTGCAATGATTTGAAACTAGAAAAACAGCTAGTATAGAAAAATAACCAACAATAAAATAGTTGAAAACAAGCTTGGAAAGAACCCAAGATGGCCCATAAGTACTTTACCTATGAAGCAAATTACTATTTCTCTGCAGGACAGAAAATGTTTAACACTCAGAGAAGAAACACAGCAGTCTAGGAAAGCTACAATGATGCTTGAAAAACACCACCTCCATTCAAGAGAAAAACCAATCCACAAACACAGACCTGGAAATGACAGGGTTGATAAAACTAACTGTCCAGGACATTGGAACAGCTACCCTAACTATGACAAAGGTTTAACAGAGAAGTACAAATCACATGAAATAAAAACCAAAGGAAAAAAAGCAAAAAACAAACCCAAAACTGAACCGAACTAGACAAACAAATTCATGCAGAGTGTGTGTGAGAAAGAGAGTGCAGACTCCTAGAGAGAAAATAACACTCCTATTACTATAGTGACAAAGAAAACTGTTAAATGTACCACCAGTAAAAAGCACACAGACAATAACAACGAAGACAGCATGCACAGCCCAAAGGTATAACTGAGGGGCAGAGAGATGACTCGGGTAACTGCACCAAGACTGAAGACCCGAGCTCATCTCCAGAACCTACTGTGTGCGAGGAAGAACTCAGGGTATAGTAGCTTGATGCTTCAGGCATTGAAGAGGTAATTTCTCTGTTTATTCTTAGTGTTAAAGCAGCCTTTTTATTCTTCCCCCTCCCCTTTTGGATTGGGATCTATAAGCATATGGGAAATAAATGCAGGCAGGTTCAGTATTCACTGGATTGCCCTCCCGGATACTCTGTGTCTCTGTCTTTTTCTTCTGTATCTCTGGTCCTCTGTCTAACATTTCTAATCCACATGCCCCTACCCTGGAACATGTAAACTCTATAGAGGGTGGACCCCGACAAATACAGCTGCCAGGAGAAGACAAACTATGTTAATAACTGCAGTGATCTTTATAAAATTTTCTGTACAATAACAGCAGAATTTATATCCTTTTCGTATGCTAAGTAACTGGTCTTAGCCTCTTTGCCTCTTTCATGATGCTGCGTGTGGTAGCACATACCTCTAACTCCAGCTACTATAGGTGCTGATGCAAGAGGATTGCATGTTTAAGGCCTGCTTGCATGACACCCTTTTTAAGAGTTTTGAAGATGTAGATCAGTAGTAGGACATTTGCTGAATAAATTCAAAGCCCTGGGATTCAATCTCCAGTACTAAGAAAATAATAAAACAGATGACAGATAGATAGATAGATGATAAATAAATAAGCAAGTAAATAAAGTAGAATTGCAATTTCAAAATCAATAGGCACATACATAGTATCTGGGAAAGAAAAATCTCTACATCAGAAAGTTAAGAACACTCATTATTAAGTTAAGAAAAATAACTCATTATTAAGAAAACATCATAACAAATTAGAAAATATTTTTAGTTGAATGAAAATGAAAACAGAAGATACCAAAGTTTGAGCTTAGGATGTATGATACTTAGACAGGACACACACACACACACACACACACACATACAAGTATAGTAGAAAAAATGTACATGCAAATAAAGGTACATTTGAGGACAATCATAGGAAGAATACCCTAAGAAGAGGAAAAAGAAGTAAGAGGGGAGGGCGGGATTTTAAACAATGAATTCAAAATATAGCTCGAGTCATATGTCTTCCGAAGCCTGATAACAAAGCTGAGTCCAGGCCAAAGAGAACTGTGAAGGGCGATGTGGGTGATGGATGTGTACTGCATGTGTGTGGGGGAGAGATCTGGGTGAGGAGAAACGATGCTATTCAGACCTCTAGCTCAGACAATCACTGGGCGTTAATCACATCGGCACATGTAGAATAAGTCATTATATAATACCTTAGTTTCCGAATGCTGCATCCATGACTGTCAGCTACATTTGTACAGGAGAGGGTATCAGAATTCATATCACCTGAAGTTACAACCACTACATTCTTTTAGGGAATATCTCATTCCATTTTGCCCAAATAAGGGCATTTCCTAGGTGATACTGATACCACTCACAATAAAAATTCAAATTCTTGAATGCATCAAACTTTATTTTAGCCATTTGATTAATTAATTAGAAGAGTAAGTGAGTCGTTAGATGACTCAACAAAAGACAACCGAAAACCTATTTTCTATCATTTATTTTCTCTTCCAAAGGTCACTTCCATAAAAAGTATTCCAAAGACTGAGAGGTGGAGGGACCCAAGGACTTCTCTCCTGTCTTGATCTAGGAAACACTACAGCAGATCGCATGGGAATCTTATACGAGAATGCTATGCATTTGAAAATTCTGCCTGTGCCCCTATTTATCTGTTGTCATTTCTGGTGTTATATCTAACTTAGCAATTAAGAAATAGGGGGATCTGTTACCCTGGAAAGTGAACTCATTGCTTCTACGGTGCTCTCACTTAACCTGAGCAAAGGAACAGGCACCACCATCAACTTAAATCTGGCTGGTACATGCTCCTACAGAGTCAACCCTGAATGCTTCTCCTACCCTGTCTGAATGCACAAGCCAGCAGTCTCAGGAATTGAGTGAGGATCTCCCCATTTCTCTACTGAGTATAAATTAACCTTTATCAGAAGTACTTGGGGCCCAGCCTACAGCTGCAGAAATGGCAGTCAGGGCTCTAAAACAATGATTTCTTAGTAACATCTTAGAAGCCTAGAACTCACGTTTGCTCCTTAGAACATTTCATCTTTACACAGCAATGTTCTCTCTACCGGCCCCCAGTACTGTCTGGCTCTAAGGCTAACACTGAGTTGATACCTTAATCTTTAAAACAACTCAAAATAACCCACTTGTCCCAGAAATGGTCACGGCATAAGAATTTATAATTTTCACATGTGGAAAATTAACAGGTCCTCCAAAGAGGACTAATGTACTGAGGAATGATGTCAGACATTAAATGCGACAGTTTTGTTTCTAAATAAAATGTGGTTAATTTGATTACTATTTGTTTTGTTTTGTGCCAAATTTCAATCAATTTTTATGGCAGGATTAAGCTTGTAAGTAGAGTGTTTTTGTTTTGGGTTTTAAATAATGGAAGTACTTTCCCAAACTTTACTATGGCGAACTAATGGGAGGTTAATGCTGTGCCGTATGGATCTACGGCTATCCTCAGATGTGGTATCCACAAGGCGTGCACATTCAGGTCTGGGGCAGAATAAGTAGGTATGTGTATGGTAGACTCTCATTAATTCAAACAGCCTAGATTGTGATTTTTATTTGGCATCCTGCTGTGGAACCCAGTCGAGAATACTGAATTGCTCAGCTAAACGTTTTCAAATCCGTGACTCTCCATCTGGTTGTTCAATCAGAATAAAATCCCTGCAAAGAAAACTCCTCTTCCCAAAGTGCACCCCATTTTCTTGGCTAAAAATCACTGTGGAGAAATGTGAACAGTTCTCTTTGTTGTTCAGGGAGTTTATTTGCAGGGGAGGGAAAAACCCAGCACTGTAACTATCAACAGCCTTAGAGGTAGCTGGAGAAAGAATTCCCTCATTCTGCATAACAGCAAGCTTGTTGGAAATACCTGCCCACAGAAACATTGCACGTATTATTATACTCGGGAGCATTGTTTCAAAATTTCAAGGCACCATGAAACGATGGCAAATGATTTCTGGATACAATGGACAAACGTGGAATATCAAAATACAATGTACTAGCAATTGAACTCATATAGCAAAAGATCTCTATAAGAAATAAACTGGAAAAAAACTCTGAATAAGAAATCATATGCTACTAGAAAAGACTCAGGAGGTTCCACTGTGCATGACACCCAGGGAACAGTAAAATGGTAAGCATTGTGAATGAATAGTGGAACATCCCACGCACAGTCTGTGGGACTTCTATTCCTCATCAGAAAAAGACCTCAGCAGCACAGATTTTGTCTTAAGTAGATATTAATAGAGCCTTTCACATAAATCTATAAGCAAGATTAATACTGTTTAAATCAGTTTTATTGCCTTAGATCACAGGCTATCCATGACTTGGAGAGAATGGGGAAAGTAAATGTCATAATTATTTTTCCTTCTTAAAATATGCCTGTTTCCAATCAGAGAACACTAATTTTTTAGAGGAGTTTGTGTGTGGTTATAGGAAAGTGACAGGTGTTACATGGAGTATAAGGAGCAGGTGAGGCTATAATGTTGACTAAAATAAACACAATATAGATAGTCCAAAAGTTGGGTAACTTAGATTTTTTTAAATACTCCTGCTGTTGTCTTTCTATTCATTAATATGCACAAGGATATTTAAGGGGAAATGGTGAATGCCACATTGATAAAGTGAAAGCAACCATTCTTCCTTTAATGCCCAAATCAATCATTGTACACTCTTTATTGATGACCATTTTATCAATAGACTACAATACCATGAATTTCAGCATGGTGTTAGAAGGAAGCTTGCTGCTTCCACTTGACTCCTCAGAATGTTCATCTCCACGGGAAGCCAATTTTAATGCAAGAAACCCAATAGCCACAAGAAGAGGCCAGTCTAAGAGAAAATCGCCCGACCTCCAATGCCAGGCACTGATGTGAGTTGGAGTCACCCCAAATGAAAACTGCCTTATTGAGCCTATCAACCCCTAAACCAGGAAATGGTAGGAAATTTATGCATGTGCTAAGTAACACTGAAGTCAACATTAGTCATCTCTTCACAAAACAGCACTGTTATGTTGCTGATGCTTTTGTAACAAGTAAATTTTAGAATAATACACAGTAAGAGCTTAAAGAATGCTTAATCCCTGCATAAACTGCTAAAATCAATAAACTGAGAGTCTTATTCAACTCTCCATTTTCACTCCTCGAGTCAATGATATCCTCCTGCCCACCCTCTTAACACTGTTTGATTCCAGTCACTGTTCTTCAACCACACGGCCACCCTCTCGTTCTGAACTTCAACACTGTTCTGCACCAGACAAGCAGTGTTCTCTCCTTCACCTCAGGCCCTACCCCAGCACCTCAGACCCCTGCTCTATCGTCTGTGACTCAAGCCCGCATCTGTTCTTCACACCACGGACCATTCTGTTTGCCAAAATTCAAGCATCTCACATGTCTATATCAAAATTTCAATGATTCTCAATAACTATTATAATGAGGTTCAGATTCTGCATTCTAGCATCGAGGGCCTTCATTGACTGACATCCTCAAACCTCTCATGTCTCATCATTTGCCATATGCCTCCCACATGTCCATCTAACTGCACCAAACGTTCTGCAAAGAAACTCCTGAGACACGCTGGGAGCCGGCTGCCTCAGCATTGCTCACCCAAACACTTTTCCCTTAGCTCACAACACTCATTCCCCTTCTTCTCCATTTACCTCACTTGTGTTCGTTCTTCAAGACTCAGTTTAAAGGTATCCCTTCCGGGAAGGCCTTCCAGGTCTGTCTAACTTTGACAGACTCATATATTTTTCTTCTTCAGAGTTTAGTCACTTGCATTGCTTTTCTTTCTACACCCATTTAAAATTTAGAAAAAGGTTTAGACCATACCTGAGACATACATATTAGACCCCCAGTAAGTTTTCCTCAAAATGAATTGTTGGAAGGTAAGCATTTGCATTTATGCAATGAACAATCATGAATGTACTTTCTTACAATAAGTAGGAAATTGTTTCTCTCAATACTGTTATATATTCAAATTAGAGGTGAACAAGAAGCTTGTCATAGATGCTCACTCTGATCTGGACCTTGAGAAGGAGGAGAAGAGCTTTCCTGCTAGGCAGATTAGGGATGGTGCTAGCAAAAGTCTTGCAAATGTGCAGAGATGAGAGAGACTCTGATATGGATCAGATGCATGAGTAGATAAAAGTGGCTATTTAGAGTGTAAAGACAGTGTGCTAGGTATAGGCATATGGAGGAATAGTGTGAGGAAGACACTACACGTCATTCTGTGGACAGTGAGAAACCATGAAAAGGTTTTAACGAGAAGGAAACATGGACATTCCATGTCAGAAGTTTAAGTGTGGAGAAGTGATTACAGGAGGACAGAAGGTGGAAATGAGAAGTCCCATATAGTAATGCAGGCAGATTCAAGATCAAAGAGTCATTTAAAACTTCTGCATCTCAATCTTTGTATTGTGTACAAAATTCTTTTGTATAAATAAGAAGAAAAGATAGGCCTCCTAGGCAATTTAATAAAGTGATTCTAAAGTGGATTTGTCTGGATGGGAATTTCTGTCTCTTAAGAGACTGATCAAATACAATCTCAATTCCCTCATCTCCTAATAAAATATTTTTTAAAATAAAAAGACTTAAATGATTTCAAATGGCCCTTTCAACTCCAAGAACCCATGATTCCCTAAGTCAGGCCAGTTGGTCAGAGCAACAGTCTACCAGGTCAGTGGCTGAGGCTCATCAGGTACCGAGGGATTATGATGGATGCGGGCTGTCTCATGTTAAGCACTTCCTGCTCAGTGAGGCGGTACTTCCTTTTTTTATTTTTGTCTCAATCGTTTTCTGTCCTTTGTCACATTATTTTCCAATGTACCTACTGTGTGCCAGAGATTACATTAGATACAGGTGAAGCAAACATAAATGAGACACCTCCCTTTTGTGTTACCTTTAAAATTTGTAAACCATATATAGGCCCCAAATACATCATCTTATAACACAATATTTATCATGTACATGATCCTGCTCTAGGAACCATGCCAGGCTATCCTATTAAACTCGATGGACCTGAGAATAGTAAAACTATACACTGTATAATATATTTATAGTATATAGCAAGGCAACAAGGTCCCCCAAGAAAGAAAGGCAAGAAAACTTGTCATGAGTGTGTCTGGAACACACAGACCATTTGCAAGCTCCTTACTTTGTGATTCCATATCTTTGACTATAAAATGGAGATAATTCATCTACTTCTAATATTCCTTACATGTTAGCATGAGAACTAAATAAGAAAAAACATATTAATTACTTTCAGCCCTTAAAATTCACCAGATAAATATTAGGTAGTGTTTGGTAGTGCCATATAAAATCTTATTAAGTCTAAAGCCTACTGGAATTATTCTGATGGAAATTCAAGTCCCAAGATGAAAGAAAGTAAGCTGAATAATTAAAGCAAGTCACATCCTATCATAATATACTTAGAAACACTGGAAGTGAAAACGCAGTACAGGAAGACGGGTTCTCGCCCAGGATACAGTCTATAAGATGCTGGGTTTCTGTCTGCAAGGCTGAATTAAGTGCAAGGGGAAAGGCAACGTGACGCCAACCTGGGTTGGCCAGTCTTAACTTTCTACCCTACTTATATACCAATCTATCTGTCTATCTATCTGTCTGTCTATCTATCTATCTATCTATCTATCTATCTATCTATCTATCTATCTATCCTATCTATCACCTATCATCTGTCTATTTATTGAGACAGGTTATCACTATGTAGCCCACACTGGTCCCAAAGTCATTCTCTTGCCTCAGTATACAAAGTGCCAGTACAACGGACACCATACTTAGTTTGAAAATGAGTCTGCATTTGGCTACAGTTTTCAGAGGAAATCTCTTAGGCAGTAGGAGTCAGGCCTCTTCTAAAGCTTATGCTATCAGACTTGTACTGGTCAAGCAGGCACTTCTGCCCCCAGTTTATCTGATGCATACCAGTTTCAACAGCAAAACCATTTGCTAACCTCCTCTGCCATTTTGAAAAAATTGTTGTCCAGTGCCAGGGATTGAATCAGGGCTTTGCAAGTGACAACAAATGCTATACCAAATGGCCCATGTGCCAAGCCTCCATTGGCTAAGCTTGAGAACTCAGTTATGATGGAGTTCATTTATCTGTGTTCAGAAACACTTGTTCAATCTGCCCCTGATTAGTGAGGGTGATTCTTTCGCTGCCTCTGGGCTATAGAAAAGAAGATGAAAGAACACAGGGAGAAATTCTCTTATTATAATTCTCCTTTTAGTTCCCCAAAGAGAGAATGAATATTAGAGACACATAGACTTTCTCTGAGGGGAGACCCCAGCACAGTAAGGATCCCATATGGCAGGAGGTCAGAGGTAGATCTTCAGGAAGGATCCACCCCTGACTGCCAATTGGCTTTTAGTCAGTGTAATCAAGGAAAAATATTTGCTTAAAAAACATGTAAAGTTTTAACTTAATTTTGTGTGTGTGTGTGTGTGTGTGTATGTGTGTCTGTTTATGTGTCTATTGACATGTGTGGACAGTAGTAAGTCTAAGTACAAATACATGTGTGGAGGTCAGGAGTCAACATTGGTTGCCTTCCTCAATTCTTCTCCATCTCCTCCTCCACCCTATCATCACCATCATCATCATCATCATCATCATCATCATCATCATCGTCACCACCACCACCATTATTATCATTTACTTTTGTGATTCTGAGCCTTATAAATGACAAGCAGGTGCTATATTATAATATAGCATGCAGTGTTCATAAAAGGGCAACAGATCCTCTAGAACTAGAGTTAGATGCTGTGTGGGTGCTGGGAACAGAACCAAAGTCCTCCGCAAGAGCACTGAAATTCACATCTTCAAGTTTAGCGCAGCTCTTTACTGACTGGGCCATCTCCCAGCACCTTTAACTAGTTTTTTTTAAGTCCCAAAATAATGTTTGTATAATCCATAACGAATTAAGCCCAAGTTGTTTAAAAGATGACAGGGCCTGACTAGAGAAGATAGATCATGAGGAACACATCCTTGGAGGCTGTAACTTGACCAGGCCCCTTCCTCTCAGCACTACCCCTGTTTGGCATCCACCAAAAGGGGAAGAACCTCCTAGAGGATGCCTGCCTTCACCTCCTGCCAAGAACCAACACAGACAAGGACTGTGGACTAAAACCTCTGGATCCATAAGCAAGATAAATGTTTTCTTTAAGCTTACTTGGACAGCAAACATGATGTACATTGTTAGGACCTTTTAGGGCCTGACTGAGGAACACAGCTGGCTCTGAAGCACAGCAGGTATAACTTTGTAAAGCTGCATGAATCTCTTTGTAAAGGCTAGTCTGTGTCACTGAAGATCTGAGTCACAAGCAACCCCACAAGTTCTACTAAGTGTCACCATGCTCTTAGCAGCACAGTCCAAAGTTTTAAGTTACTTTGCATCAAATTCTTTCTTATACCTAATCTATATTTTTTTTTATCTTGGGATATTAAGAAAAAACTAAAAGTATGTCGTCTCTTGGGAATTAACTCTTCTTTTTTTATTGAAGTTACAAATCACTAGCTACTAGCTAGTGACTGAAATTAATATCCCAGTTCCTATGCCATTTCCACTTAACTTCCAATTCCTCAGAACTTATGGAGTGAAAAGGTGGCAGGAGTCTGCTTTGAGTTTATAAAACACAGTTTCTAAAATTTCCACTCTTGCTCTCTAATTGGATTTAACATATATGCAGATACGAACAGTACAGAGCTTAAAGCTTTTATGTGCCTGGGGTCGTCACTATTCCCAAACTTCATTCAGGGTACATTAACATTTATTAAGCACTTCCTATGCTTTCCAGGTACTGTCTTGAAGGAGGGAAGGGAAGGGAAAGAAACGAAGAGCTAACACACTACTACACCCTGCAGCTCCTGGTCCTCCTCAGGAGGGCTGTAAGCCGACCACGGGGCAGTCTCGGTGGTACTGTTAGCATCCCACGAATGGAAAAGACTGTAGCGTAGCCTCTGCCAGTCTCTCTTGAGCTAGTATGAAGTTCTAAATCTCTGGACTGCTGCAGCTTTTCTAAAGGCCACATAATATCTAGCATGCCCTCACTGAAAATCTCCTATGAGATAATTTTGAGTTACAAGTAAGTTTCCTTATCATCCACTCTTTCCATGCTAATTTATCTGGTCTCATGGAGTAAGGTCTGGGCAGCACTCAACAGACCCAAAGATTGCCTTCAGGAGCCTGGCTATGCCTCAACCACTAGGCATACAACACCTGTCTTAAAACAGTTCTCCTAGCTACAGTATGCACAACCAAACTCTGAATGCTGCGCCTGTCTACCTGAGCAACAACCAGTCCCTGAGTGCTGTGCCTGTCTACCTGAGCATTGAAAATTCAGTGTAATATTTTTTAGAAGCAAAGAGCCCAGTGCCTACACAAATCATGACTATTAGTGGAATAAACCCTATTATTTCACAACTGCCATTCTTTTAACACCCAGCCTATTAGTTTAACAAGTTATACCATAACCATACTTGAGATATCACTTACAAATCTAGCAAAAGACCCTGGAGGCCAGTTTATCACTTCAAAGTATGACCACAATGGTTGCTGCATCTGCCTAATCCTGTGTGTTCACGTATTTCTCTCATTCATCTCTACCATTTTTAATTGCAAGGATCGATAATATAAAAAATAGTTAAAGCTTTCTTCCCAAAGGACAAATGTGGATGTATTCACTATTAAAAGAGACCCCATGTGTAGTCCTAAATGCTGAAAGAGTAAAATACACATGGTTTTAATGTCAACAAATAAATGATTTGCTTCTAAATGATGAAATGTCTGTCGCTAACTTAAACAGTGCTTCCTTCGGCTCCTGGTTCAGGATTTTATCTATCCACACTATCACTTTTGAAAACCCCGGGCCAACAATTATGGAAGCTAGGCGAGCCCCGTCAAGGGAAATCAATCGTAACCAAACTGAAGGAGCTCACATCTGCATTTCTTCCAAGCTGAATCACAAACAGTCCACGCCCATCATGATCCCTCTTCAAATAGCTTCTTCATTTACCTGTGTGGTGCTTCCTGCAGGTAAGGAAAGGGCTTGACTGGATGAGCTATTATCTCATTAGGGCTTGTGAGGAAACTGAACCGACTGGAATGCTTTTCACAGTGATCTCCCAGCCCCCTGTGCACCCTCTCTCCATCGGCAGTACCCTCACCACCACTGGGGCTGTTTGCCTTTTCTCAGTTTCCTTGTTGACCAAGACAGACAGATAAGCCCTTTAGAGGATCATTAACACTCGCATCAGCTTTCAAAGCCACTGAACACTTTTCCGTGGTTGGCGACTGATGGGAATGGCCACTATGTAAATCAAGAACTGAATCACAGACCAGAACCTCTTTGAGCAGACACAACTCCCCCAAAGGCTCCCTGGGAAGCAATTCTTTTTTAAATTTCATGCATAGTCTTGTTCAAACCACTTGTGACCTGTGAAGTAAGCTCTATTCTCATTGGTCGGTTGGGAGATCGAGAACAGGTATGCACAGTGGATATTGTTTTTGTTCTCAAATAAACTTTGTTTTCCGCCTCCCCTTGTTAGAATACCAAGAAGAAAGATCACGTGATTTGTGAATTTGATATCCCAGAGACTTCTACATTTTTCACCCAGTAGCATCCCAGCAAATGCCTGCGCAGAGAAGAGCAAAGCCTTCCCTGTACCTTGCTGGGCTCACTTCTACAACTGTGGCTGCAGATGCAGGAGCCCAGCCAGAGCTCCCTTGATGCTATAAGATGCTCTAACAAGGAGAGATGCTTTCAGAGCTGGAGACAAAGCAAAATTAAGGCTGGGAGAGGGGTTTGCTAAGTATTTGCTTCACTCTGGGGCCCTGCTAAGTTTTCTTTGGCTGGTTGATTGAAAGTCTGTTCTTTGACAAAACCCTGCGATTGTGCTGTAGCAATGGCTATGTGTAAGTCAGAGGGATGCTGCATCTTCATCCTTCCTCACTGTCTCCTGCTCTAGGAGCTAAAGGAGAGCTCCCAAGAGTGGCTGAAGGGAATAGTGTATAGCTGGGCAGACTCCTCGGGAAAACACAGTGGTCTCTTGCTGCCTCCGCTTAAGCGTGTGAGCACTCACTCATCTAAAGCTCCTGAGTGCCTTCATGATCCTCACAAGGGAAGAAATACGATGGTTGAAGGCAGTCAGCGAGAGTCATGTCAACATGATTGTGGATTGTGAAGGAAACTAGACAAAAATGACTGAATGGAGAAGAGGGACAGAGACGGGAAGAGCATTGTGGATAGACTGGTGTGTCTGCCAGTGGGAAACATGCCAGAGAACACATGGAGAGCCAGAAGAACACGCCAGGCAGAGCACCCACAATGTTTGAGCCATAGGGCAAGAAGGCATACAAATACTCCAAGGCCCAGAGAAAAGGGGGTTTACTGTTGGTTCACATTTGTATTGTCTGAAAGATTCTCTGAGAACAACAGGTAAACAGAGGAAAACACTAAGCAATAAGCATGCATAGGTTAACTAAATGTGTTCTTACTCTACAGCAACCTGTTCTTTCAAACATGTCCTTCAGAGAGGATTACTAGTGTTTTCTTATGAGGACTCAACATGTTCAGCATATCACACACACACACACACACACACACACACACACACACGTCCTCAGGAAAACGATACAGCACAGCTTGAGAGGTTTGTCTTTACCAGTGTTTTAGCTTATTTTCTCAGACACACCCTGGTGACAGCATGCATTAAGCCATAGACAGACACCGAGAATGGAATCCCTTCTTGCCTTCCTATTCCTTGAGAAGTCTTCCCACAGCAACGCTGACTTTAAATGTAAGCAGATCCATGTAGGGCAGCAAAGCGGCTCTGCTGGGAACAGAGCAGCCAGCGCCCCAGGCATTAGCCAGGATCCCACAGGAATCTCCTGGTGGAGCGCTCTCATTTGGCACAGTTTCCTTGCTGCAGGATGACAGAGCTCCTCAGAAGGCAAGGTCCACCTTGACTGTGTCCTGCGCAAAACATTGCTGAGTCCCTGGAGCCCCGGCCAACACGTAGGCCCTGGGTTCTGCTGTGACCCGTTCAGATGTTTGCATCCCGTTCAGCTCAGCCTCCACACAGAATCACACGGGCTTGCTCCTGCCCGCTTGATTGGTTTTGTATTTCCAATACATAGTAACAAACAATCAATTGGGTCAGTGCACAGACGGTCCCATTTGATCACCAAGATCACATCTGGCTATTTTACTCATTTAATCACCAAACAGAATCAACTGCAAAGAATTTGGGTTCATCGCATAAACTTCCAAACAAAATCTGACAAAAACCAGTCGGTGGAAGGTGTGTATATGTCCGTACATATGATGACTAAAACATACATTTACAAAACAATGGCTTTGGAGTCTTTCTCTCGTGATATGGGATGGGAAGCTCTAGTTCATTCTTCTCACTTTGTATTCTGAAAGGTTTTGTGTAAGCCGAACTGTTTTATATACATTAATATAATGCATTATTTGATTTATGAATGTTTGTAACCAATAAGAATCTCTCAAACACGGCCCGGGAATTTAACGGAACAGCTTTGCTCAAAAGTGAAGTTTTTCCTTACAAATTCTGTGTTTCTCTTCTAATCTGCAACAATTTTTAGTAAACCTAAATTTGTGGTCAGAGTCATTCATAGAAAAACAGAAGAAAGTCATGTTCGCCTATTTTTAAGAAGTAAGGAGATGGCAGCTTATTTTCTTCCTAATCAAAAAGCTTGGAAGCCGAGGGACGAAATGTAAACAGGGCTGTTCCATCGTGCATACTTGCTTTGTGAGGGGCTTGGCTGGCGTGTGAGGGAGTATGTTCACATGCGCTCCTTGGGCAGACGGCATTCTTCTCAAAGGCCTCTGTCAGGTAAGCATGATTTATGCTCCTTTCTCTCTTACCCAGAGTCACCTGGCTGTCTACCTAAATCTGTCAGATGTGCCGTCTTCAGGTTACCTTTGTCAGTCTCCCAGAACCCAGGCTGCCTCCCCCCACCTTTGCTACACCTTGTGGTCCCATAAGAAGAAAGCCTTTTAAAAAAAAAAAACACCAAAAAGACTAATGGCTTATTTGAGGGGGGGAAATGACTTGATATATATTAAGTATAGAATCCAACTTACATTTTATTAAGCTCATAAAAATGGATTTGGAGGGCACGTGAAAACTTTTTTAAAAAATCAGCTCCATTAAAAACAGTGAGAAAGAGGAACTATGAATGATCAGGGACTTTGCACAATTCCAGTCCCCGAGGAGCACGGACATCTAGTTTATAGCTATTGCAAATGTCCCACACCCTTTCTAACAAGACCTTCTTTACTAGTCATTGTACACACAGAATAACCAAAGTCAACTCTACGACAATCACCTTGGCTCTGTGCAAATGTACTTTCTTCCTGACATAGTCTACGGAACGGGAATCAGCATGCGATTTTAAAATACGTCCTCCAAAGCACTTACCGTGATGGTTTCATAAACTACCAGTGTATGGCCAAATTTGAAACCTGTTATTGGCAACAGTTTTGAATTAATACACTAAATCATAATTTTTCACATGTCTAAACTAGTTTAGAATAGAAAAAAGAACCAAAATGTGTTTCAAACAACTGACTGTTTTTTTCATTGTTTACTCCTAAACTAAAAAGAACGAAACTATAAGGTCCTACTGACATTTTCCCTGAGATTAAAAAAGTTACTAACTTGGAGTGTAGGTTGAGATTTTTTTAAACATGGTAGGTTTATAAACCAAACCTCCTAAAACCAAGGACCCATGGTGAAAATGACAGTGTTTTAATTTTAAAGGCATGACTAGTGTCCCTTTACAGATGCCAAAATCAAACAGAAAACAGTGATGTTCCCTGCACTTGAAAATTACCGTACAGAGTTAATAGCCTGGCTATTTTTCTTTTAAGAAAATAAGTTGCAAAGTTTCAAGTTGATTACACAACATCTTACCATGCAACATATCAGAACCGATGAATTTAATCACTCTGTGGTCTGGGTTGAATTCAACACTGAGATCTTTTTATTGAACACAACAACAAAGAATTTCAGACTTACAGATGCCCATCTTTGAAGTCGGATAGAGCCCTGGCCGTATCATGATTGTCTGATACTGGAAAAGGACAGAGTCCAGAGTACAGTATCCACCCGGGATTTGGGCTGATCTGAGAAACTCAAGCAAAGGGCTGCGAAGAAATTGCAGATATAGAATCACTGGAGAGGTCATTTGATCTTGCTTCTGAGACGGAGTTTAAGGACCTCTGTTTCAGATTAAACAGCACTTCACCCCGTTCCTTTTCCTCCTTACGCACAGATACTTCTGCAGAACCAAAGAAACAAACGAGTCTGAAGTAAGAGAATGATGCAACTGCAACGTGGCCCTTAGCGCAGAGCCCAGAAAGTTCCTCAGAGAACTAATAATCCAAGCTTTCCCGAGAATACTGACACACAGTAACGTCAAACCCCTGGAAGACACACAAAGGTCTTCTCTGCAGAGCACACAGCTGGGGAGAGCCGCCAACTACCCCATAATACCCCATAAGACAGAGGAAAGACACACTCTCTCTCAATTTTAGAAATCTATTCATTGCATTATTTTAAATACACACTTTGAGAAGTCCACATCTTATGACTTTCCTTGTTTGCAAATTACGCAAAATTGTGCTGTGAAAATATCAACTATGTATTTGACATTAAAAACATAAATATTGCAGTAACACTACTGACTTTTAAAAATATCAAAGTAACTCTGTCATAGAAATTCCAATAAAGTTCATGCAATTTTGATATAAATCCTCAATCACTGGTTCTAGCATTTAGATAAATGATTTTATTTTATGCTTAAGGCTTTGAATGTGTTTTCTAGCAAGAATTTCTTTGTTTAGTTAGTGCATGAGGTTTTTAGACTGTCTTTTCCTATGTTCTTTAGAATATATAAAATTAAATAATTTTTATTCATAAAATATATTTTTGTTCATATAAATATAATTACTTTTGTTTATAGAATAATTTCACTCTATTCTTCAATAATAGTAAAAATATCAACTACTAACATTGAAAGTCTCCCACTTATTTCAAGAAACTCATGAAAATTGGGAACCGTTTGAGAAAAGTATTTAATGCATATTTTTAGAGGTTGCTTCCTACCTGAATGCTAAACTAAGTGAAGGTTTGCCTGAGAAATGTTGGGAATCTCTCCAAAATTAAACAAAAGTTATCTAGATGGAACAAGACAATGCACATCAAGTTATGTGCACAACACCAAGGGAGACATGACTCTACCAACTTAAGAAATAAACCTACAATAACAAAACTGAGAAAAATCTTGCCCTTGATGCTTTGGAGTTATTTTAGCATCACTTTTGATTTATGTACGCCACCCAGGTATTTAATTGTGAAGTTTCTAAAGTGTGATTCAGCCTTTTATGATCAGCACTAAAGTTACAAAAGATGAATGAGATGGGAAATTTGCTTTGTGTGACTAGAATTCAATGGGACAGAGCCCGTTTTTATGATTTTATATAAAATTTTAGCAATAAAAATTCTCCCGGGAATAGTTTTGATTAAATACAGTGAAAATTCCAGGAACAAAGTAAACAAACATAAATACACTGTAGATGCAGGTAGGAGTTCCTAGGGAAGCTGGAGGAGGAAAAACTGTCCTGAGCAGGACAGGAGCAGGAAGCAGAGCCGTGCTGGCACCTAGTGGACGGAGACGGTACTACAGTTGTTCGCTTTTGCCCAGGGGCTTGTTGTGGAAAATGTTTTAATTACTTTAATCTAGGCTTTTTATCACACATAGTTGAATGGGGGGCAATAAAAAGTATTCGGAGTGGTTCGTTTTAGTTATGCAACAAAATGTTATAATTTTAATTTTCAGCAAGGACAAAAAGAAAATTTGGAAGGGTGAAAGTATTGGAGAGGAATATAATAACCAACCAATTTTGTGAAGAAAATGTCACAATAAATATAAGGATCGTGCAACTTCTTTTTCCTTGACATGATTTGTCAAACAGAAACACACTAGTTTCTTTTCAATCAAGCAAAAAAATATGAAATGAAATGAAATGAAATGACATTTGTATCCGGTCATAAATCACACACGACTAAACTTGGAGTTTTAAAATGACCAAATATCACATGCAGAAGTATCATCACTTTTCCTTCAAGAAATGCTAAATAGGAGGAAAAACTTAAACCCGAGGCTCACACCCACCTGCCCCTCATCCTTTTGGACTGGGGAAGGGATGGTTCTACGGAAAACTTTCTCTTCCTCAGAGGTGGAGAATGAACTCACTAATGCGAGAAAAGGCATGTGCCATAGAGACGTAAATCAGTGCATCCCATCAAATCAAACCACGCCGTGGTCCCCTTGAACTGAGAATGGTTTCCTGAAGAGGTTTTAATCTATGGATATTATCCCCCAGAGTTTTCCAAGTTCTAGTCTATCCCTAGAGCTATTAGCATTCTTAGCATGGGTGACAGTTGTTTTCCGGAGACACGGGAGGGTCAAGTCATACTGAAACTTGCATTGTGATAATTTAGGAGTCAAGTTTCCATAACTGATTATTGACTTCGATCACTAAACGCTAGGTGTTTCACTATCGGGTCTAGATTGTCTTAGTTCAACAAGCACTTACTGCTTTAGACGCTGCTTGTTTAACTTTGGGTTCATACATGAGAAAGTTTTGGAGGTACATTCTTTCCTGGGGACAAGCTTTCCCTCGTTGCCTTTAATTACAGTCCTACCCATGGCATTAACCTGAGACCTCACACCGGCTCGCTCATTAGAGTTATCCCATACACCCAGGAGGTGCAGCGCTTCAATAACAAATGGAGTTTACATCATTGGGTTTATTTAATAGCATATTTAAAACATCTAGGATTTTCTTTCAGAAGGTACAAAGTATTCGAAACATCGTGATATCAGAGGGCTGGTTCTGCTCCTAGGTCCCCTCTCCACCTCAAAATTTAAGAACCTATTACTGCCTGTCAATTTGGCCAGGGTGAGTGCCAGACAACTGGCACATCTGCCCAGAGCCCACCCATTGGACTGTGAGCAGCTGTGCAGTACCCGACTTGAGAGCACCACCAGGTCTAGACACAGAGGCTTCTTGAGTGCTGCAAACAGGACATGAGATTTACACTTCCCGGCCTTGCTATCCAGTGAACGCAAGCCTCGCTCTCAAAAAGCAGGCCAAGAAACCTACTCCCCTCTTTCCTTCTAGCAAGGATGATGGATTGAGTGGACAATTATTATAAAAGACTTTACATCAAAGATAAAACTATCACTGCTACATCTGTGAGAAAATAAATACAGCATAAAGAAAGGAAAAGGGCTGATCCCAACAATGGGAATGAAATGGGAATGTGTTTCCTTCAAACGATGAGCTAACTACCAGTCCCATTCCAGGTTCATCACAGAGCCATGGCCCCTTGTCCACCTCGGTCATTGCTCTGGTAACCTTCCTTTCTGAAGAGAGGCCAGAGTTAAGTGGCCAGCCAGTTGCTCAGATGATATCCTAAAATGTGTCCACATGTGGGCTCCAACCCAGACTCTGACCTGGCTCCAAAGATCAGCTATGTAAGAAGGGAACGCAGCTTCCCCTACGTAGCTCCCAAGTGTCTGGACCTCTGAAGGTCAATCATGGATGAGGGGATATACATGGGTCCCCAGGGAATGGCCAGGCTTGAGGATGCCAGCCATGGAAGAGGGGATGTGGCTTCCCCATCCCCTGTGGGGTGAGAACAAATCAGATCCAGGGAGGACAGACATGTGGCAAGTAGCAAGACAAAATGATTGTCACAGCTGGCTTAGAGGGATTATTGTGGGAGTCTTGAGGATTGGATTGGAGAGTGTCACAGAAGACTTTGTAAGGCAGAAGCCTGGGCCTTGAGAAATGGCTAAGACTTTCACAGACTGCACTGGAGAAAAAAAGCAAACTGCCCTGAGGACCCTTTGCATATGGTAACAAGACTTTCTTACATTAGCAGGCAGGTAGACTGAGACATACAGGAAAAGATAGCATCACTTCCCTACTTACTATGTGCAAAGGACATTTACAAAAGTTTCTAAGGCCACAGACGTCATGTATGGCATCTTTAGCAAAGATAACTTCTTTGTTTCTGTCCCCCTGCCAAGGCCACACCATCTCTTCTCTTTTGATCTCATGCAGTGAGCAGATCTTCAGAACATAAACTAAGGCATAGACCTCAGGCTGGACACCCTGAACTTAACTCCCTGCCTATAGCTGATTCTCCCACAGTTTTATAGTTGTGTGAGCCCATTCTAATTTCCAAATGGAACATGCTTTATCATAAAAGTCCAGCCAAGCAGCCCTGGTTGCTGAGAACATGCTAAGCCCTGTTCGTTTCTCCATTTCTCTAGCGTTGCTCTCTTACCTGTGTAGAGAACACCTCGTTAGTTTCATCTGCCGATAAAAACAAAACATGCATGTGACCCTTGCATGTTGATTTCAGAAACATTCCAATGTCATCGCATGTGCACCTGAGGTAAGCACTCTAGTATTGCTTTGCCAACAAAGGACTCGGGATGATCAAAAGTTCAAGACAGACAAGGCTTTCCCCCGACCCAAACTCACATCTTTATTTTTTTAACGTTTACCAATAATATGTAATTCTATGGGTAGATAGGAGCAGCAGTTAATCCTGCAAAGTTTTACCTTTTGCATATTTAAATCTGGCAATGACATTAATGCTCACCTCTGCCAACTCTATAAATACAGCTGCCTGCCTGGTATAATCAGACTCAAGAGAAAGATCTGCTGCATTCCCGGAGGTGAAGCTTTTCTCCCATAAATCATCATTCCAGGCACGTCATCATAATTCTCAGCTCGCCAATTAGCTAAAATCCAAGTAACGAGTCTGTTCTGCTCAACGAGTGTCCAACCTGGCAATGCCACGAGAGATGGCCACCCCGTACTTCAGCACGAAATCCAATTTGACATATCGTGGAAGAGAATTATTGATTCAAACAAACCTGTGCTCAGACCAGATTTTCATATTCTTCTGTGCATTCATTTGGCACAAATTTCCATTTTTCTCCCTCCGTCTTGCAAGGGTTTGACTTCGGGAACTATTCCTCTCTAGCCATAACTTTCCTAAAGCTCTGAGAGCTTGGTTCAGCCCATGTGCTGCTGCCCCCTCAGTCCACCCCAACATGACGGCAAAGGTTCTAAGTCACTTAGTGCTTTCGGCTCTACAGCTTTGACTCCTGGCTTTGGAGACGCCTGTAAGTGACAGTGAGATGCACAGAGGGAGGAGGAGGAGAGCCCAACTGCATCTACCGCGCCACCCCACCGTACGTACAGCTGCGCGCCAAGGAACAACAAGCAAGCATTCTTGTCGCAGCGTTTCACTGGAAATGGGGCAGAACTTGTGTATTTTAACAACTTTTTACACTAGGGCCCACGAGGGCATTTGTTTTGCTTTTAAAAAGAAAGCCAGAGAAACTTCATAATTTTAACTAAAGGGGCTTTCAGCCTCGAAGACAAAAGGCGCACTTCTGCTTCACACCTGAGGCCGAGCCTGGGGTGTGTACAGGTGGATGGAGGGGGCTGGACTCACAGATGGTTTGTCTTTGGCTAGCCTGAAGCAGCTGAGTTCTTTCCAGAGCTGCAATCATTTATTATCCAGAAAATAAAGTCTGGTTTCTTGTCCCTCGAACACAGTGGTGGTCCTCGGCTATGATTTACCATGTGTGCTCTGAAATGCGTGCTCACACTGTTGTAAAAGGTTCTCCTTATATACAGACACACACTCTGATGATATGTTATAAAAGGTTCTCCTTATATACAGACACACACTCTGATGATACGTTATAAAAGGTTCTCCTTATATACAGACACACACTCTGATGATATGTTATAAAAGGTTCTCCTTATATACAGACACACACTCTGATGATATGTTATAAAAGGTTCTCCTTATATACAGACACACACTCTGATGATATGTTATAAAAGGTTCTCCTTATATACAGACACACACTCTGATGATACGTTATAAAAGGTTCTCCTTATATACAGACACACTCTGATGATATGTTATAAAAGGTTCTCCTTATATACAGACACACACTCTGATGATATGTTATAAAAGGTTCTCCTTATATACAGACACACACTCTGATGATACATTATAAAAGGTTCTCCTTATATACAGACACACTCTGATGATATGTTATAAAAGGTTCTCCTTATATACAGACACACACTCTGATGATATGTTATAAAAGGTTCTCCTTATATACAGACACACACTCTGATGATACGTTATAAAAGGTTCTCCTTATATACAGACACACACTCTGATGATATGTTATAAAAGGTTCTCCTTATATACAGACACACACTCTGATGATATGTTATAAAAAGTTCTCCTTATATATAGACGCACGCCTCTGATGATATGTTATAAAAGGTTCTCCTTATATACAGACACACACCTCTGATGATATGTTATAAAAGGTTTTCTTTATATACAGACACACACCTCTGATGATATTTTAAGCCTGATTTACTTTTGTGTCACCAAACCCAGAGAGTTTGGGTCAGCTGCACACATTTTCTCTCTCCAGTGTGATGCTCAGAGCATAGTAAGCAATACACTGAGCATGTATAGCAAAAGCAGTGTGGGTTCTATTACCTTAGAATCCCGATATTCATTTTTCTCCCTCGTAGCGACTGTTTTTAAGGACTTAAAATCACTGCACCCAAAACACATTGAAGGCATTTCTCTATTCTGAGCAATATGTGTGTGGAAATAAATAATGAACTCTTCTCAAGAAGTTTGAACATAGAAATCTAGAAGTCCTAATTCCTATGTATATAATTACAACTTCAAATCTGCACTACTAGGCATTAACTCCAAACACAACTAGAAGCAGTGTTAAATGTGCAGCACCCCTCAGGCACAGGGTGTGTATAGAAGTCAGAAGCGGCACCCCAATCACCTGGGATAATAAAATGATTTCAATAGCGAGCACAAGATTTATACAAGTTCCTTCTATATGGAGATGGCCATGAGTTTAGATGCTAAGTTCAGATAGAAGCGCTTTTCCTTAGCTTATTGCCCCCAGCAGGGATGAGTTACAAATTTAGCCTGGGCAGTTTAACATAACTGAAAAGTTTAAAGAAAACTATTCTGTAGTGACAAGCAAATGGGAATGAAATATGTAACTGAGAATCGTCTAGAAAAGAAGTCTGTGTGAAGACAATGGGCAGCCAAGTATCTAGGGAAATATCCCAAGATAATCAACATGGGAAAGATGAATAAAGTCCCTACAGGGGGTCATCTCATGACAGAGAGATGGACTGTCCAGTTCCCCAGGTCTAACGCTAAACTGCAACAATTCCAACCACTAGCCACAAGGGTCAACTGATTGTCTAAAATGTGTCTTGGAGTGTGGCTAGTCTGAACTGTGATGTGCTCTGGGAAATAACTTTCAAAGACCCAATACTAAAGACAAATTGCAAAACACCTCATTCATATTTTAGTTGATTACATGTTGTGTTAAAATTTTTAATTGATTATAGGAGGTGAAATTGTAATCACTTTTGTCTGTTTATACTTTTCAAAGTGGCGACCCGAAAGTTAAACTGGGGAATGCAGCAAATCTGTGTTCTATTTCTATGGACAAATTTGGCCTGGAGACAGCCCAAACTGTCACAATTACTGAGTGTGAACTTACAAAGCATGTTGTCCGCACATTTGACAGACAAGGAAAACAAGGCTTAGCTAGACTGGGTGGTGGTCTCTGCACTGGCTCCTAAGCAGTTGTGGGTTCTCTCAGAGGCTAGCGTCTGATTGTAAACCTGGGTTTTCTCCCTTGGGCATGCCATAAAGGAGAAATGATACTGTATCTCAAAAACCCACACTCCAGGCACTTTTCTTTCAGACAATTATGGGACAGGGGACCATCTCGTCTTTTGACAGGAAGGACCTTGCAAGTTGACTTACAGTCACCTAGTCAGTCACTTTCTTCATCCCTTGGCCTTGGTGATGACACCCCAGACATGCTGTCTACATTCTGTGAAAATTATCTGTATCTCAGTGAAGGATCTAAAACCCTGTGGTTATTTAGAAATTGAACAAGATTGTTTTCTGATGATTCTTACATGTCCACTGATGGATAAACGGATAAAGACAATGTGTTATATATCTATAACAGGGTATTATTTAGCCATAAAATAACAAAATCCCATCATTTGCGCCAACATGGACAGAACTGAAGATTGCTTGTGCTGATGCCCAAGCCAATGTAGGATGAGCTTTAAAGTCATCCTTAAACACGGGAGAGACGAGGGCCTTTCTGCACACTGCCATCTTTCTCAGGAAGGCTCTGTCCTCCCATTTTCCCATCTCCAATTCCTTGTCAGGACCTGACCTTGCATGCACCAAAAGGGCTTCTCTCTTCTACGCTATATCCACATCTACAAGGTAAACCTTCTCTTCTAGTAGGCAGGGTTTAATTTTTATTGTTATTACCAAGATACCAAGTTTTGTTTATAAACAAAAGTCTACACATTTATACATATGGCAATGTCTGTGCACAGAGCCCTATTTTCTGGTGGTCTGGAGTTAAGTCGAGGAACTAAGTGGGAAGAATAAAAGCCAGCTAACCCTCGCCTTCTCTGGTTCAGTGTTCATTGTGGGTTTGGACAAACTGTCTAAGGGGAAATAGACAACTGTGGATTTCTATTTTTTAAAGGGAGGGGTATCTTGCCCTATTTGCCTTCAATATAGAGAAAGAAATTGGATTAAACAGCTTTTTTTCTTCAGAAATACATCTCAGAAATTTTGACATGCTAATATACAGTCCAACTCTCCAGTGTGCAGAGGTCTCCAAATCTATTTAAACCATATAAACTTTGTTATCAAGGAATATCTGGAGAGATCGATATCCTCAGAACATACTTGCAGAAACCTTAGACCATGAAAATTCATTGTCAAAAAGGACCAATTATTTTATTTAGCTAATTATCCAACAAACTAAGTGGCTTACTAAGGACTGCACTGTACCCTCCTCTATCAGCTCATCTTTATTGAATCTCACCCCATCAATATGACTATATTTAGAGATAGTATCTATAAAGAAATAATTAAGGTTAGGTAAGGTCATTGCACATGACTCTGACCTGATAAAATTGTCATCTTTATAAAATGAGGAAGAAATGCCTCAAGTCTTTCTCTTTCCAGGTGACAGCACAAGAACTTTGAGATCTGTGAGTTAAGAAAAGACTCCACTCAAATACACTCTGCCAGAACCTTAGTCTTTGGAATCCCAGCGTCCAAATCTGTGCGAATAGAAGGCTCTCAGTCTCTGGCAAACTAATTGCTACTACTTCCATGTTTCAGGCGATAGCAATGACCAGAAGACACAGTCCTGGGTCGCAGGCAGTTTACCTTTTAGATGAAGGGCACGTTGGAAGCACATACCAACCATCTAGTGCTACACTAATCAATTTCTTGAATTAGGGACAGCAGTTCCTTGCTCCACATCCTGACTGCCGACCCTCAGCTTTGTTACCGATGACACTACAAGCGGTTTGTGAATCCTCACCTGAACAACTAGCCAACTGGATCTCTTGCTTCTCTTTCATCTTCTAGATTCGGTTGGAAACCTAGAAAGCTAAGTCTGAGTCCCCTCACCCTTGTCATGGAGTTTGGAACTGCTCCAACCATGCAGTCCCTTTCTATGCTCCCTTTAACTGCCCTTCAGAAGCCCAAATGTCCTTCAATATCTCAGCACTGTTTGTGGCCCAGTCTGAATTCTTTCTGCTCAATCCCTCTCCAGGGGAAATGAAGCCAACTGAAGCCAACACCATTGACCACACCCTATTGAGGAAGTCTTCTTAATCTACATCCAACAAGTGGCCTTGGTGACTAGGCCACATGCTAGGCCACTAGGCTCAGTCCTTAACTCACTGGAAGAGCAAGCATTTGACTTGTCCCTGCCATTACTTAAACCCCCAAACAAAAAGCCAGCAACCCAAAGTGTAACAGTTACATATACCAAGCACTAATTATAATTCTATTTGTGAAGCAGATTTCGACAATATAAGCCCTTAAAATTGAGTGTTAATATTAGACAGCTATGTAACAACTTGCAGAATTTAGACCTTGCTGATTGGTTACATCATTTAAGAATGCTGCCCGCATCCTTTGTCTTAAACACAAACCCCCTTTGCCTCCTGTTTTCATAAACTGAGATTTTCACACATTTTGATCACACTCACCCCACCCACCCCTCCCCCAATGCACCCTAGATCTACCCACCCCTCCCCCAATGCACCCTACTCAATTTTATGTCCGCTTTTTCTTAATTGGGTCCCATGTTTGTCCTATTACAGCAGCAATCACCAATATTCCTTTGTGCATGCCCTTTCTAGGTAAAGATAAGACTCACCATAGCTTCTGGCTTTGCCACTTAACACAAGAGATCCTGAAACGTGTATGAATGAGTGGAGAAAACAAAGGGAAAAAAGAATGAGTCGATGGAACCAAACACACAAAGTATACCTTGCAACAATTTTGTAGATTTCCCCAAACCTGATGTTTACTTTCAAAGGGAATATGTTTCTTGGTTGAGAGCTCAATCTTGATCTTCCCTTATGGACACACATACACACACACACACACACCAGAGAGAGAGAGAGAGAGAGAGAGAGAGGAGAGAGAGAGAGCACATAACTGTATTCTCTCTGTCTTCCTATCAGTTCTTAGCAGTGCAGACAATGAAGGAGGAAATAGCCCATGTGGGTAAAGGAAGGGAGCATCTATTGTTTGTTTTTTCTAAAGGCTCTTGTATTCTTGTATTTGCATAGCTCTTATAGTTGGCTATGGTTTCTGTGGATACACTTCCCAGAAGTGGAGCTCTTTCTAATTTTGATCACTCTGTTATCAAATGAAGATGTTTGCACAAATAAATAGCAGATGATTGGTCAAGAGAAAGCAGAAGAAACATAGATAAAAGACAACCAAAAAAGTTCAGACCTAAATGTGTACCACAGTTTCAGAGAGCCCTGGCATTCGGGGAGACACCTATTGAGAACATATGCCACATAATTATGATAAAACAACAACAACAACAGGCGCAGCACAATAGTAAATGCAAGAACTTTCTTTTTATCCAGTCCTGAAGAGTAAAGTGTTAAGGAAAGGGACAACACCTCCTGTAGCCCATGTTGTCATGTTTCAGGTATGAAGAAAGTGACAATCAAAACATCTCTCCAGTGCCTGGGTATTTCCAGAACATTGAGATCTGGGTACTCATCCGTCATCAGGCCGTGGCTACACAGTGCTCTTTGGTTCCGTCACTGATGGTATGGAATTTGATTTTTATCAGTTTGTTATTCTACTTGTGCCTGTTCTTATCTAAGCTTTTGAGGTATCAGGTGCCTGTATCGTCGTCTGTATCTAAATGCTGCTTTGTTTATTAAAGTTTGAATGTCAGAAAATATTTCATTAATGACAACAAGATGTCCTATAAGTAATCACTAATCAACAACATGTTTGAATTTCAAGATGTTTCTTAATCACCAGCTTTTGAATTTTATATAAATATGGTAGGAATGGGAGGGGGCTATTTTGGAAATATCAACCCGGGTAAATAGTAAGTGCTGAATCTGAACTTTACTGTTATTTCTGGCAGTGAAACTGGAATTAAAAATGTGTTAAACTTGAGTCATAATCTTAAGGTGTCTAAAAATCAGAAAAGTAGAATAGCGGGGAAATGAGCAGAGTGCACAACAGGATCTGAATGTTTACACGTGCCTGCACCACACTGAAAAACGTGAATTACTGCATAGCAAAGATGTATATCCAATATGTGACAAAAGCAAGAGACAAAATCTTTTTTGGGTGTTGCTTTTTTGAGACAGGGTTTCACTATGTAGCCCAGGCTGTCCTGGAACTTGTTCTATAGACCAGGCTGATCTCAAACTCATAGAGATCCACCTGCCTTTGCCTTCTGAGTGCTGGGATTAAAGGTGTCCTCCACCACCGCCCGACGAGACAAACAAATATTTGAAACAATTTGCTTTAAAACATGAGCAAGTAGCTCATGACAGAAACTAAGTTTGGCTCGAAATCCTCTGCATAACTGTCTTTTCAGCACAAGAGCATATAATATGAGTACAGGTTGACCGTTCCTGATGAGAAATCCAAAATATAAAATTCTCCAAAATATATAACGTTTGAACACCAACATAATTCCACAAGTGAAAATTTCTATCGGTCTCATGGGATGATTAAAACTCAAAATGCAGTCACGCTAAAAATGCCTATAAAATCACCTACAGGATATGTGCATAGGATGCAGACAAAACAACAAAATTTGTGCTTGGAATCGAGCTGCATCACAATACAGATTATCATATATTTGCAAAGTTTAAAACTAATATATAACATTAAAATGATATAAATTAACATGATATATATTACAAGGTAATATATATCATTTAAAGGTAATCTAATATCACATATTCCTAAATTTAAAAGTAATCTGAAACATGCAATAGCTCGAGTCCCATATATTTCAGATGAGGACTATGCAACCTGTACTTTGTTTAGTATTGGTTGACAAAAGAAAGTAGAAATGTATCACTGGAAATAGTCAAACTAAAAGAAAAATGTATTTTAAAATGTGGTTCAGTCTTGACAACATATGCACACAAACATCAAAAACGAACTCAGCAGGTTCTATGTGTATCTAGATACCTAAATATATTTGTGCGTACACATACATATATATTTATATAACAAATATAATAAAAATATCAGCTTGAGAGTGGGAGAGATGAGAGGGGCTGGAGGAAAGGTAATTGGGAAGAGCTGGACAGAGGAAAGAGGAGGAAGTGATATAATTCCACTTCAGTTAAAGGCATCAAAAATATCCCTCACCTTTTGTACACTTAAATATTTTATGGTTAAGAAATAAGTTTAGATAAGTTTTTAATACGTGCTTTAGTAGAAATGTCCCAGATTATCTATGGAGAAAGAAAGTGGTATTTGATTTTCCAGCCCTCTGCTAGGCATTATCACGAGAAACAGTTCAGCTTTTGTCAATACCATTACGATTTAGTTGTCCTCTAAGCGGTGTTAGGGACCAGGATTCAGGCGAACAAAGCATGACTGTGTGGAAGCAGATGTCACCCTGGTGCCCAGAACCCAGCGCTTCACACAGTCCCTCCTGCACTGCCCCTGTCTGCAGCCAAGAGGGCCTGACTGGTGCAGCATCTCCAGTAAATACGATTCTGGCCTGCCGTGTGTCTTCTGCCTCATCTTCCTGCTCCAGCCTCCTCAACAGGAATTTTCTTCTTCTCTTCGGGCCTCATCTGCTATCTCTTTCTTCCAATCTCTCGACAGAGCACTTCCATTGGGACACTTCTGGCCAAGGGTGTTTTTGTAAAAGACTTTCTGTTTTTCTTTACTGCCTACAGGCTAAGGCCTGAAATGTTTAGTTGTCCTCTCAGATCTTCACTGATCTGGTCCTAACTTAGATTCTATTATTTTATCTTCCTTAAAAAGCTTTAAATTAGTATTATTTTATTTTAATTGGTGAAACTATATATATTTATCATGTATGACACACTGTCCTGAAATAATTCAAGGAAGTGATTATTCAGCATGGAGACTATAGTAAATGATAATTCCTTATTCTTCCAAAATCGCTAGAGAGCCCAAGTTAAGTGATCTCGTGAAAAAGGAACCTGAGGTGGCATGTCGGTGACTGAGCTTGACGGATGCCTCCACTGTCTCCGGAGTCACTTGTCATTCCCTTCTCTTCTTTCATGTCCTTCATCTTCTCTGCACACACACAGCTTAATTTTCTCCTGGTCTCTGCAATTCCAGGTCCCCTTTAAAGCCCAGCACAGAAGTGACCAGCCACCTCTAGCACGTAGGACCAGAGGTCCGCATTAAAGCTAGTGATATCTTCTCTCTACCCGCCTGCAGTAGGAACTGTCGATTTGTAAGGGTTCGGAAATTCTTATACTTTATGTTCATCAGAGTGTCGTGTACCTGCTTTATTGATCTTATTGTTTTCTAAACCATCTGGAAGTACTTTGAGATATCTTTGTATCCTTTTGAAAATTTGACAAAGTGCAGATATTTAGTGAGTGCTTATCAAGTAAATGAAGAAATGACAACATAAACAAATGAGCAAACCATCAAAAGCTACTAAGGAAGCACACCATCGAATTAACTTGAAAGGTACAAGCACTCCAAAGTTTGCCCATCATGACTCAAGAAATTATAGCAACTAGGCACAATGGCTTACATCACGAGGGAAATGTTACGCTTCTCACTACTTGGCAAAATGCCAAAGGGATTACTTTTGTATACTGATAATTTTTCACACTTAGTAACAAAGTGAAATTATCTCTGGGGTGTCGATACTAAAACCTTAACTCATTTTTCAATGTAGCTTTGTTTCTGTGTATCCTGGGGAGGACGCAATGGGGACAAGTCTCCGCTACGATTCAGCTGGCATGGGCTGACTTAGTGTGCTCTTACATTTCTGATTTTGTGATTTTTATCTATAGCCATTCTCACCATTAATCATAAGCAGCTTAACTGTAGACACATTGGAGATGACAAACCAAGATTAAAGATGCATGATAAATGTGGCTTTAAAAACCCTTCTCTGGTTAATTTTTCATATTTATCCATCAAAAGTAGCACCTCTGGTAATGAATACTTAGCTCTAACTTCTTTTCCTTTAAGACAGTAATCCATCTTGTGGGATGATATCTGTGAAACAGCTTAAGAACTGTGGCATATACGGGAGAGTGGGAGACAGAAAACAGTTTACACAAAAGGAAAAAAGAAAGTAGAGAATGTTCAAATTCCAGCTTGGTCCTAGGTCGGTGCTGGTCAATAAACTTGGTACCAGATATAAACAAAACATTCCGTTCAACATTATGTCAACCTTCGGCACAAAGGTCATCCATCACTGTACATTAATGTTCTGAGCACCTGTAAAATCTGATGTGCATTCTTTCAGGCCATTTTTTTTCAGCTTGGTGTCTGTCAGAGATACCCCCCACTCTATGTACATTATTTATGTTGGGGGTTGCTTTCTAAATGTCACCCAAATGAATTAGCATCACGCTGAGCCTCGGAGTTAAGAGATCGCCATGCGCATTTATGTGTTTTCTCTCCCCGAATACTGACACATTTATATCCTTTCCCCGTCTGCTCTGGCTTTGGCAGAGATGCATAGTACAAGCAGTTTATTTTACTATGACACGGTGACAAAATAGAACTTTATTTATGTGGAGCTGGTTAAAAATGCTCTGGCCAAAAAATATGACACCAGTTAAGGAAATCTAATAAAAGCTCTTGTAGAAATGGTGTAAAGTATAGAGTTTTATTTGGAACTTAATGAGGGTGGTAATGCACACTGCACCTTACTGTGTCACCAAACAGCACCAGGCCAGGGTTGCTCACAGTTTTATTCTTCAAACCAGCCCAACCTCTGTTAATTTAATCAACCACCCTCAGCTTTCCAGCATTCACTCATTAATTCATCTACTTAGTCTCTTAAAACAGAATATCACATATCTACTTTCTGTAGATGAGAGGGCTTCCGTTCATGGAGTAGATGCATGGAACCATTTTAACCAGTACCTACGAGTTTGTGTAAAGGATTCCAGGCAAATTAGCTCACAAATTACAGGACAGCTAAAATTCTAACCCCTAGCTCATCTTTTTGTGTACATCCACGTAAAACCCAATATAATTTTTTTTCATCTAGTTTGTCCTAGTTTTCCATAGTGCCACACTGAAAGTGCCAGATGAAGACTAAAGTAACACTGTCTGCCCCCACCCCCCGGCATTCTGATTCTCCTCTTTGCTTTGGCTATCACAGAAAGCCCATGAGACACGAGAAAATCCAGCTCACACTTTAGAGACACAAAGAGCTTTCCGTGGTCATCCTTCCCCTCATCTCCTTCCTCCTCTCACTTCCTGTTCACTCCTGGACCAAGATGCTGCTATCAAAGACACAGAGGTCTAGGTAGATGCATTCCCTAGGCAGAACCTGGAGAGCAAAGTGTTCCCTTCTCAGCTTCAACTTGCTGGTGCTAGAGAGCCTGGTCCACGGCTGGAATCTTGACTTCGAGGCATTCTGTGTAATGTTGGGTAAAGAAATCCACCTCTTTGGATCTTAGTATCCTCATGTGGATTGCGAGTGGTATGGAGTTCCACAATATTCCATAGCTACCTCCTGCTCGACAGTTCTATCACCTAAGAACACCTTTCCCCCCCAAACACCATGGCATCTCTTTTCAACTACAGTCAAAACAACACAAACATCTCCAGTCTGAGATGTGAATTTCATTGCCTAAACAAAATTTAGTTCTTATTAGAATCTCAAGTGCAACTCCTGGTGTAAATGGAACAGTGAAACAGCAATATTTCTACTGGGGGGAGGGGTAGAATATACCTCTTAAATGATTTACCTTTCAATGTAATTTATCACCAGACCTCACCACCTACCATGACCCCCACAAAAAAAAAGAAAGAAAAGTGAAAGAAAAAGATCCTAACCAGTATAGGCTTTTAGTCATATTTTTAAATCTGCTTTAATTTAATTTAATTTAATTTAATAGAATTTGCTTATTAACATTGTTCATTTATAGAGTTTTGCTTATATTTCATTGTTAGGTGTATATTTCTCTCCTTGAAAACTAAAGGTGAAAATCTAATCTTTTTGCAGATGGAAAAATAAAGTGGCCACTAACTTGAACATATGTAACACTCTCCCTTTGGTTTCCCAAAGAAGGAAGGGGAAGGGGAAGAGTTGGGGCCAATAGAGAAGGAAGCAATGAGTCGCCTGCCTTCAGTAAGCATGTCATGCAAGAAGGGTGCCTTTGAGGGAAATTCAGGGCAGCAACATCTGGAAACAGGGGCTTTGGATTCATGTTAAATCCCCTTGGCTGTCTCAACTAATAGTTAAAGGAAGTATGTGCCATCCTTGGAATGGGATGGAGTCCTTTTGCTACAAGCTGATTAGATGCTGGGTAGCAGATCACTTACGTTTTCTGGTTCTCAGATTTCTTACCAGTTTAATAATGACAGTACACTGTTCCTGCTGGAATGAGGTGGGTATAGAATCTACAAAGACTGTTTTGAACAGGCCCGTGGATGCATCCTTTCTGTTTTCTTGGTTTAGAAGAGAAAATTTTAACCCAATAATTTATTATAAAACATGTCTCTTTATTTAACCACAGCCTAGCTTCACAGCTAATTTTGTCATTCTTATTTTTAGTCATGGGAATTCTATTCCTACCCAACTGAAATGTTTTCATTTCATTACATTGAACACTCAACCACATGTAACCATGGGTTTGGGATTGAGAAATTTATTCAGAATTTCTAGGATAATTGGGAGAATAACCAGTATTGAATAGTTCTGCTTCCCTAAAACTGAAAACCTCATTTCTCTATTTGAGGCTAATAGTGAGGGGTACAAAAGAAAAGAGATAGATATGGAAAGAATAGCAAATAAACTAATATTTTTCAAATAATAGTAATAGTTCTACCTAATTTGCTATGCATCTCAAATGCCTTTTAAGTATAAATTTCCTTCTTTTTTTTTATTTTTGAGACATGGTCTCATGTAGGCCAGGCTAGCCTGGAATTTGTCATTGTAGGCAAGGCTGGCCTTGAACTGATGCTCCCCCTGCCTCAGCTTTCCAAGAGCAGAGATAGTTTGTTAGCCCTCACACCCAGCTCAGCCTCCTGTTTCATCCTGCAGTCCAGTCTCTGGTGTCTGCCTTTCATCTTCTCTTCCAGTTCCTCCTTCCTGCCCCACGCTTCATCCCCAGTCCTATTCCTTCCTTCCAATCTCAGAGTCAGTTTCTAAAGGTAGCCTCCCTATTATTCCCCGAGTTCCTGTCTGCAGTTTACAGCATGAGACATGTAAAGTTGTGCACTGCAGCTATGCACATAGCCTTGTTTAGCAAGCTGCACCAAACACAGTTGCAGCCAAAATAAGCACGACCGTCCAGGAGAACACCTATCTAAACAGGCATAAAGCTGGTCTCCAGGCACCCCAGGCATGGAGCCATGGTAATTAGATACAACTCTTGCTTTTCACCCATCATCATGAAAAGAAAGCTCATACAGAGTATAACATAGCAATCTAATTGCTCATGTGGAATTCCGATAAATTCTCACATAGAATGCTCTTACTAGGTGCTGTAGCTTTTGCAAGCCTTTCTTGGATGTTTTCTATAAAGGACACCCAAGAAACACTCTTCTGCATTGTTCTGATATTTTGCTGAAAAAAAAAAAAACCCAATGGCCTTAACTAAATGAGTTTTGGAGGTTCTTATAAAGAGGCATGGTCCCTAGACTGACAGGCCTTTTTTTGATACAGGCTTCATATTGGCTTCGTTACAATCCTGAGCTTCAGTCTTATCCTATACACTCTGGGAACATTGCCCTTCCTACCATCCAAGCTCTACTCCTGGTAACAGAAATCTGTCCAGCTGGCACTCAAAGTGATGGTCACTGTTGGGGAAGATAAAAGTAAGTGTATGTCCTTCCACAGTTAGGAAACAGTGCCCTCCAGGCTTTGCCCGTGAATACCAGAAATAGAGGGACATATTCTTCTCTCATGTAGCAGAGAAAAGATGTAATCCCCAAACACTGACTCTGATACTTGGGTACGCTGGAAGCTAGTGTACTTAGAAGAGCTATCTGAAGGACTTACATGGTCCTTCTCAACAACTTCCCCTAGAAACAGTGCTGGAAGGAGAATGAGAGCCTCATGGCAGTCTATAATAAGCCTTACCACTTCTTAGAAATATAACGTGGCCTCAGACTGAATTCTCAAGATGCTATCTGGGACAAAACTGTAGTGGCTCCAAAGGTGGCCACTGCTCTCACTTTCCCCGACGACTCATTCTTATTCTCTTCTGCCAAACCATGTCCTCACATACAAACTTCCCATCATTGTTAGCACCCGTTTCAGACTATTCTCCAGCACAATCTTATAAAAACAGAAGCAAAGAGCGTCACAGTTAACTCAGCTACTAAAGAGACTAGAAATAACTAGAAAAGGCTACTGTGTTTTATCCAGAAGGTAAAGTAGAAATTATCTGGTATCATCACATAATCCACTATGATAATAAAAAAATTAACATAATCCACTAGCCTGTCTTATCTCCTGAAAATGATAGACTCTTTGGTAAAGTTAGACATATCAAACACAATGTACCTTTAATAATTTATACTTGTAATACCATGCTAATGATCTTTTAATGATTCTAGAATTGGAAGCAGAAGTAACAGACATATTGTTCTGAATAGGCAAGAAATTTCCTTTTAGTAGTTGAGTAGAGCCATTATTATGAATAGAAATAAGTTTAAATTTTTGGCAAGGAATTGATTGTGAGATCTGAGTTGGCAGCATTTAGGTCGTATTTTATTATGACTTTTTTTTTCTGGAGTCATTAAAGAGGTTGAAAGAAAGTCAAAATGTTCCAGAAATATTTTCCCCTTTCTTTTGGTTACAGAACAGTCCTCTTTTCCACAAACGCTTAGTCCATAACCCCCATGGTATATTAAAGAGGTTAAAGAAACGGTAAGTGAAAAGGCCATTAAGTTTATTCTATTTTTAAAATACCCCCTTTCCTGTTCTATTCCCTAAAGCCAAGCAAACTAGCTGTCCAGATCACGTGAACAGAGGGTATAAACGGCCTTCGCCAGGCTAGGGTGACTCTGGGCAGCATGTCAGCTAGGAAGGTATTTATGGTTGACAGAGGAATCAGAAAATTTAAGTTTTAAAACAATAGATTATTTATGTAGGGACAATAATAGTTCTATCTTCTTTTATTGTAAAGATACAAAACCGTGCATGCGTTTGGGATCCACATCCATAACCAGAGAAGCCATTCTACCTGGTCCTGTGAACTTGGTAGAAAACTGGGTTGAAAGCCTCCCGGCTGGAAAAGTGGCTTTTGTGACCTTTAACCTGGTTCTCTGCAGCCCCATAAGGAATGATAAGAAAAGTGCTGCATTCCTCCCCGGAGGGAAGTTGCTAACTGAAGCAGACACACCTGCAGACACTTGCCGAGAATAGTTTTCTTGTCTGCTAGGTAGATGCTCTCAGTATCTTCTCCACCTCTCCTTTGGGTCCTTATAAAACTGTACTTTTGCTAGGTTTGAAATGGCTATTTGGTGCCTTCCTTTTCATTCGTTCATATATATATATATATAATTTCTTAGTTTGAGTCCATAAAAAAGCCAATGGACAAACATGGTTTAATGAATATAGTTTTACAACTTTCTCATAAATTAACCATCATATACTGAAATCAACTATCAATAAAACATTTCTACATATACTCATCCTAACTTGTGAACTTGTGTTTATTTATAAACAGAACATTGAGTGCAAATCAATGCAGATAAAATTCTTGGCAGCAATTCTACACAGTGGGCTAAGCATTTTTCTCTGTCTCCGTGTTAATTTGCTCAGTGAACCCTTTCATTAGGGACTGTAGACTTAGATTCCTCATGGATGTTCACAAAGATTAATTCTGTGTGGTGTGCACGTCTGCTCTCTGTTGAGAGCCACCATGGAGTGTCTTCTTCAAGTGCTAATCTCAAGGGTGAAAGAATCAAGCCCTGGGATCGGAAGAGGCTTTGTCGCCACGATAGAACCACTCACAGCCTTTGAATAAGTTGGGTATATCCATGGGAAGCAGTTTCCTCACTTATAAGACAGGAAGAATAACTCTGGGAATAACATACTAATGGGGGTCGAGCTCTAATAATCCTCTTGTGAGAGGCACAGTAACCTTGCTGTGCTCTGTCAACACTCAACAAGGATGCATTCAGGCATTAAGCAAAGTGATTATAAATACTGGTAGAATTGGTACCTGTGTATAATCACATAATTCAGTTAGTGTGATCTCTTGAAACTATAATTTAGTTGCATTCTTCAAAACTATAGACTATCCAACATGTACAAGCCTATTTGGCTTTATTAAATAAGAATTATAGACATGCTTGTGATGGGGGAATGCAACCATTTTTTTCAATCCACTTCATCTTCTTTCTTATTTTATCGCTTCAAATTTTCTTAGTAGGTTTTGCTAAGTTCTCTAAAGAGTGGTTTTCCTTCAGCTTCACCTTTGTCTTTCAGTTTTCTAATCCCTGTGCAGTTCTAAAGCCTGTGGTAACTTAAAGGCAATTGCAAAGGTCACGAGCTCACTGCCTTCCAAATATGTTAGTTTGATTTTGCCCCCAATTTTTCTTAGCTTAGCTTCTCCCTTAGCATCTCCAGGAACAATTAAACTGAGGAGAAATTAAACATTATCCTTTTAAATGCTGATCCAGAAATACAGCTATATTTTGGTCGAAGGGCATCCTGTTTTATATTATACATACCATGACTTTATAAAGTAAGAGTTTAGAATTCCACATTTGCTATATAGAAACATACGCACACACGTGTGAGCACGTGTGTGCGCGCGCACACACACCCTTCGCATTCCGCTAAATTTGATCTTAGGATTTTGTTTTGTTTTAATATGATCACTTGCTTTTTATAGTTTAACTTTGCTTAAAATTTCTCCGCATTTTAAAATTTACTAAATGTGTCTATGTGACTGTGTGTGGGCACATGTGAAACTGGGGAGTTGGCTGTCTGTTTTTATCGTGTGGTCCTGAGGATTGAACTAAGGATGTCAGGATTGGCAGTAAACACCTTTACCCACTGAGCCATTTTACTGGTTCCAACTTAATTTATACATTACTCTTACAAATTTTCTTTTATTCTTTTTATTTTGTAATTAACTTTATTATAGAAAACTATAGTAAAAACAACACACCAAAATTAACCAGACACAAATCTCATGTCAACAAACTTCTAACAGTTACAAGCATTCTGAATTGCTTGAGTCTTGTGTTGAATTTTACACCTTCTCTATCAAATACATTTTCATGCACTTACACAGCACCAGAAACTAAAGCTCCATGACAGAGTTATGATGAGAAAAGTAATTGGATTTGCATCTTCATTCATAACTCATGTTCACTGCCTGCATCAGTCATTCCTTATCTCCTAATAATTTTATTTATATATATTATAGGCTAGGTTCCTCATATGGGGGAAACATGGCTTTTTTCTTTCTGACACTGTTTTATGTCATTAATAACATACATTCTAAGTCCATCCATTTTTCTGCAAGTGTTGTGATTTAATTTTTCTTTAGAGCTGAATAGTATTAGACACATACATACATACACACACACACACACTTCCTTATCCATTCATCTGTTTATAAAAATATAGGTTGATTCCAGTTCTTTGCTATAAAGAGTAGGGCAGCAAAAAGAGCAAAATAAAAATTATATAAAAAAATAAGTTCTTAATTTTAACAAAAGGTACAGATTGCATGAAGTATTGGGATTTACAGAATTTTTTTATAATCCCTAGCATCTAATTTTAATTTTTAAAGAGGCTCATTTGTTTTCAATATATAAGTACAAGTGTCTACAAGTACATAGACACACACATACATGCACATAAACATGCAGATACACATGAAGAGGAACAATTTGAGAAAAGTAATTCCAAATAATGTACTCGAACAATAGGATCACAAAGCATTAATATGTGTGTGTGTGTGTGTGTGTAACTTGTTTTATTGAGGTAGGGTTTCTTTGTGTAGCCTTGGCCATCCTAGAACTCACTCTGTAGCCCAGGCTGGTCTCAAACTCATGGAGATCTTTCCTGCCTCTGCCTCCCAAGTGCTGGGATTAATCGTATGAGCCACCACCACCAGGCTATCAATTGATTTTCATTTTATGGGTATTGGTGTTTGATCTTTGTGTATACGTCTGTGTGCCCCACATGGACGTAGTGCTCACAGAAGCCAGAAGAGAGTGTAGGATCCCCTGGAACTGGGGTTGCAGATGGTTGTGAGCGGCTATGTGCTGCTGGGAATTGAACCTGGGCCTTCTGTAGCATCAGTCAGTGCTCCTAACCACTGAGCCATCTCTCCTGACCTAATTTTTTTTTTTTTATAAAGAAGGCACCAAAGGTTGAAATACAACCGTAGTATTTCTATTTGTTCCCATTACAAATAAAAATAGAATATTCTGGGTCAAGGTTAATATTTTTTAAGAGACAAATATTTTCTTTCTGGGTTCAATAGCTTCATTCACACCCAAATAAAATTTTGTTAAATTATGATCTTGAGATTAAAAGTCATAATCATAGCCTGTAAAATATTACTAGCCATTAGATAACAACAACTTATGGCTAGGCCTCAGGTTTGGGATTAGAACTACACCAAGTTTAAGTAAGGGGACTTGCAGACATAAGAGTCAAGCACTCTTTACAGGGGTCACAGCTATGATCATGACCAACAGCAGACAGGATTTTCAAGGTGGCTTCCCCTGTGTTTTTCTGACTTAATTAGTACCCCTCGAAGAAATATTTCAAGAAAAAGAGAAAGAAAAGTGTGTGTGTGTCAGGCAGGTTTGCTCTTCAATACAGTGGTCTATTATGTCATGGACAGCCTATCAGCTAGTGCAGAGAGAAAGGTCCTCCAAGAAACATGGAGATAAGTGGAATTACTAAACTCCTGAGTTATTCAAAGGACTAGTTTGAGTTTTTTTTTTAATTTTGTTTTGTTTTTAAATCTATTCAACTCAGATACCTCAAATGAAAACTTTCGTATGTCCTGGAGTGGATTCGGCACTTCCTGGATGGATGTATTCCTGAAGTGGGGATCGCCTTGCTCCTACTGCACCAAATGGCTCACAGGAAATGTCTACAGGTCTCCCTCTGCATCTACACCATTCTTATGCCTCACCATTCACAACTGTTGCTCCCCCAGCATTGTAGGTGACTAACAACTGCCATTGTCTTGTACAGAAAAGTTTCTTAAACTAGGCTGTTTAGAATTAGTACCTGAGAGCAGCAGGATTCTTCAGATGAAATTTGGGAAAGCAGATGATTCTGCAGGGAGCCTTGGGGGCATAGATTTTGGGAGGACTAGGGCCTTATCTCTTGACTACCAACTCCTTTCCTGACATCTCCTTCATCAGCCCCTGTGGGATTCTGAAATACCTTTGTAAAAAAACCTTTGAATGAGACAGCAAGAAGAAACTCAATCAAGGGATTACATGGTCAGTGAAAAACCTCAATTAGACAGCAAAAAACACATTTTTTTGTGATTTGAATTTCTATTTCTCCGAATAATTAACTCTGTAGTTCAATCTTAATATATCTGCCTCTATCCCAGATTTTCCCCCCTCAGTGGTTGATTCACTGGAGAGTAAAGTCAAGGCAGTACGGTCCCTGCCGCAGACCTGGTCCTCCAGAGTGGGAAAGAAGCAGGCATGTCTTCCTATGTGCCATTCTCTCACACCCCCACAAACGAACCCTATCTTTTCCGGTCCTGTCTCTTTTTATGTTATAAGTCCTGTCTCTTTTATGTTATAAGTCCTAGTAGGGTTTATTGTCTATGTAAATTTTGTCTCTACATGTAGCAAGGGACTATTTAAATACAAGCTAGTAATATTACTTGGTAGGCATTGCTAAATAGGGTCAGTAAGAATACCATCTTGAAAACTCAGAGGTGTTTTGTTTGTTTTGCATCTGTTAATTCTGCATAGCCTTCCCCCACCTATTAGGGAGGGGTTTCTAGGCAGATGAAGTCCGTTGCCAAGCAAACAAATCTGCCTCACTCTTAAAAGACGCCTCCTGCTATTATTGCATCACAATGTATATGAAATAGATGTAATAACAAGTTTCCGCTTTCCCAATGCTGTACCAACTACATGTCCATTGTAACTAGCAACAACAGCTAGGCACTAAGTGGTGGGGACTAGAGACATTAAAAATAAGGCCCAGCAGTCACTGTCCCTTCCCTTATGGAGTCTGCAACAGGGACAGGAGGGTAGACACAGTGTATTGGAGTGCGTGCATAGACGTGTGTGCAAATAAAACAATTTTCAATAACAAGCAAGCAGGACAAAGTAAGGGATGTTGAGAGCTCTGAGAATGGGAAGCACAGCAGTCAGAGAAGGGCATGCTTAGCCACGCCTCTGTGCTTGTGCTCAATGGAAGGAGTGTGGCAAAAACCAGAATCAGAGGGCAGACCAGAAAGGAATATTCTTAATGTGAGGAAAAGTGAAATGTTCCTGAAAGGGGGAAGAAAAAGTGGAGCAAAGTCTAAAGCTACTTCTCTATTAGTCCACATGCACTGGGATTCTTTTCCTTCCTAGCCAGAGAGCAGAGCTAAGCCCCTACGCTGAGGGTGGGAGGTCCTGTTGATTGACGGGTATTCACTGGTGAGTCACAGTCGGTCATTCCTGACAATTCCAGGTTATTATTACATGTAGTGGAGCAGTGAATTCAATGGCTGGAAAAGGAATGGAGAGAGCCTGAGAAAGAAGGTTAGGCGCACCGAGAAAAGTCACCTCCATGAAACAGGAAATCTTTTCTCTTGTCAGAGCGTCATCCATCAGGCTGGGGGAAACGGCGGGGACATAACCTACTACTTCTTAATAGGCTTCTGCACAGAGAGTGGCTTTGAAGCAGCAGCTGCCCACAGTAAATTTCACTGACCCTTAGAGCCTTTCTTCGAGTTTTCCAACTGTTTTGTCTCCTGAGCCGCAGCTCAGTGTTGGGTCCAAGTCGCAGCACCTGACTAAACTAAGGAGCCTGCCCGATGAGAACGGAAAGTGTTCCATGATGTTGTCTTTTCTGAGCTACCCCAACAGTGAGACATGATGCCATTCCATCTGGCCATAAAATGTATTCTTTCCCAGGGAGAAGAGGCTCAGCGAGGGATTTGTATTTTAAGGTCTAGTGTTTTACTGTACACATATCAAAGAACATAGAGTGAACCAGAGTCCAATTCCTACATAATGCGGTCAGGGAGCCAGGTCTTCTCAATAAAGCAGAATTAACAAGTCAGAATAAGATCCTAGGCCTTTAGAGGTCATCTAAGCTTTAATTTCTTTTTAACCATGAAGTTTCAGAGGCATAAAAACCAAAGGCTGGTGTTAGAAATGAGCAGAGTGGAAACTTGGAAAACACATTTGAAGATCTGGGTTTCAACATTTCACAACAATTCCAATTAAGTTAGAAAATATAATGCTTACGTGCCAAGTCAACACAAATTATTCCAATAAATAAAGATGTTGCATTTGATACCTATGGTTGATGATCCAGACCCTCTGCTCGTCAGGATGTGGGTGGATGCTTTTCTAAGAACAGGGAAGACTACACCTTTTCATAGAGCCTATGTAGGCTACAGAACTTCTTGACATGAGACTAAAACCCCAAACCTCAGTCTACCTGGCATGTGG
This sequence comes from Microtus pennsylvanicus, assembly GCF_037038515.1. NCBI lineage: Eukaryota > Metazoa > Chordata > Mammalia > Rodentia > Cricetidae > Microtus > Microtus pennsylvanicus. The sequence goes on along the minus strand of NC_134592.1, from coordinate 54,568,578 downwards.
CTGTCTGAACTCATGCTGAGTTTTTATTTCTCTTGAGAGGAGTATTAGGGAAAGCACCAAACTCCAAAACTCTCTTTTGTATTTTGATTCTTTTGCTCCAAGCAGAGCAGGGAAGGAGAATTCTGGAGATCCAAGCTTTCCTACCTGAAATGTGTTAGGACCTTGGGGAAAGTCTTCAGAATCTATTGTCTCTATTAGCCTTGAAGAGATCGAAATAAACTCTTATCAAACTGTCAAGATTAAGTATTAATTTAATGGACTCATCTTCTTGGTTTCTGCTCACTTTCTTTAGTCAGGAAACTTCCAGGAGGGGGAAAAATATGATGTCTCAACGACTATTATGAAGAGAAGTCCTTAGAATATAGCTGACATTGGGATTATAATCATCACCATACTGCTTATCACAGAGATCATAGGCTGGGCGCGTTTCATGCCTTCTTTCCTTGAGGTCTAAAGACCTTCTTTCCTTGAGGTATGACTCCTTAGGTCTAATACAGCATGGCCAGAATAGGCTCTCAGGTTGAATCAGGAGTGGTTGTACACACCATTTGTCCCAGCACTTTAAGAACTAGAGGCAGGCAGATCATAGAGAGTTTCAGCCAGGACCACATACTAAGACCCAGTTAAGAAAAAAAAAATAAGAAAAAGAAACATTGGTTTATGGAATCATAAATCTTGAAGGAATATGAGCCACAAATAATAATTTTCTAGTTCATGCACAAAAAGTCACCAGGCTGAGGTTATGCCATGCATGCATATACCTTTACACCAACTTCAAAGTGAAGGAAACCTCCAATTAATTTTATATTTTAATTGCTAGTATAATAAAACCAACTAATTATGAACTAATTATATACCAATAACAAGAAGAAATTAAGCCAATAATTAGCAGTAATAACTGAAGAATAGCATTACTAATTAGTACTTTAATCTCAAAGGTTGAGTCAAAGAAAGAATAAATAAGCCAGTTTAGGCAAAGAAGAAAAAGAGAAGGACTCAGCACTAACTTCTAAGATCAGGCTGGTATTTATTCCAAGTCTACATAGCTGAGCCATTTCAAGTGGCTGGGTTTGTTTCAGCCATCAACTACTTTGAGTTTTGTATAACCCAACCCAGTCTTTTCTTTTAAGTATCTTCCTGCTTATTTTGAAGAAAAGGTAATAAGTTCTCAACTTTTAGAAATATTATGAATGTTTAGTTCCTTGAAGTTATCTTAAAAGAAATTCTAGAGTTGAGGATACAGCTCAGTAAGTAGAGAATCTACCTAGATTTTAAAAGTAATAGGTTCAATTCCCTGTACTAACCCCCTTAAAAGAAATTCTTAAAATGCCCAGTATCTTTAAACTCTTCACTTACATATCATTTGAATATTCAGATATCCATGCATTGAATGTATCTATTGGTTCCTGTTAAACGGTGTCAAAGACCTTGTAGCAGAGGAGACAAATACACAAGCAAATGAAGCTCTTCAAGACTTCTGTGTGTGTGTGTGTGTGTGTGTGTGTGTGTGTGTGTGTGTTTGACAGGATTTCTTTATATAGCACAGGCTGGTCTTCCTGTTTTGGCATCCCAGGGCTAAGGTTTCAGGCATATGCCAATATAGTCAACTGAGATTTTTACAGCTCAAGTAAAATGAAGCTACTGAGCTGATACAAACTGATAAGCTTTCTGAGTGCCTTCTGCATCCCCCACTCCTCGGTTAGCACAGAAGGGGCAACAGCAGGCTTGTGTTCTTGATCAAAGTATCAGTCTTACTTGAAGATGGGAGAATTGAGTCTCATACTATCACAAAATAATGAAATACTGTTTGTGATTATTGCATTATAAAAAAAGGCAAAAGCTGGGTGTGGTTAAGTAACCATTCCAGAAGCTAGACAATATTGAGTTTAGAGCCAGCCTGAATTACATGTAAGACCACATCTCAAAAAATAATAAGAATACACTTGCACACACAGATGGGGATATTGGAGATTAATTTTAATTATGTGTATTTAACTAGAGCACACATATATTTATTTATCAAGAAGTAAACATGTAAAAGTATACTAGTAAAATAGAGAATATAAAAGTAATTAAAATACTGGTCCTAACCATCATGAATATTAAATTCTATTCAGAAAGGAAAAAGCGAATAAAAAATTACAAGGTAAGGCATTTGTTCACAGACCAGAAAAGAGGGCAAAGATAGTGAAAACTGACCAGAGGGCACGTTTGTAGAGAGACAAGGTAGCATAATCAAAGGTGACTTTAGAGAGAAGATGTATTTGAGCATGCTCAAAACAGTCAGCAAGAGAGAAAAAGTCAGAGAGTTCAGAGCAAACAACATGGGGGAGGGGACCAGGGACACACAATAAAATTAGAGAAGCCCAAAATGCCAGGAAGATGCAGTTACAGAGACTATCCTGCAGAGAGAGAATGGAAGATCCATTGGCACGAAAATAAAGAGCCAAATTCGTTCTCCAGGCCATAAAGAGGCACTAAATGTCTGGCAACATAAATTTAAATAACTATTAAAGCTATATTTTAGGAAGAAAAATCCAGAAGCCATGTTTTAAATTAGGATAAAGAAAAGTTTTTATTGGGAAAATTCAACTTAAAGGACCAGGAATTATATTATAAATTCAGATTAAATTCATTTGTAAAAGAAAACTTAGGGATTAAAGAAGAGAAACAGAAGAGATGTGATTTGAGATCACAGGAAAAGGAAGAAAAGAAGGAGAGGTGGCCGGGAGACTACTGGGGCAGAAGGAAAAGTTAGACAAATTTAATTTTCAAAACAAAATTTTACTAGAATATAGCCAAATATGTTACACGAAGGAAGACAATAGTTAAAAATGGATCAGTCTGTTTGGGAGGGTTTGGCACAATGGCTCAGCAGGAAAGGCACTTGTTGGCAACCCCGGCAACCTGAGCTCAATCTACATGCCGAAGAAGAGAGCCAACTCCTAGAAATCGTCCTCTGACTTCCAGACATGTGCTGTGTCACGTATGTGTTCATGCATGTGAACGCACACACACACACACACTTTTAAATGTTTTTAAGAAAAGACTATTTGAAGAACTCTATAAATTTTAGTTTCTAAGTTTTCATAGAAAAACATTAATAAGAATTCTGCAGTAAGACAATTTTGCAGACTCCAAAAGAAGTGATTGGAGGTGAAATAAAGGGATATTGGGATGGGCTCCTTAGAAGAATGGGAGGAGATCTGGTTTTCCAGTGTTACATAAGCTAATCACAGTCTTGAAAGGTTACTGATCTTGATGATCCTAAGTCCTAGAATGACTGCGATGCTAACAGACATGCTCTAGCACTGTTTCCACACAGTCGGCGCTGCCTCTTCTTGTCAGAAATGTGAGTCATCCTTGCTCTTAATATCCCCTCCACTCCTCGGCATATACAGAGACCTTTGTTTTGACAAATCTTGCAGATCTGAGACCTCACCTTAAAGGAGTAGCATCCATTTAGCCAGGTCTGGGCACACACGGTGATCCCTGCACATGGGAGGTGAAGGTGGGATCAGGAATTCAATATGACTCTCAGTCAAATAGTAAGGTCGAAGTTTAAGGCCAGTCTGGTATGTATGAGAACTTATCTCAAAAACAAACAACAAACAAGAAACACCCTCAAACCAAAACACAAACAAACAAACAAAAAATCACACAGTAATCTTATGTTATTTCAATTTACCTAGAAATTTCAGGGGATTGCCAAATAATCTGAACGCTTATATTTTCTGAGCTACCAAACATTTTGCTGTAAAAAAATATTCTAGAACAATGGACTGATCTGATGGATAATTTGTAAAGAAAACACATAGTTACCAATAGCTAAAACTTGGCCGTCTGATATAACTAAGGATGCACACAGACTAGTGGGTATGAGTGCCTGCCTCCTATGTCAACTCTCCACAGATACACACTGAAGGAGGCAGAGCTCTGAGGCCAGACTACGCAAGCTGGGAATATATAGACAAGGTCGAGACATTCTGATGGATGCCTAAGTATATCCTGGTTTGTCTAGAAAAGTTTAACAAGAAAATTACAGATTTTTATTTTGTAAAGAAGTATAGACAAAAATTACAAATATTTAATTATTTCTATGCCTCGATGCATACATATTCAATATTACAAGTATGAAGCTAGGATTATTTATTAGTCTGAAAATCTATTATATATGTTGAATAAAACAAAATAAATGCAATATCTGGGTAGATTTATCAACAGAGAGCTTGCATATATAAAACAAAACACCACAAAAGACTGGGCACGTAGTCAGAAGCTAAAGCAGGAAGGTCATATGTTTGAATTCAATGTAGCCTAAATATTGGGACTTTCCCTCCCTCCCTCCACTCCCCCTTTCTCTCTCTCTCTCTCTCTCTCTCTCTCTCTCTCTCTCTCTCTCTCTCTCTCTCACACACACACACACACAAACACACACACACACAAACAAGCACACAAACAAATAGAAGGAAAAAAGTCACAACAAAACTTAAACCAATGAGGTCGTGTAATAAAAGCCAATAAACTGTGGACCCAGAGTTAGAAGGAAGAGATCATACAAGTGCTAACATTTCAACTTAGAAGAGAACAAGGTGGGTCCTGACTCCTTGACCTAGAACTATACAACCATGGTGGTGGTGATGGTGATGACGAAATGATGGTGACAACCGCCATTTTTAAAGCATTTGCAGGGACACAATCTTATTTAATCCTAAGAAGAAAATCTTTTAATTATCTTCATTTCCTAAATGAGGAAACTGAAGGCTCCTGGAACACCTAGCAGGATATACAAGATGAAGTAGAAGAAGGAACAACAAAAGTCTGACTAATGAAACCAAAGAAGAAATATCTACAAAAGAACTGTGCTGGAGAACGTGGATGCACAGCAGATAATTAAAGTTACATAATACTAAAATAGCTATTGAAATTCAATATGAACCAATGGGAAATATAAGAAAGACATCTTTTTTCTTCCAAGGCTAGCCTCTATTTAGACCAATAAGGAAGGATTTTGTATGTTTATGTGTATTTGAATTGTGTATACAGATGACCATTGCTCAAGGAGTACAGATGTATATTCACTAAGTTTTACAAGCTCAAAAGTTAAAGTGTAATATTAAAATAGTCATCTTCGGCTGAGAAGCTTTGGAAGAACCTTGATGGCTCAACCATTTCCCAGGTCATCCATGATACACGGATGATATTCAATGTCCAAATAAATCTCTGGTGACTTAGATTTGCTACTCTCTCCTTGGTAGCACTACTGGTAGCCCCAGACCCACAGATGGAAGACACGGTGAGGAAAACAGTTGCTAATGCAGTGGCTTTAGCAACAGTCCCAAGAGGAAGAATCAAAGTTCATGACATCCCACAAAAGCAGAGTCACAGGAAGACACAAACTAGGAATGAAAGTTTGCAGGGCAAACATCTGTAAGCAGGCTACTGTCGGGGAGGCCAATTGAACTCTCAGGCAGTTCCTTGCCAGGCAGGCAATGTAAACCAACACCTCAGCCTTGGGAATTTTTGTTCCAGATCAAAAGGACAACAGCAATGCCATCTGCTGTTTGCTTAGAAAAATGGTAAGAGCAGATGTTTCCATGTGCTGACCTGCCATCCCTTGACTAAGAGGCCACTTGAAAAATAATCATGAAATAGCCCAGGAGAAACATCTGCACAGTGTACAGCAGACCACCAATCGCGCAGTGTAGGAGAGGAGAGAGGTGCAGTGACTGCGGGCCGGTCCCACCACGCGGTGCGAGGCCTTCACATGTGCAAGTCATATGAGCACATACGAAGTCAAGACCAGAACAAGAGCAGTCCCTGTGGACCTGAGTAATTTCAGTGGGCAAATCCTAAACTATTTCAAGTATTTCAAAAGGCTCGGCGCTTCCCTTTGTTGTTCCCTATGATATCATTTCACTTTTGTTTAGCCCATAGTTTAGGCATCACTGAAATCAAGTGATTAGCGACCCCAAAAGAACAAGCTGTAGTTTGTATATGGAAGAAAAGGCAAAGGCAAAATGCCCGTGGAGTATGAGTCCAGGACTTGGTGAGTGGATTTGGTCTCCTCTTCTATTATCCTAGCTCTAAGAGGCCCTCAGCCCCAGGGTGATGCTGATGCAACGCAGGGCTCCTGGGAAGGCTGAGTCACTTCACTCGCCAGCCACCAGGCAGGAAGGCAGAAAAAAAGGCCTCTGAAGAAAGGAAACGTCATTTAGGATTTGCACCCCACGAACACTTCCCTTTCTTCTGTGGCCACACCTGCAGCCGCCCTGTGCAAGATCATCCTCTTGCTTTGACAGGGGCCTCGCAAAGCAAAGCCCTAGTCAGCCTCCCCTGTCTTTCCACAGGCAGCAAGCTCTCACCCCACCCCCTTCCCAAGAGCTAATCATCACCTCGGCCAGAGCACAGATACTGTGGAATCGACGTTACTCAAGAAATCCCCATCTTTCCAAAGCATGCCCTCTCCATGCGCACACGCAGAACGAGATACTCACAGGACCTGTCTTTCTTCTTCTAACAAGAAGAAGACACTCATCTATTTGAGAATTGATTTTCAAGTTTTCAAGGCATTCATATTTCTTTCCCAACTTCATTTCATTACTGACACCATTCTCTTTCCGTTTATTTTTCCGACCAACCATTTGATTGTAGATTTGGTCATTATTTTTGGTTGAGGCTTTGGTGTTGTGCTTTAGAGGAGCAGAAGTCGGGTCCTTCAGAAACAAAAACAAAACTGCTTCCTCCTCTGATGGAGACGTGCTCTGCCACTGCCTAGGAGGGCTGTCTCTCACTCCGCTTGACAGATCCAGTAGCTGATAGCAAAAGCTCCAGTATCTGATAAAATTGATAAGGATTCCTGTTGTAATTAGAAAAAGCAGCGCAGGAGAGAAAGACACCACGGGACAGAATTCAGGTGGAGGGGATTTATTTTTCCTTGGGGGGAAAGTGAACGGGAAAAGGGGGAAGGGGAGAGAGGAGACAGCTTCTGGAGACAGAAGAGAAAAGAGGAGAGGAGGGAGAGAGAGACAGATGGACAGACAGAGACAGAGAGAAAAAGGGAGGGGTGGGAGGTGGGCAGAGCCCTTTTAAAAGGGAACACAGTGAATGTGTGCAGGTGGTGCTCTTAGTGGCTCCAGCTGAGGACGGATACCCCAAGGTCGGGCCAGTACCTTGAAGACTAGCAATTTTGAGGAGAGGTTTCGCTACCAACGCCTGCTCTATTACAAAACCACCAGAAACCAACTCTGGAACAGGGCCCAGGTTATCTTCCAAAATCCTGAGGAAGAAGTGCAAGGACTGGTGATATTTCCTTTTTTTTCTTACAGCAAGAGAGAGTTAGGAGGAAAATGTCACAACATAATGACTTTTAATTGTAATGTAAATGGGCACTTGTAGGAAAGTTGGTTTTCTTGTATCTTTTCTTGTATAGAGCTATTATTTCTATCACCCATCATCTCTTAGAGAATATCGGAATTTATGTATCACTTAATAGTTAAAACACAAAGATTTTACTCCTTTAACAACATGGGTTTTTAAATTTATAATTTTATTTAATATTACTATGTGTATATACAATGGGGATTTGGTCGTTTTTTTCACCAAGGGTTGCAGATTGGTTATCATGTCACCAGGCTGACATGCAAGTGCTTTTGAGCTGCTGAGCCATCTACTTGGCCATTCATTGCAATTTCTTTTAAAGCAAATCTCTCATTAGCTCCTCCTTTGGCATGTTTGAAATTTTGCCTTTAATTATGCCCTCAGAGGTTTTCCCACCTCTCTACCAGGTCCCGTTTTCTGTGTGCACATGCCTCTGGGACTGTGTGTGCATGCATATGTGTGCGCTCATGTGTGTGTGTGTACATGTGTACATATACGTGTCTGGTATATATGCACACACGTGTGAGCATGTTTGTGAAGCCAGAGGAAACCCTGGATGTCTTTCTTGGTACTCACCTTCTTTTAAGACAGGGTGTTTCGCTGGTCTAGAACGTATCTATCAGGTTAGGCTGGCCATCCAAGCCCCAGTGATCCATCATTTTTACCTCCCTGTGCTCGGATTACAAGCATTTACCACCACACCTGAGTGTTTATGTTTCCAAGTGAGTTCTAGGGGATGGGACTCAGGTCTCTATATGTTTACAAGGCAAGCACTTTGTCAAGTAAGCTATCCCTCTGTCAGTCTTTTACCATCCTCCCCCAACCCCTGCAATGACACATTCCTCAATGGTACACAAACGTTTTCCTTTGAGTGTCTGAAGTTCTGAAATATTGATTGACATCTTGGGGCAACCACTGGCAATAACAAGATTAAGCTGGACAGAATTTGGTTAAAAAAATCAAGATATTACTATAAAGTAAAACTCAAGATATTACTAGAAAGTATTGAGTAAATGATTGCTTGGTTTCTTATGCGACATAAACTAATTCTGAAAGAGTATCTATTCAAACAATTCTAACATACTGATTTTGATGGTTAAGGTTGAGATATCCATTTAATTCCTATATTATGATGACACTTATTAGCCAAAGTAGAATACAACATCTAACATAGTACAAAATGGAAACTATAACACCTACATACAGCGACTATGCTCTGCATGTACTTGATTTAGGAGTTTTGCACATTGCACACCATTTTCTATTTAGACTTGGTTCTCTCAATCCAGACTGAAGTGTCCCTTCTGGGAAGACGCAGAAGATCCTGATGCCTAAGCCATTCACTGACAGTAAATTGGGCGTATAACCAGGACTATTGTTTGGTTAGGTTGCTATAGTCACTTCTACCAACCAGCTAATTTTAGTCTTAAGCTAACAATACACTCTAACAGGTTAGACAGCAGTATGCTGGTGTTTGCCAAACACAAGTCTTTGCTAAGTACCTGGTCCTTTCAAGGCACTCAAAGCAGAATACAAGGTCTTCACCTTCCAGTTTACATTATTACCTTGGAAAAGAAGTTCATCAAAAATAACAGTACATTAATACAGAATAAAAGAAGACTATAAAGGAAGCTAAAGAACAAGCAGAGACAACATGTCCTAAGCGTTTCATACTTTATCTAAACAACTTTTAGTTAACTAAAGAAAGGACAGGTCGCACGAGTCAGATCCTCCAGACCCCATTTTTCAGCTTTTATGAGTAAATTAAATGCAGCGCTCTCATCTACGTCCTACTTTCTGTTGAGACAGAAGTACCCTGCTTAGGACAAAGGGTCCGTAGAACTGTAACAGCAAGCTGAGACCATAGAGACTCAAAGTGGAGTTAAAACACATTCCTTAGTCTGTTACCAGAAGCTAATTCTCAATTAAATCAAAAATTTCCTACAGAAAGAGTACAAAATCTGGGAGGGCTGAGATGGGGTATCCGCTGATCTAGAGAAGCCCCAAGCTCAAGGACATGTTTGGTGGCTTGTGGGATGTGACTATACAAGACGGATGGGTTGTTCAAGATTATTCACTAAGACATTGGCAGGGGCTCCACAAAGATAACCAATGAACTGAGTATTTGGGTCACTCAGTCCTCCACAAGCTTAATGTTGTATTGCCTGAATTTATTGCTTGAAAAGTCACTGATCTGAGTGTTTGTCCCGAGGTTACGTATAAATGTTGCTTCTAATGGTCGTCCCACTGACCTCACACAATCAAGTATCCTGAAAGCAGCTGCAAACCAGGATGTCTGTCATTGTGAACATGAAGGGATGCTCTTCTTTCAGGTAACAACGGGATTTCAGGATGTCTGTCATTGTGAACATGAAGGGATGCTCTTCTTTCAGGTAACAACGGGATTTCAGGATGTCTGTCATTGTGAACATGAAGGGATGCTCTTCTTTCAGGATGTCTGTCATTGTAAACATGAAGGGATGCTCTTCTTTCAGGTAACAACGGGATTTCAGGATGTCTGTCATTGTGAACATGAAGGGATGCTCTTCTTTCAGGTAACAACGGGATTTCAGGATGTCTGTCATTGTGAACATGAAGGGATGCTCTTCTTTCAGGTAACAAGGGGATTTCAGGATGTCTGTCATTGTGAACATGAAGGGATGCTCTTCTTTCAGGTAACAACGGGATTTCAGCACCACACTTAACTTCACAAAGGATTTTACAACCTTTAAGCTCATTTTTACAGAATTTATAGCAAGCAGGAGCTGCTTCAGTACAGCATAACAGAAAGTATGAGTCGCTGAAGAAATAAAGTCATTCGGTGGTGTCAGTCTCGCTCTGAACACTCCTTAAGGAATGAGCCACGATAGACAAAAAAAGCACGGTATTACTCAATATTATTCAACCATCACAACATAGTAGCCTTATTTTTATCGGGCTTATACTCATGAAACAAAGAGAGTCTAAAATAAACACAGGGATGTTTTAATGACAGAATTCCTTAATCAAGAAAGAGTCCTATCTAAAGTAGATTACTTTTTAAAAGTTAGCTTCCACGGGTACATATAACAAAATAATATGCCCATTATTAGAAGAGGACATGTACCTGCTTGGACTATTTTCATTTCTAAGCCTATATTTTAAGAATATATTCTTTGGGTTTTTTTTGTCCTCAAAACTAGCCAACAAAATGTCTAATTGCTAACATAAAATATGAAGAGTAATGTTTCAAAAATTTCATATTTTGTCAAACATTAAAGATACTTAGGCTTAGATACCAATACAGGTTTTTAAAGAAATGTTTTTGTTCTTTATACTAGTTTTGAATATAAGACCCTGGAACATGGTGTGAACGCCTTCACCCTGGAACATGCTGTGTGCTAATGGAAGAATTCAGAGTGGATATCCATAATGATGAAGTCATTTCTTTCCAACTTCAAATTAGATAAGGGAGGGTGAACCAAGTTGGGCTACCATAATTCTAATGAGCTTATCTCACAAATACTTGTGGGTGCTTGTCATATGCTAGATATTGCTATAATTACTAATATTAAGTAGTAAAAATATTAGAAAAAAAACTTCTCCTGCCAGGTTTATATTGTTCCACCTTTCTGGTTCCATTTTCTACAGTCATACAGTCCAGGGACTCCAAAGCAGCTGGAACCAGGACACCTCATTACTGGCCTTTAGCCGCCTCCATAAGGCTATGTGACAGTGTGGTAAAGAGAATTACAATGACATTGTCACCGTGTGAAGCTGCTAAAGATGGCGTCTGAAAGGTCAATCCGAAGAGAAAGTAAGAAAGCATATTCAAAACAGAGGGGTCTGTCACAAATTCTATTAGGATTTCATTCTTCACTGGTTCTCAACAGAGCTGTCCAAGAATTTTAAATACATGCCAGGGGAAGTAAGTGAGCATTCTATTCAAACATGGCTGGAAATCTTTAAGTCTGAAGAACCATGCTCTCATTAGTGGAAATTGTCTCATTGACTTATAGGTCAAGCTGAAGTGTGGTGAAAGGGTGAAAGGGTGCCAATTCTTGATACATATAAATACCTGTCCTTCCTGGCTGCTCCGTTGCTGAGACAAAACACTGACCAACTTACAGTCCTGGTACAACTTACAGTTAATTACCAGGGGAAGCAGCAGCAAGACTCGAGGCAGGAGCTTGAAGCAGAAAACAGTGCAAAGACCATGTAAAACTGCTGTTTAGTGCCCAAGAACCATCTGCCCAGCAGTGCGTTACACACAGCGGCTGATGCCTCCCTCATCAATCAATAATCTAAAAAAGGCCATGCAGACATGACACGCCCATAGGTCAAAGCTGACAGAGGCAATTCCTCAATGAGATTCCCTTTTTTCAGGTGAATGTAGTTTGTGTCAAGGTGAGAAAAACTGCTTAACAGCCACCTTTATCTAAGTGCATTGCAACTTTAGGCGAAGCTGCGCAGTTTTAAGACTGACCTACCGTTAAATAGAAATAGAAAGACAGGATCCATTAGGAGAAGAATCAGACCTGGATCCTCCAAGGTTGTCCTTGGAGAAAAGACTCTTGGCTGGAAGTGAAATGGCTTCCCCTCAGCCCCTGATGCTTTTCTAGTGATATTGCAGAATTGCTCCCCAAAAAAATTATCACTCTTGAACGACTTGCTAAGTAGCACCGACAACATCCCAGTGGCCTGAGACTCACTGCGAAGCCGTCACTACTCAAAGTCGCAGTAAGAAAAAACATTTTAACCTTTCCTTGCCACAAGGTAGGCCCAGAACCCACGCCTACTGTTCCTTTATGTGATGTTTTCAGATGCTTTGTCTCAGATATTTCTGAGAAGTCATTCTCTCTTAAAATATAAATAATGCTTTGGTAAATAGAAAAGTCTCCTTGTATTAGTTGCTTAGGGCTGCTATAATGAAATACCAGAAGGGGAGGGTTGAGCAACAGTAATCCAGTTTCTCATAGTTATAGAGCCTGGAAATCTAAAAGGAAGGTACTAGAAAAGTTGGTTTCTCCGAGCTTCTTCTCTGGCCCTGGCTGCAGACAGCCATCTTCTCACGGCTTCCCTCTCTCATATCCATCCCTCGGTGCACACATCTCCTGTTGTCTCCCATTGTATATCTAATCTGCTTTTCTTACAAGGACAATAGACAGACATAGAGCCATTCTAATGCCAGCATTTTTGTTTAGTTACCTAGTTACAGACCCTGTCTCCAAATGCAGTCATATTCTATTGTGCTGGGGATTAGAACCTCAAAAACATGAGTTTTGTTTGTTTGTTTGTTTTTCTTTGGGGAGCAGAGAAGGGGATACTTAATCAGTGCATAATACTACTATGGCTAAATTACATTTTCATCCATAAATACCAGCCTGATGCAGTAGCATACATCTTTAATGCCAGCACTCAGGAGGCAGGGGCAGTTAGATCTCTGTGAGCTCAGGGCCAATATTATGGTCTAGCCAGTCATGGCTACACAGTGAAGGCTACATATCCTGTCTCAATTAATAATTAATTAAAGAAAAAGAAAAATCACCTGTAACTATCATCATTTCTTCTCACTATTAAATAGTAATTTGTCTGATTACCAAATTCTAACTTCACATTACAAACTTGTAATTCCACTGCTTCCTGGTTTACACTGATTGTTGCTGAAAAGTCCACTGCTGTCAGACTTTGTGTCTACTTAAACCTTTTGCCTTTGGCTATTTTACAGAGGTTATTCTTGTTTCTGGTGTTTTTATGTTTATATGTATAAGTTGTGTAAGATTCTGCTAGATACATGGAGGTGCTATGTTTACAAACAGAGTCCCATGTGGTATTTCATCACTGGCCTCGCTGCTCTCGTTAGACCCTCTTGCTATTTTTCAGATCGCATTCTCCATGTCTTCTAACTTTCCATTCCACTTCCAATTGTGCTTGGTTTATACATTGAGTGCCTAGTGTCAACCGTTTTATTTTTCTGTTTTTACAAGTTAGATTTGGTTTTGTTTTCTAACTGGCCCTGTGGTTTTGAACATCTTCTGTTCTTTGTGCCCTTATAAAATTCCATTTACTTATTTTTTTAGCTATGTCATGACAGTATTTAATGTTAAAAATCAATAACTAAGGCTTCTATAGGTTTAAATTTTTTGCATTTCTGTCTCTATGAACTTCAGTTTTTTACCTCGATTTTTAAAGTAAATGAGACAACTTTTTAAAATGCTCATTCTGATATAAATTTAAACTTAGAGACTTATGAAATCATTTTTATAATTATTTGTTTTAATAAGTATCTTTAAAAAATAAGTTCTTTAATAAGCTATATTTTTGTAATAAGTCATTAAATAACAAAATATTTCATTTATGTCCTCCAACCAGACTCCTCACAAGTTTAATATATCCTAGGTATATTAAGATTCTAATCTGTGGTTACATAGTACACTTAGTCCGGATGCTTTTCTTAGTCTCTATAAATCTCAAATAGTTTCTCACACCTCTCTTGGTCTCACCGGTTTTAAAGACTGTAAATCATATTTTGTAGAATGTGTCTCAACTTAGGTTTCTATGATGTTTCCTCATGACAAGAATCAGGTTCTATTCTACTGTGTCATGCCTTTGGCTCATCTATCAAGCAGTTGATGTCAAATTGGTGTTTCCTCATTGAACTAACATAATAGCTGCCGTAATTCAAAATTTATATCACTCTACACTTAGTATTACTATGCTGTAAGAAATAGCTTCTCTTTTTCCCAGTATTTATTCATTTATTTGTACCAGGAAATCTTGGTTTACTATCAACATTCAATGCTGTTATAGAATCTATTAATATGATGATGACTTTTAATCCTCACGTTGGTCCAGATTTGGCCAGAGCCTCTTCAATGGTTTTACAGCTCCTCTTCACAAGTCCTCATTATTTTCTGAGTGTGCCCTTACTTAATACAAGACATTCCAAACACACATAGTGCCTGCCTCAACCCTGAAATCATACGTTTCTTCAGGGAACTCTGAGTCTTTTAGTAGAAAACAGAATTTAGAAAACAAGATCCAGGAAATGGACCCTTACTAGTGAGGTCTCCAAAGGGACAGAACCACAAAATATTTGCATCACACGGAGTTATATACACAAATATATATCTTATGTTTGCTTGCCACATATCTACCTACCCATCCATCCTTAAGCTCACCAGGGTACCTGAAATCCCCTACATCACAAATGTACTGGCTTCTTCCATTTACGTCTAGGGAAGCCTCATTGCATTACCCTGACTGTATCCACACCTTAGTTCCTTTATGTAACCAGTGTCCTGACCCTGATGAACTTACACCTGGCTGGCGGCTAGGCTGAACCGCATGAATTCATATTTAATTGGACTTAATCTGTGAGAATCCTGAAACCCTCCAGTGAAGCTGCTTTCCAATAGAGGGCATTTGTATTTCCTTCTGCCAAGAATGCAGCTCACTACCTGTGCAATCTCGTATTGGGTCCACACAGAGAAGCCGGGTTAATCCAGGTTCTTAGTTGGCAAGCTCCTGTTACAGCAGGTCTCAGTCTAAATCTTCCACCCTCAGTACTTACTGCTGAGGTCAGTTCTTTGGGGTTCTGTGGAAAGATTATTTTTAAGGTGCGGTCTTCTTTGTTTTTGTCTATCTTGTATGCTCTGGGATTGTTTCTTTATTTCTTTGTTTTCGCCCTGTCAGACGTCCTCTGACTGCTTGCAATCCCAGGAATTCCGTGTTGCTCAGGCTTCTCATTTATTCTGCTCCAGATGTTAGGTGTGCAGCTCTGTGGCAGAGTGTTGCCTAGTGTGTGTGAGGTCGTGCATTAGAGCTTCAGCACTTCACAACACACAACGATTTACCCATGTTCGATGGTACTAGGCACTCATTCTTCGGTGTCACTAACCAATCATATTTTGACTTTTTATCTATATGCTTCTCTGTATTTTTTTTTCTTTTCTTACTTTACCAAACTATCAATGACCATAAGAATTTCTGCTACAGGCTAGTTATAGTTTCAGAGTATGAGTAGATTAAAAAAATGTGAACCTGGAGAAATTAATAGCTAGCACTTATGATTTTGTTTTTAACAGAAAGGATTATATTTAACAATGTTGTGACAAGATTAGGTCATTTTGTATAATAAAGATTAAAGGGATATTAACATTCCTTTGGCATAGTACCCTAATTTGACACATGGGGAAAGAAATCTCAAATACCAGGATGGGTTTTTGCCAAAGTAAATGGAATTTTGATGGGTTAGCTTCCATTTATTTAGAATTGAGTCCTTAAATCTACCACCCTAATTTGTACTTGTATAATCTTTTTACCTAATCAACCAGTAAAATTTTTGTAAAAATATTCTGAAGTTTTCCACGTATTAAAATAATTTATGATCATTTGGGGGAAAATTAAGCATAAAAGAAAAAATGTTATAATGCTGTGATCTGTACATACATGACTACTGTTAACAGATTCTTTTTAATCTTACAGCCTTTATTTTCATTGCTGAGATCACACAGTATAGTTTTGTATCTTTTTTCACACAATGTATCATTAGTATTTCTTCACCTCATTAAAAACTCTTCATCAGCATTATTTTAATGCTGCATAATATTTAATCATATGGATGTACTTACAAGGACTGAACTATTCACCTTAACTAAATAAGTTGTTTCTATTTCTTCCTGCTTTAGATCATAATCTGAAGCGTATTTCTGTTTATCAGTGCTAGCCCACGTGATGTTTCCTGAGGGGAGTCCTAGCAGCAGACTGACTTGGGTAAAGGAGGTGAATGTAATCAAAGCTTTTGATATATGTCCCCAGGTTGCTTCTCAACAGAAAAGCAGGATAAGTTTAGACTCCATCTAGCTGGGTAAGAGAGTTGTTTCTTCAAGTCCTTACTGCAGTTTTCATACGGGTCTGGACATTTTCTGAATATGGTCATACACTTTTTAAGTGTGTACTGATGAATGACAGAGCAAACATCTGACAAGAGTCTCATAATATTCTGTCCTCTTGTGCCCACTCTTGGGCTGTAAATACACTCTGTAATATTCACACAATCATAAAATCAATAGGTGTGTTCCATTCTTGCTCTAATGAGGACGATAAACGTCATTGGGACTCACTTAAGATGCCAGATACTTCTTCATCATCTAACTCATTCTTTCTATAAAGAATCAGGCAAAACAAGGCAGGGTGCTCCACCAGACATTGGCACACAGACCCTCCTACCAGTCAGCTACGTGCCAAGCTAATATAGTGGATATTTGCAGGTTTGCAATCTGGAAGCACGAACACAAATGGGCGTCAGAGTGCCAGCTGAGGATAGAATATGCGGGGGTGGTGGTGGTTAAGATACGCAGGGGTAGGATGTGCGGAGGTAGGATATGCGGGGGTATGTATGCAGGACCTGGAAGCCCAAATGGATGGATTTCATTAGGTCTATTTCATTGTTGTTCTACTGGTTAGTTTGGACTGCTCTGCCCAGGAACACAGGGAAGTTTACAATGAGTAAACTGTCCACTGCAGAGGACTTCATTTCTGGCTCTACATCTACTGTCTAAAATTTCTGACGGCCTGTGCAGACCTCTGGAATCAGAATCTCTGCTGTATGGGCTCAAGTATCTGGAGTTTTTTTTTTTTTTAAAGCTCCCAGCCAGTATTGATTCATGGCCAAAGTTGAGGTTTAATGGATAACTTGGTTCATAGATTTTTTTTGTAATGTAAGAGCTGGAATTGGTCATCTAAATCTGTAATTAAACACGCTGACCCTAGAGATTTGCAAGTAAAGAAATACCAATTTCAACGGAAAGAATTTCAATTACTTGCTAAATATCACATGGCTTGCTAATAACAGGATGAACATTTGTGTTGCACATTGCCAGAATGTCTTCTAAAAGCTTAGGAGGCAAGAGAATGCTGTCTCAGAAAATAAAAGCTACATTTAAAGTGATCACTGCCATTCAAGGAGTCTTTGTGGATTTATCTTTAAAGAGGCCATATTTCGTACTGTATCTCTTTTGCAGGCTGAGAAGACAGGGTCTTAGTCCTTGCTGAGTGGAGGGTGAAGAGGGCTTGGAGTTTGCTCTCCCACTGGAAGGCAAGCGGGTGCTGCTGGGGAGTCGACTGCTTCTTCTACGGTGCCCTGAGTCTGTCTCGCTGTTCAGGTTTACTAAACTGTCAAAAAGTCAAGGTGCGGATGGCTTGAAAGAAAAAGTTCTCTGAGGGCAGCAAATGCTCATCTTTAAAGAACAACTTTATTATTCCTATCAACTTTGTGAGGATTCTCTCATCTTTGTCTCTGAGCTCTAAGAACCAGAGCCTGGGAGTCAGATATGAAAATTGCTTAGGTATACAATCGAGAGGTAGGTGATGTTGAAGATCTTGGGTAGGAAATGGACTTCATCAAACCATGAGTTTAGCATTGAAGTTTGATGATGAATAGCTTCTTACTGAACTTTTAAAATCACTTTATTTATGAACTCTTAATTATGGCACAGTACTAACTTTGTAAGAAGCTTGGAGGAAAAAAAAACCTCATGATATAAACATCCCTGATTTATGTTTATTTATTTGGGGCCTCACTGGGAAGCAGCACATACTAAAATATCACAACTGACACGTTCTGAACATCAGTACTGATTCTAGAGCCCGTAGTATCTGAAGTTACAGTCCCTTCTCTGTTTCTCTTGGGTTGAATTTAGGGCCAACTTTTTGTAATTGAGTCTCTATTGGGACAAGTTAAGATATGAGAATTTAACTTTCAATAAAAAGAGTGGGGATGGAGAGCAGGCAGGAGAGAGTGACCCTGGGGAAAGTACCACCATTGGTGTTTATCCTAAACCTCCTGCAGACAGGGCTCCCTGGCAGCAGGCCATGTTGCTGTCATACATTAGAGCTATCGGAGGGGTTTCTAGAGAAAGGGTGTTGCCCTGAATGTTGAGCCCCCTATGAAAAAGGGCACTAGAAAAAGACAAGCATTTTCTGTTCTTTCAAGGAGTGCCCAATGCCTAAGTCTTGACAAAAGATTGTCACCTGCCACTGAGATTCCAGACTGGAAAGGAAGACTCGTCACAGTCTAGGCGCAAACATGAACAATAACTGCAAACTTCGAAGCAGCTGTTTCCAAGAAGCCACACCTCATCAAGGCCCCTAGCCTTCCCTGCCCCCAGCAGCCCTTCTCCCAGCCTTTCTCCAAGTAGATCTTAATTAGCCATCTTCCCCAGAAGGAAAAATTAATTCAGGTGCAGACGCTAATTGAGAGTCTGAAATCCTTCTCAGTTCAACCTACTGTGGCTGCTTTTAAAGACAGACAAAAAAATTAATAATTCCATATGAGGAAATGAAGTGCTTATAAATTATCCCTAAAAGAAACTTTTGCTGCCATGACTATTACACAAAATACAAATTATTGACCCCATTTTGAGAATGTAACGTCAGCCCTGTCCCAGGCTCTTTAATTTTATGGTCAGTGGACTTGGAGTTCTTGCTCCTATGTGCTGGAAAACACATCAGTGCATGACATGCTAGCAAACATTTCACAGTTGCTCCTTAAGATGGTCTCTTGTAAAAGTTAAATATGTCTGGAGCCTGTTTTATGTTAAAGTCCTAATAATGTAAATAGTGAAATGGAGAATTTTTCAGTCATTAGCACTGAGCATCTCTCTCACACACACACCGGCTTCACTTGGGTAGAAGCCGATGAAGGCTGCTTTTTGTACAGAACTGTGGACCAGGGTGGGAGGCTGCAGAGTAGCACCCAGCAGGCTCTAACAACTGTTAACAAGGACCAGCTCATCTTGGTTTTGGCCCCTCCAGCTGCATAATAACTTTATATTCTGCCAAGCTGAAGCAGAGAAAAAATGACTGTGGCATATAGCACCCAAAACTATGGATGTGCTTATGGTAGGAGACGGACAGACAAAGGTGAACTCTTTCTATCACTGACTTCAAAAGCCCTGGACTCTCTCTTAAAAATAATCATCACTCTATAGTCAAAATAGCGACTCAGACTGTTTGAGCTGCAGAAAAGTCTTACAAGCGTTTCTTTGTAAATTTCCCACCAAAGTCTAGGGGGGAGGAGGTGGTTATTCCCATTTTATGAATAAGAAACAGATTTGAAAAGTTTAAGTACATTTTCTAATATCATGCAGCTAGTAGCAGAGCCCACACTTTAAACCAGCCTTACTTGCTTCTGAAGTCCATGTTTTTACCCATTACATATTACAGGCAAGTTAAGAGGTTCCTTTTTTTCCTCCTTTGCATCTTCATCTCCTAAAGGGTGACATAGTGGTTCCTATCAGTGGCTTCTCTATCTCTGGTTTAGCAAGAAACATCAGAACAACATTAAGGATTTACTGTCTATATGTGTGAGAGTCTGCGCAACCTTGCTGCGGGTGGGCCATGAAGTGGCTTCAGTAACTAGATCGAATCCAAGAATTCAATGGCCTATGGGTGGAGCTATATACTCATTAAAAGTTTAAATGAATAAAATCCCTACATGGACAGGTCAGAGAGGTCATATTGTCATATTAGGACCTCCAGCCCCAAGATATTGAGAGTAGCACTGTTCCTAGGACACTCACTCAAGAAAGGAGCTTTTTAAACATCTGGCTCAGGTCCTGAGTCAGCAAACAGAGACCCACTCCAGGTATGCTAGAGAGGAACTATTAACCATGTAAGCTAACCCCCAATAAATTTTCTGATTATTTGTTAGCATGCAGGTGGCTTGGAGAAGACTGCAACTCTAGAATGTTAGGGTTTTTTTTTTTTTTTTTGCACTATGGGAAAATTATGACTTTCTTTCCCCAGGAACTTGCATTGTGGTAGATTAAGGCAGTAATTTGTTACAGGCATTGATAGGGGCTATGTTATCAACGTTAGAATCATCAAGAAATTCTATCAGAAGACACAATGTTTAAGTATAGGTCTAATTACAGCAATCATTTCTTTTTTCTTTCCTTTGCACAGATCCACTTAATCCCATCTCTTAGTGTGGGCACAAGCTGACAGTTGCATGACAAGGAATGTTTCCCTTTGTAAAAAACCCACTTCCTTTCTGTGTAGTTTTAGCCTAATTGAAATGTTTCCTATTAAGCTCAATCAAGGCAGCAATTATCTAATTACTCACTTATGCTTTTCCAGTCAAAATCTTGCCTAAGCTGGTATAGTGGAATGAGAAAGAACATATTTATTATTGCTTTTACATTTTCCTGTTTGGCTTTAGACAATAATCATAAACATGTACTTCCAGTTCACCAGAACATAGCTAATTAATACTGCTATTTTCTATAAAATTGTATTACTGCAAGCTATAGCCCAATGCCAAATGTGGCCCTGTCTCCAAATGCACTGTAAGCCTTGTGGTTACGCTGCATGAACGGTGTCACTGGAGAAGGGTAATAAGGAGAGAGGCTCGGGAAAACAAATCACAAACATAGATTCAATCATCTCAAAGCCGCAAGTTTTATGGTTTTAAAAATAAAAAAAGTGAATCGCTTAGATTTAATTGAGAAAATAATTTCATAGCATCGCTTTAAAAGAAACATGTATCCTGCATGTCTGGGTTTTCTCTTGATAGACATCCCTTAGGTCTCAAGATGATCACAACCAGTCAACAACACAGGTGGTCCACACTTTTAAGGTATAAATTAGAGGCATATATCATTAAAACCAGAATTAATTTTAGAGTTAGTGACCCTATGAGGTCACTCCTGATTAACTCCATTTTGATTGAGGTTGCACCAAAGCAAAACAGACAAATTGGGTTTGAGGGATTGCTATGTTCATTTCCAGACAATACGTTTTATTATTGTTTTCATCCTGAATAGTAACTAATGTGGAACAAATACAGTCGTCTGTGTGTAAAAGCCCCAGAAAGCTTTGCTTCATGGCAAATTTATAAGGAGGAAAAGGAACACTTTCTTCAATCCCCGGATGTGGCTGACAATCCCTTACCTACATTTACTGTATTAGAAGAACATTGCAAGAACCAGGACTGCAAGGAGAGCATTCTACTTTCTGGAAGGAGATGAGGATCTCTATGTCCATGAATGTTTATTTCAGTACACAGGGTTCTGAGTGAGCCGTTCACAGCATCCACAACTCCAGGAACAGCAGGTGATCTACAAGGATGCTTTTTCTCCTGACTTGAGTGAGTGACGATTCATTGATAGATTAGTAAAAAGTTCATAAAACCCTAAGTAGTTAGCTGTTGTGATTGGAAACTATGTGTTTCCCCTAGGGAGTTGTGTTATCTGCTTCACAGCATGGAAAGAGAACTTGAAGAGAGATGGTCGCAGATGGAGAACAGACTCTTCTGTTACTCCCATCAGGACAGAAGAGCATAACTAAAGGCAGAGAAAGAGATAGAAACTGATTTCTTTGTGAGAATAAAGAGAATACATAACAAGCCACTTCCTTTCCCCTGGTTCTTATTCAGGACTTTAATAAAATGAACATTAAATTTATTTTAATTCATAGTCACTGTGGAAAATAAAAGAATGAGACTCAACATCGTATGTAGATGGATGCTTCTCTGTTCTTTCTGGGAATCTTTATCACAAAGTCTATTTTGTAGTAGGAATAGAGGGAGTCTGTGGGATTAGATGACTAACAACAAGCACAGAAACAGCTTCTCGTCAGTGTGCATCTGCCCTTAGTTCACTCTAACTCCTGGGATCTACAAAAGTCGGGCCCCTTGACTCGGTACCACCTTAGAACTTCAGCCCCATGGACCTGTTGTTCAGTCCCCAGCAGTAAACAAAAGAAAGCAAGCGTGGCCTTTGTGTTCAACATTATTAGGTTCTTGAAATTTTCAAGATGAGTTACCATTGCCTTTATAGCCCCCTCTTTTCTCTAGTTCTCGTGTTTCTATCCTTCCTCTGCAGCAATAATTTAATAGAGCTAATTATGTCTTTAGAAATAGTTAAATAAGCAAAGGAACGAAGCTCTCTTTCCGTTTTCCCAATGCTGGGTCAAGTGGCTCCTGAAGTGTGTCTGAAATGATACCCTTTCACGTCTGGCTTGAGTCTTCTGTTGGGACTGTTTTTATGATGCTCTGTTATATTCACCAAGTGCGTTAAAGAGTGCTGTTTTATCCAATTTAATATAATATCTGGAAAACCTTAGGATTGTAGAAATTTAACACTAGTGAAAGCATCTCACAATTTCTCTTTAATAATGGTGGGTTCTCCATACATATTTATCTTAAGTTTTCTAATTATGAATTATTTTTCTATTTGTGCAATTGTAATATCAGCTTGGTTTGTTAGTTATTTTGTTTCTAGTACCTATAATTTTACTGCTTCTTTTTGAGTTTTTATAATATTTTGTCTTTTACATTGAGAACATGAGTAATAACTTTTATTCTAAAACACAAATTAATTACTGATCTTTCAAAGGTCTAACTGAAGGTCATGATAATGTCCATGATAAACAAGGCATTAGCTTTCATCATTCTATTAAAATTTTACAAACCAAAGCAAGTCAACACAAAGAGCATCCACTGTGGAACTCCCTCAGGAGTTAAGAGCTAATCACCTGTAATGGCCAAAGTTTAACACACAAGTCCCATGGCCTAAACCCTATAAAATTATAACCCTACATATTGGAATTGCCTAGAAGTCTTTTAAAGAACATCAATTGGGGGCTGCAGAGATGCTGCAGTGGTTAAGAACACTCACTACTCTTGCAGAGAACCAGAGTTTGGTTCTCGGAATCCACACTGGGTAACTCCAGTTCCAGGGGATCTGACATTCTCTTCTGATCTTCATAGGCTCATGCACGAACACACACACACACCTTTAAAAAGAAAAAGACCACTAATTGGTCCCTGCCCAATATACTGATTTAAGTGGTATATGGAGCACTTAGTTACAGACTTCTTAACAAACTCCTCTGTTGATTCTATTGTAAGCGCTAACTCAAACTGCACTACATTTGAATGAAAAGAGACAAATGCAACATATATACAAACAGCGAATTAACAGTTATTCTTTATTGTGTCCTACCATTAATGTAAAGTAAAACAGAATGTTTTGCTCATCGATTCATCCATTCTCACATTTATTTATAATTTATATAATTACTCCTGCTACAAATGTTACAAAATACCACATTTTTTTCATTACCTAGCTGGTCTCAAAATCAAATACTCTCTTACAGAAATAATGTCGGTAACGAAAAATGAGAGGCAATTAGAGGAAGCTAGTTTAAATTTAAAAACTGTAGTGAGTATGACTACTTATCAAGACCCCATCTCCCAATCCTATCACAGATTTCGGATTCAGTATGAATCAGAGAGGTACAAAAGTCCAGAATGCACACACTCAACCCTGTCGCTCTTCTGATTACAGGAACCTGTACAACTGAGCACAGACCTCACCTACAAGGTTGGCCTTGGTTTCGTCCATTTTCATATCTGATGTCAGTTTGGTGTCTACTTGGAGAACCCCCAATTAGCTCATACTATAACCCTGATGCCTCCTTGGAGCATCAACGCTGGC
The DNA here is from genome assembly GCF_037038515.1 of Microtus pennsylvanicus. Lineage (NCBI taxonomy): Eukaryota > Metazoa > Chordata > Mammalia > Rodentia > Cricetidae > Microtus > Microtus pennsylvanicus. The sequence continues at coordinate 54,544,714 of NC_134592.1, read as the reverse complement.
ATCAGGAACAAATCACTGTGCTTTACCTCTTCCAGAGTCCCATACACTTTTATACTTCTCCTTATTGACTGAAGCTGGTTATCTGTGCAGTTTCCAAGTCCTTTGCTCATATTTTGGAGCATAAAGGAGATACTAGGTTTGAGAAGCAGTTTAAGGTTTTAAACCAAGCTCACTGGGCATAAAACCATACAGTGAGAATTAGAGCTGTGATTATCATCTTTTAGCCCAAATAAATTTGCCAAGGAGAAACTCACAAATACACTTTTACTTTGGCTTTGAAGAAAAGAAGTTGAAAGCAGCTCAAAGGCTATTGACAAGAAAAAAAAATGAAAACTTGTTTTTGCTTCTGTTTGCAATTGGAACTGCAATTACGTGGGGGTAAGACAGTGTTTCCAAATTTGGCAATCTGAATATCAACGCAAAGTTTTGTAGCCATTAGCAACCTATCTGGGCCTCAGTAAATTGGACTGTGTGTACTCTGAGAACCATTTCAAAAATATGATGTTTTGAATTCATTCAAAACACATGCCTTGTCAGACTCATGGGCTTTAACATAATTACCATGTGTTTTTCTTCTCTGTGTATTCTCTCTCAAAGTGAATACCTTCTCATCCTTCTCCAAAGGAAACTACTTGCTTGAGTTCTATCATTAGGATTTGTCAAAGCATTATGGGTAAAATTTTAAAAAAGCCTGAAATCAAAAATGTAGTTGTTAATAAATGTGTAAATACAGTCCAGGCCTTCATAGTCGGAAACACGGTCTAGATAGATACTTGAGTTTGACTAGTCAACTCATTTCCTGTGTGAGATTGCCTAGAGTGGTCCATTTTTCTTTACTATAAGATAATATTGCTGGGAACTATAAAGAAAGGTAAATCATGCAAGCCAGGAGGTACAAGCTAGCAAAGCAGCATTGAGTTTCCGTCTTGGCCTCCCTCATGATGGACTGTAAACGGGTAAGCCAAATTAACCCCTTTCACCCAAGTTGCTTTGTCATGGTATTTTATCACAGAAATAGAAACCTACCAAAGACAACAATTAAACCAAAGTTCCACTTCCCCAGCCATATAAAGAGAATGCTATCTATGCAGAGGGTTGTTTGGAAAACTAGGCATAAGCTAGGTTGTAAGGTATTGAGAACAACATTTGGTAGCGAGGAGGCAGCAAACCAAGTGTAGGTTATTTTAGGTTTGGTTTTAGAAACAGTATGATTTGAATCCTAGGTTACCACAACTATATTGGTTTCCCCGTTTGTAGGAAGAATATAATATTTATATTATCAACTCTGCTAATAAAAAGAAATTACAATACACAAAGTGAATTTAAATAAATTGGATAAAGGTAAAATTCAAGCTTTTCTAAGTGGACAGTTTGAGACAAAAAATTGATGGTTTATCTTTTCTAGAAGTATATTAAAGTAAACTAATAATTTCTAATTCTATAGTAAAAATATAGACACATAGAAGTTGTCAAAGTTAATGCTTTATCCCTGAATCCTATAATTATTAACATGCTGCTATTAGAATGAATTAATTTAAGTGACAATGAAATTTTCTACTGTAACATCAGGACTAATAAGTATTTAACACTATAAACATTCTAAAATAGTTTTTTCTTAGAATCACATTTCCTAAGAGACCTACAACCAAAAAAAAAAAAAAAAAAACCTTGATACCAACAGTAAATATGGGTTTGAAATTGCTGAGCCTCACTCACTGTCAGGTGCTAGGTCACTAGCTGCAGGGACGTGTATTTAACTACTAAAGTAACTTCCAGGGCTGGGCACGCTGCTCAGTGGGAGACATTGGCCTGGCACATGCAAGTCTGCAGGTTCCACCTCCCCCAAATCAACACTGGACAGTTATTTTGTGCCTAACAGAAGACTTAAAGTCATAGGTCTGTATTGTTCTCAGGGTTCACGCCCTCCATGAAAGAGACAGAAAGGCGGGATCATTTAAAATACTTACTAGTCCTTTTCTCTTTGGTGTCCCTGCCACCAAGTGACATCCAGGACCGGCTAGACTTTCCTCAGGCCTTTAGCTTCACAGCTCCATGATCTACTCACTAATATAACAAATCTTTTGTCTCCAGCAGCTTTAGGACTTGCTACATCTCCTGTGACATACTGTGGGACATTGGGCTGTTGGGAAATTAATAGGACCATGATTTGAAACATGAGTTTTTCCTCTCTAGAGAGAACTTTGTCAGCTTACATTTTCTCCCTCTCTTCACTCCTACCAAAGAACAATAACAGAATATCAAAGCTGTCTCTGCTATGTGTCTTCAAACAGGCATAGATGGAGAAAAATGAAACGAGGGGAAAAATAGTCAAAGTGAGGAGCAATTAATCCAAAAGGAAAGAGGGAAGCCTTAAAGTTTCACTTAGTCTTACCAATTCGCAACTAACTTCAGTAAGGGAACAGAAAGGAATAAGCGGGAAGTGACAGCCCAAAGCGCAGTAGGGAAGCAGGCAGTACCCTGAACCGCAGGACAATTTGTTCTCAGAACTAGAACCAAAGCAAAGTCAGTGACGGATTATGTTGTGGGAACCCTGATGATAAACACATTCGGGATGAAAGAAGGAGCCCCTCCCCAGTACTGTGGATACAAAAATTGAAAACAGGATGATGTAATTCAGGAAAATAGAACTACCCTAGATTCAGCTCCTGCAGAGTGCCAGGCACTGGGGGCAGCCTGCACCTTGCATGGCTACAGGCTCTGGGGCAGGGAGGAGACAATTTCCTGTGAGTGGTCCAGAAAGCAAAGAGGGGAAGAAAAGAGACAAAGTGGCGGGGAGCATCCTGTAGATGGTGATGCTTCATGCTTAGATGTGGACAACAAGTGCGCAGTATGCAGTTGGAGAGGGAAACTGAGTGTGGTGATATATTTACTACACTGGGTAACAATAATTGTGGCTTCAGAATATGGGTGTGATGAGAATAGAGACTTGATGGATGAAAAACACAGAGCAGGGCTGAAAATGGCACTAGTGATACTCTTATAACATGTTTCCATTCAACCTCACTTCTATTTTTAATAGAAATACTAATAACACCTAAAACGACCACAGAAGTGCCTGTTATTATTGCCATTAACTGAAGAGAAATCTAGAGGACAGAGGATGTTCTGCTTCATCCAGTGTCCATGTTGGATCCCTTTTTCTGGATTTCTCTCCAAGATATGTCTGTCCAACCATTTTCCAAATTATGATTCCTGGAACATTAACATTAATTCTGCAGAATAACAGCAAGTTTCTATCTGATGATAATGTTAGTTTGTCTCTCCTCTCTCCTCTCTCTCTCTCTCTCTCTCTCTCTCTCTCTCTCTCTCTCTCTCTCTGCCTCTCTGATCTTCTCCCCTTCTCCCTTCCCCCTCCATAACCCACGAAATAAATCTCTAACCTCACTCTGCATGGCATGCCTATCCATGTCTCTGTCTCTCGCCTGCCTCCACGTGGCTCCCTGCCCGGGAGCAGCCACCTTCAGAGACCTGCCGTGTGGTCTCGTGGCATGCCCATCTGTTTGTCTCTTCTCATGGCCTGCTGCAGCCACTTGGGAACTGTACCGTCCCTGCCTGGGACTGGCTGCTCTGAGTCCCTCTGCCTGCCCCTGCTTGGAGACCTGCAGTGTGGTCTCATGGCCACTCGGGACCTACAGCATTTTTAATTAATCCATTACACTAATGATGCTGGTTTTCATTGAGCAGAGAATGGCTAGTACCACTGTCCACAAATAACAGGGCATCTAGAAGCCTGCATAAGATGCTTCATTGTTGACGATTTCAACCTTATGGAGACAGACAACGTCTAGTCAAATGTGTGCCAACGAGACTGTTTGCATCTGTTACAAACAACCTGTCATCCAAAATGTCCAAAGACCTCTTGAAACTCAATGCTAAGAAAATGAATAATTAGTTTAAAAATGGACCAACGATCTTAACAGATGCCTCACCAGAGACCATATACTGACTACAAATAAACACATTAAAAGATGCTCTACATCCTATGTCATAAGGAAAAAGTGGACGAAGGAAACAGGAGCTATTATACACAGAATGGTCCAAATCCAGAGCACTGATGATACCAAACAGTGCCAAGAAAGGGAACCAGGCAGAATTCTCATTCATTGCTGGTAGGAATGAAAATGGTGTAACTGTATTGGGCGACAGTTTGGTAACTTATTGGGAACTAAAGCTGTAATACATTCAGACAATGAAATGCTATTCACTGCGATTCACTGTTACTCATTAGGAAGGGAGGGGGAGGGGAGGGAAGGGAGCTATCTTAAACCCATATTATTGAAGTGGAAGAAGACAGTCTTAAAAAAGTTACAGAAATGCATGATTCTGGTTATATAGCACTCAGGAGAAGGCAATCTACAGAGACAGGAAAAGATGGGAGATTGCCAGGGGTTAGATTTGGGAGAGGGTTTAGTGTGCAGACAGCACAGAGGACCTTTAAGTATCCAGTATTGTACTCTAATGGCAGCTACATATCATTTTGTATTTTTCAAAGCCAAAGAATGTACAATATCACCAAGGAGCTCTAAGTGAACTGAAGACTGAGTCGCTATGGCAACAGTGCAGGCTGGTCAGGAATAACCAGAGTGCTTCTTGGGTGCACTTTGGTATTTGGAGGAAGATATATGTTTGGGGGTTCAGGAAATAACTTCTGTTCCTGCCTACTGTGAACCTAAAATTGTTTTTTAAAAAGTAGTCTTAAAAAGTGAGCCCAGTTTTAAATGAGAGTCAAGATGCAAATAGGCAAGAAAAAAATTAGACTTTAAGTCTTACATTAGATCTTTGATTCATTTTTGTAAAAGGAGAATTAGACGTTTCTACATGTGGCTACCTTGTTTTTCCCAAAGTGACACTTCCTATGCTACCGGATGAAGGTTTTAGTCACCTTTGTTCAAAACTAGGCGACTAGCAGTGTGGGCTGATTTCTGAGTCCTCTGTTCTAGTCCACTGATCTACAGGTTTTATTTTCCTTTACGTGTACATAGTCCATTGATGGGATACTAGACTGGTTCTCTCCCTGGCTATAGAGAACAACACAGCCACACAGGAGGATTTGTAAAGCCTCTGTTGCATGCCAAGTTACTCTCTTGAGCATCTGACCTGGAGTGGTACAGCTGGACCGTGCTGGAGTGCTGCTTTTGGATTTCTGAGGAAGAATGCTGATTGCCATAGCAGCTGTACCACTTCCCTTTCCACCGGCAGTCAATAGAGCTGGCTTCTCTTTCCTAGTTCGCTCACTAACCTTTGTTGTCATTTGTCTCCTTGAGAGAGCCATTCTGGATGGAGTGAGGCAGAATCTCAAAACAGTTCATTTGCATTTCCCAGATGGCTAGGGAAACTGAATACTTTTTCAGGTATCTCTTCGGGTTTGGTGAGAGACTCTGTCTCAAAACAAGAAGTGGAGGGAAATTCAGAATGATACCAGGTAACAACTCAGAACTACACACACACACATACACATGCATGCCCACATATGTGTGCTTGTGACCATTTGTTTGTGTTTGTAAGAACTATCAGTTCAGTTCATTGGTCCACTTATTGGTTAGAAGATTTCAGCTCTTGTGAGGAGGGAATCAGTAAAAGACCACGGGGTAGGAGGAAAGGACAGTTAGGGAGGGAGGACAAAAATATATATTGGCATATGCAAGGAAATAGAATAAGAAAGCCCATTAGTTTCATGTACTAACCTTTAATAATTAATTTAAATATGTAAAAATAATGCATTAGTGGAGATAATGGAAAAGTCTATTTCAAAGTTTAAGAAGCAGATGACTTGAAAGTTCACAAAGAAAATGAGCCAATGACAATAAACTGATCATGCACTATTTATAATGTATATTCATTTTCAATTAAATGTCTTCTTCCACTCAAACATAAACTTTATAAGAGTAGAGATTTTTGGCAATTATTCCCGATCAATTTCAAATGTCTAGAACAATGCCTGACACACAAAGGTCAATGAGCTGTGAATGGATAAATGCCCATTTAACAGATAAGGAAACTGCTGCCCAGAGAAGTTCAGTACCTTTCTTAATGGGTCATACTCCACGTCATGACTGAGGCCTGACTGACCGCTCTGGCTCTGAGGAACCGTGTTCTGTCTTCTGTCCTCTGGTTGAAGTGACACCTATCTTTGTTAGAATACCTTCAGTTTTGTGATAGCTCTCTTTCTTTCATCTCCTTCCTTCAAACTTCCCATAAAACTCCTCTGCATCCATGTGTGTGTAAACTCCTCCTCGTCCATATGTGTGTAAACTCCTCCTCATCCATGTGTATGTAAACTCCTCCTCATCCATGTGTGTGTAAACTCCTCCTCATCCATGTGTATGTAAACTCCTCCTCATCCATGTGTGTGTAAACTCCTCCTCGTCCATATGTGTGTAAACTCCTCCTCATCCATGTGTATGTAAACTCCTCCTCCTCATCCATGTGTGTGTAAACTCCTCTCATCCATGTGTGTGTAAACTCCTCCTCATCCATGTGTGTGTAAACTACTCTGCATTCATGTGTATGTGTGCTGAGCACCATTATTGACACTGGAGATGCAGATTTAAGTACGACTTGCTGTCTACTCCCCAAGAGCAGTCCTGGATAAGGAGACAGCAGACATATTCACAGGTAAGTTCATCTCATTCCTCATTTTCCTCTTGCCAGTGAAGTGTACGGAATTTTTGCTCAGGGCTTGACAGATGGCTCAATGGATAAATGACTTGCTGTTCAAGCTTGAGGACCAGACTTTAGATCCCCAGAATCTACCTAACAGTTAGGCAAGCATGGCAGTGGCCTTCAAGCCCAGTACTCAGGATACAGAAACAGAGGATCCCTGGGGCAAGCTGGGTAGTTGGACTAACTAAACTGGTGAGCCGTGGGTTTAGTGAGAGACCCTGTCTCAATAAAAGAAGTGGAGGGAAATTAAAAAAGATACCAAGTATCAACTTCAGAACCAGACACACAATATGCATGCATACCCACACATGTGTGCTTGCAAACATGCATACACAAACACACATACACACAAAGAAGGTAAAGGAAATTTTTACCCAAGTTATTACCTAAATGTAATCTTATCTCAACTGACACAAACCATATAAATGCCATATTTTGTAAACTTTTTTCTCTAAGTCATTTCTGGCTCTTTGGGAAGCAAATGTTGTATAAACAACAAGAAAATTCAAAGGATTATAAATTTTATTGTCCATTAAGCAAATATCTATATTTATGATGTTCAAATCCTAACACAGAGCATGATGAGGGACCAAAAGTGAAATGGCCTGCTCATGGCCTGACAGTTGTCACTGCACCGAGGACACCACACAGGAAGCACAGTAAGGACTGTGTAGAGGACAAACTCAATCCTGGTTGGAGCAAAGGGGGTTAAAACACAGAGAGGTCAGCTTCAGGGCCCTCGTGTTCAATTGCTTCTTCTTCCATGCTTCCAGGGGTTGGTGTGTAGGGGCAGGTGTTAGACATGGCCCAGCAAAATGAGCACCTTGGGGTAGGAAGGATGGTTAATCAGATCATAGCAAATAGCACTTTTGCAGAAGATCCAGGTTTAGAGCCCAGCACTCACGCGAGGTGGCTCACAACCACTTGTAAACACAGTGCCAGTGATCTGACCCGCTCATCTGACCTTAGCCAGCATGATACTCACATGCTCAACCCATACCTAGAAGCACACCCTTAAAAATAAAACCTAGACACTCACTTTCTAGATTATTTCATTCGTTAATAACATGCCATCTCCAACTACTATAAATCTCCTGACTGACAAACACCCAGGTAACCCGTTTCCTTGCTTTGTGTGACATGCCAACAATGCCAATTTAGAGAATCTACCCACCAAGCTTTAATAATCTCACCTCCAGGAATCGTGTTGCAAATTCTCTTAGAATACATGTTTTCTTTGACTATGATTAGCTCATTGGGGCCACATGTTCTGTGGGGAATTACAACAACGTTTTCAAAATGGCACAATAATGAATGAGGCATTTGATGGTAAAACAAGTCAATAAGTAGTTTTTCATTTTCCAGTAACAACCTGTAACCACCCACTAGATTCTATTTTAAAACGTCAGTGCTTATGGAAAAACTGTTGACTGACAACTATTATTTATAAAAGAGCCTATAAAGGGTATTAAAGATGTCAAGAATGTTTTATCTGCTAACTTAAAACCTGTCTCGGACAGAAATAAAACTGGTGACAGAGTCAGCACCTGCCTTTCATGTTGGCGAAGCGTTTGAGAGCACCTGGACCGAGGCTGTGTGTTAAGTTTGTGAAAATCCATAATTCATGGGGCCAACAGAAAGGCCACTAGACAGGAAGATGGATGGACTGAACATTTTCTGTGCCACCAAACAGCTAACGACCAGGTAAACACCTCCGAGCAAAACAAAATCCAGATTTGTTCCAGTCATCCTCCGGCCACCTCCTGCGCCTAGTGCGAGCAGGAGCGAGGGTTCTCCGGCCTTAGCTTGTAGCACAGGCACAAACTGTGGCGCCTTTGCAAGGTTGCAGCTTCCCTCCCACCGCTTACAGCCAGCTTACTCAGACACACCTGAGCACAGATATGCAAACGCACACACACATGCTTGCACACACGCCACATAGGCGTGATGGAAAAATTCTGGAGAAAGCAGGTGAAAGAAGCCCGTCCTCAGGATCGACTCACTTTAATATTTATCCTCGAGAAACTCAGACAGAACTTTAAATTTAACCTTCTGTTTTGAAGGACTGTTGGTCCCTCTGTGCTAGGCATTGTAACATCTTGTCTAAGAACCTTGTCAGTGTTAAATAGCCACGACTGAGTAGTAAATGATGTGCAAATTTTTAAAGAAGAGATTTGTGCAATATAGGAAATTTAAAGGAAGTATCTGGTAAATGGAGTGTATTAAGCTAGTTATCATACATGTAGGTTTTAAAACACTGTATTTATGGATTAAATTTGTTACATGTATATTTTACAATCTTTATTCTCTTACAATTAAATGTGTTGTATCCCTTTCATGTATGTACATGTACAGCACTATGTAATTCAAAGTTAAGATTTTTTTCAAAGCTGTACATTCAAGCCAGTGCATGCGGAATTAAAAGCATACTATAAAGTAATGAAAAGAACTATGACATTGAGCATACACCTATAGAGAAAATGCAATGCCGTTGTACCTCCATTACCGCCTTATCTTGTTGTTTGAACTTCTTTCTTCCTCAAAATTAAGTTCATTATGGTTTGTTGAGTAAATAAGAAAATAGCTCTCTGAAGAATAATTTGCTAGATTACAATAGATTAATGTTGCTCCTGGGTCTAGTCCACCAATTTTCCCAGGTTTGAATAGGAAACCAGGACCAGAGCCTGGAGACATGCTTAGAGGTTGGTAGCAAGGGTTGCTCTTACAGAGGAGTCGGGCTCAGGTTCAGGTTCCAGAACTCACAGCCAGGGACACTGCCTATAATGACTGCCCCTGGGAGTCAACGTCCTCTTAAGACGGCGGTTCCCAACCTGGGGATCCAAGGACTCATTCACAGGGATCACCTAAGACCTTTTGAAAACATGGATATTTACATTACAATTCATATGAGTAGCAAAATTACACTTAGAAAGTAGCAACAAAAATAATTTTACTGATGGGGAATCACTAGGACATGAGGAACTTCAGTAAAGAGCTGCAGCATTAGAAAGGCTGAGATCCGGTCTTCTGATTACCATGGGCACTTGAATGCATGAGCCACAGCCCGTGCACACACACACACACACACACACACACACACACACACAAATAAGTTTTTAAGAAAAAGAACTGATACCAATATATGAAATAAAATAGAAATGACTTATATAAAAATGTTTCCTTATAAATATGGAAATGTTTCCTTATAAATATGTAAGTATGTTAGACATTTGTGAATTGTAACTTTTCCCATTGTGCCATTTATAGCAAACAGTGGTCATTTGTCTTTTCCCAAACTTTCTATAATATTGTCAAATATTCAATAAAAATGTTATAATTAGTTTTACCAATTTATTTTTGAAGTAAAATAGCCCTGTTTTCCTTTCCTTATCTCATATTAAATTCATATTAAAGTAACACACACATATATATCAAACAGATATATCCATATAGTTACTGGACAGTTCACTAAACAAGGCTGCTATGAAAACATTTGTCCAGCTTGTAAAAAGCAGAAGTAGTGAGAAGGCGCCGGGTGGCGTTAACCATCCAAGTGCTTGCTGCACTAGCTGAATAAAAAAAGAAAGAAAGAAAGAAACCATGCCTGGAGATCTTCCCTTTGCCTGTGATTATTAATTAGTAGCTGATTTTCTAGAATGCTGCTCCAAAATGCCAAATACCTTGATTTCTCTAATTCCTATTTCCCCCAACATTTTGCTGTTTCTAAAGCCCAGGTCGTCGCACAAAGAACAGGTCCATGTTATCATGGTCCCCCTTTTACAAGACAACCGATGTCAGATCTAGAGAGTGGTGAAGATGTAGAACCCACAACAATAGTTAAAGCTTTCAGATTTGTCACTTCTTCCAGCAACATTTGGGACTCTCCACCCTGCCCAAAGTGGAATCTTTCCAATTTCCTACAGTAAAGGAACAGCATCATCTTGGACCCAATCAATTCTCACTTAATGTGAAGACATTTGAGACTGACCTTGAGACAAAGAAACATGTACTGAAGAAATAATGAGGTGAGCTGTCAAATTGACATCATGAATTATCTGTTACAGTGCGTTCTCTTATGAGATGACAGCTTGTTATTCTAAGACCTGGCCCTGAGTTAGATTGGCCAGACTAAATGCTGCATTTTTAGAAACTGATCATGCAAAAGCCTTGGCTAAACGTTCTATCTGGTGGCTTGGGATTTATTTTGGCATTGAAAAGCCAGAAGTGTCAGGCAATTCAGCATGTCTTTTCCAGTCATTTCTCTAGATAAGGGGGTGGAGGGAAGCTTACTCATCAACCTTCATTTTATTAGCACAGTTCAAGGGAAGAAATAATCAAGAGGATACGAAGGTACACACTCATTCACCTTTAACAAAACTGTTGTATGTGGCATATTCAAACATACATCAAGTTCCATTTGGAGTATCTGCCACTAGGATTCTGCATTCAATTCTGCAGATTGTAAATAATTTGCTTTTGTAATTGTTGCTTAAATCCCAACTATCAGTTTTACTCACTATCTTCATAAAACTTAGGAGACCAAAGGAGTTTCTCAGAGTACCTGAAACTGGCTATTGAAAGAGAGACAATGCAGTGAGTTTGCTAGTTTTCTATTGGCTCTAACTATCCTTTGCATGTATTCTTTGTGCCTCAAGTATTCATTTTGTGAGTTTACTGAATAGAATAATGGACATTTGTTTTATCTATCTCTATCTGAAGTTGTGTGGAAAATATACAAAGCATATACAGATATAGTCTCTTGACACTGCTTTGTATACTCACAACCTGATTAAGAAGGGGGTCCTCACCTTTACAGCAGGAAAGTGTAGGCCACTGTTGCCCACCACAAATGGAACCACATATGAAGGGAGGCACCTCCCCTGACACTGATTTATTGTTTTTTAGGAAGGATCTTACTATGTAACCCGGGATGGCCTCTTCAACACAAGACCCTCCTGTCCCGGCTCTCCACTGTTAGATTACAGAGTTGTATACTACCACACCCAGACTGGCACTGTTTTTAAACTACGCCTTAAAAAGAGCTACCACAACTACCTAATTCGCCTTTTAGAACAGTACTCCAAAAATTTAACCATTGGTATCAGGCTGAGCCGTCCTTACAAGGAGATGCGATGCTCAGCGCTAATTGGGACAGGATGCTGATGGTGGGCGGGGAAGGGGGGGGCGGGGGGGGGGAGAAACCCTTTAAGTGGTTTTTTTCCATTTTAGGCTGTATCCTTTAAAGATTTTGTCTCAGTGATGCAACCAAGTTGCATAAAAGATCACCTGCATCAACGTGATCTTATATCAAGTATAATTTATTGCTTTAATGCAGCCTCTGTTTTGTGTGAGTAAAGAAATTCCAGCAAACAACTGTAAAAGGCCTGAGAGGGTAACCGCCTGTAGAAGGAAGCACAGAGCTAAAGCATTCAGTAAGAACCCAGGATTCCAGAGAGGATAAACACACAGCGGTGCCAACAGGAAGCCTTTCTTCTTTAACCCTTTCCCTCCTTTAGCCTTTATGCTGGCCAGCTACCCAGAGGCCATCCATGTACTTCAACAACAGGTTTAATAGAGCTCACTGGAAGCATCAAATTGGAAATGCAGATAGCTTTGTTTTGTAAGAAAAATCTTAATGTAGGATGAGCAGGAAAGAGAGAGAGAGTGGTTGTTTCCCCACATGTTTTGCCATCGTTGGTGACATCTTGAATTAAGGTGTGGTGTTTAAATATAACAGAAAGTCCTCTGACTCTGTCGCTCTCCAAAAAACCTATTCTTTCTACATAGAAAGTAACATCCTAACCACAGTGCGCTTGATCAGAGTATAGATGAATGGATATCTTGACATTACTTAGTGGTCCAGTTGGCACAGGTATTTTTGTGTTCACATTACTGGATTAGACAGGCAAAATCCTCTATTAATTCTTATTACTGATAATTAGAGAGAATCCCAGAAATACAGCCTTGCAAGTTTTAATAAATTAAGAAATTTTGACAAAAACATGGAAAATGCTTCTAGAACTCAAGTACTTGTCTAGTCTATGTAAAATAAGCATGGTATGAATGGTGAAGAGAAAACCCACACTCAAACATAAGGTCTAAATTTTACTGTGTTGTTCTCTATCTGTGGTGTTGGGCCTACTCTTTCTTGTATCTGCAATTTCCTTATCTGAAAAAACAAAAGAAACTAAAGTCTATACATGATAAGGTTTTGAGGATATTTAAAAAGATGAAAAAGTAAAATTAAATAGGATAGTACTTGAAACACTATATGTAATAAAAATTTTACAAAAAACAATTTTCCACTGCAGTTGTTTTCTATAACCACATGATTTTAACCTTCACATGTATGCATATATGAAGAAACTAGTAGTTCTTTGTGATATGGCCACTACTTAAAATCTTCATTAGTTAGATGTAAGGGCTCTCTTATCTCCTATTGCCAATATGAAATGATTTAAAATTCACTTATACATTTGTTGAGGGCCTACTATCTTCCTCAACAGGTTTGTAATCCGAGAGTAATAGAAATGCAAATTATTCGACCCCTGTGACTGTGAAGACCAGGCAGCTGGTAGTTCACTGCAGAAGGCAGGAGATGAGGAGAGCTGAGAAGAGGCCTTAGGAACAGGACACATTTGGAATGCTTTGCTCCTAAAGCAAGTCTAACAGCTGGGTGGCAGTGGCACATGCCTTTAATTCCAGCACTAGGGAGGTGGAGACAGAAGTGATGTATCTGGGCAGAGAGAGGAATTTAAGACGGGAGCAGACAGGAGCACAGCACAGTCTGAGGCAGTAGTCTGAGCGGCCATCTATCTGAGGTTGCAGTCTAGGCAGTCAGTCTGAGGATGCAATCTGAGGACTTGGAGAGACAGGATCACCCCTGCAGTCTGAGCACTGGTAGAGGTAAAAGGTCTCTTTAGTAGCTGGCTGCACTGCACCTCTGAACCTTCAGCTTTCATCCCCTAATGTCTGACTCTGGGTTTTTATTATTAAGACCAATTAGAATTTGTTCTTCAACTACCGGTGTATACTTTTATGCAGTGACTCTGAGATAAGACAATAGAGAATTTCTACAGGAAAAAATAGTGATGGGCATAACGCCATAAAAACGCATCAAACATTCCAATTTCATGCATTTGTCATTAACTGGAAGACAGTTCAGCAGGAACTTGATGTCTTATGTGTGGAAACACAGATGCAGGCTCTTGAATTTCTGTTGAGATCTCACATGGTGCTCACCACCTCCCCTCCATCAGGTGGCTACTAGCACGCTTTCAGGGTATGGATAGGTAGGCACGATTACAAATACTTGAATGCAGCTTATCATCACCAAAAATTGAATATATTCTCATACAAAAAGGGAATGAATGGCTTTTCAAATTTGGCTAAGATTTCTAACTGGTGAGTAGTATTTCCATTGACTAGGTCTCTGCCAGCACATAGTTAGAGGTAATTTCTTATTTCTCTATGAAAAATAAAGTGGATTCACTTACTATAAGTGAGAATGCATTATTTTATCAACCCTTCGAACCTTCCCTTTATCTAATGCCTATCAGTTAACTCTTTTTTCTAGACTATTTATTGAGACTACAACTCTAAAAGCTACTTCTACCAAATTTATTTTCATGTCATGTGGCAGTAGCAACTGTGTTGTTTCTACATGTAACACATCAGTTTTTTTCTGTTCCTGTGATAAAATACTCTGGCCAAGCAACTTAGGGGAAGAAGGTTTTCTTTGGATTATAGCTTCAGAGGAGACACTGCATATCATATCAGGGAAGGTATAGCTGACTAGAATATGGGGTGCTGGTCACACTGCATCAGCAGTCAAGAGCAGAGAACCTACAGGAAGTAGGGCCAGACAGGCAATAAAACCTCAAAAGCCAACCCCAACCAGTAGTAGCATTCTTCGAGCAAGGGTCCAACTACTAAAAGTTCCATAACCTTCTCAAACAGTACCACAATCTGTAGAGTAAGTCTTCAAACACAAGAGCCCAAAGGGGACATTTCACATTCAATAAACCTACTATTAAAAAAATGATGGAAACCTCTGCCCCTACCACCTTTAGAATGAGCTAATTAGGCAATTATAAACTGAATTATACATCCTAGTAAAAACATGTCCATCAACAGTATAAACTATACACACAAAATGGCATAATAACCGTCAGTTACCACAGAAAAGTTGACACTAGTTTCAAGCTGTCATCAGAGAGAAATTTAGTACTCTTCAGAGTCCTGAAAAATTTTAATCCAATCCCGATTGTTGTCATTTCACAATTCTATTATTTAATGCATATATTGTTTTTAGGGCAGTAAACTGTATGACAGCAAGATTTCCCAACTTCAGAAGCAGTTATTTAGTTTAAAGTACTCAATTTTCATAATAGATCCTCCTCAGGACTTTCAGTGTAAAACACACAAAGAATCCATAAAGCTAGTCTGTGTTTAACTTACCATCCCCACTGTCGGAACGACAAAGCTGATTGATCATAAATAGCCTCCGGAGCTTGCCACTGTGCTTTGGGGACATGCCAACCTGGCTGAACCAGTGTGAACTTAGAACCCTGAGATCACAATATCAGACTCCTTGTGTGGTGTGTTTGGGGGGTGGGATAGTAGTAGGATCTCAGAGTCTAGTCAAAGAACAGTTAAATTGCTTTTCAATTCAAGTACTCACAAACTGTGAGAGGCGGGAGTAGTTTTAACTCTATATATCTGCGTTGGCTTTACAGATAAAGATCAAGCCAATGGCATTTTAGAAAATTGCTTGCACCTAATCCCCAGTGTCCTTACTCTACGTTTCCTTTATCAACAGAACAGGGTGCACATGGCTGTGGGTAACCTCTTACTGAGTTTGCTATGAATGCTGAAGCAATCTACAAAATATAGCTGTTTTGTAAATTAGACGAGATGCTCCAAGAGGAAAACATCTCATCTGGCTTTCTTTAGAATAATTTGCAAAGCTTATTGAGCTTTGAGGTTTTCAAAAATTCTTACTATATAGGTAATAAACATACATACTCAACTGAGAAGACAGATCAACAAATAAAGCATTTGCACCATAAGAATAGGGAGTTAAGATTCCCAATGCATACATAAAATCTTGGGCTCAGTGGAAGATTTTACTCCTACAAGCAAAGTGGAAAGTGACCCAGGAAGAAACCAATGTTATTTTCAGGTCTCTACATGTATATACATGCATGTGCATCCATAGATATATGTACATAAACACACAACATATATACATTCATACATACATACACGCTGAGCTCTAAAGTACATATACAAAATTCCCAATACCATTTCACTAAGGTGGAATATACAAAGTTTTCAATTTTGCAAAATGTTTGCCCTCTCCTTTCACCATGTCATACAGTAACAAATACACAGTAATTGGGCCTCAATTTACTTTATTCAGTTTCCTATTACTTTTTTTTCTTTTTATTTCTTATTTTCTTTACCTTAAGAACCTGATTTTTTCTTTTTGTAACTTTATTTCTAGAGTAATTTCTTGACTAATTTTAACTCAAAACAAAAACAAAGTAGAATGGCATTCCACATTAAGTATCAAGGAAAGAAAAGTGAAATAACACAGGGAGGAGGTTTCCCTTTCACACAGACTCTTACAAAAGTGGATGAAGTGTAGTAGTGTACACCTTTAATCCCAGCACTCGGGAGGCAGGGGCAGGCAGATCTCTATGAGTTCGAGGCCAGCCTGGGCTACAGAGTGAGTTCCAGGACAGCCAAGGGTACAGTGAGACTCTGCCTCAAAAAAAAATGGGGGGGGGCTCAGTATTAGGAAAACTGACACTATAATTGCAGTTACTTATAAAAACTCTCTTACCTTGTGCTGTAGAAATTGTAATTTTTAATCTAAACTATATACATATGTGTGAAACTCTGATGACATACCAACAGCCAGACACTGAAATTGTTGATGAAATTAAGAGTGGAAGGATCAGAGAGATGACTCCCTCATGAAGAGCACCCCAGAGGCCTCTGGGACCTGCATTACGATGTATGTAAATGGAGACTGTGCTTTTGTTTCCTGCCACCCAGACCCAGATAATCGCACAACAACTACATTAATTACAACACTGTTTGGCCAACAGCTCAGGCATATCCATGGCTAGCTCTTACATCTTAAATTAATATCTTTCTATTATTTTATATTTTACCACAAGGCTCGTACCTCACATCTTGCTTCTTGGGTGGCTACATGGTGTCTGCCTGACTCCACCTTCTTCTCCCTGCATTTAGTTTAGTTTTCCTGCTTAGATATATTCTGCCTTCCATAGGCCAAAGCAGCTTCCTTATTAACCAATGGTAATAAAACATAGTCATAGCATACAGAGGGGAATCCCATATTAGATGTACACATACACACATACAGACACAAACAGCAACACGTAATCAAAAACAATAAAAATAAATCTTAAAAAATAGTAGAACTATACAAACATAATAATTTTTAAAAGGCAATCAAACAAGTCTATATTATAAACATGGGAAAATACTGATCACAGTCTTAAGAAATGAGAAATAGTGGAATGATGTTTACAAGGTGACTTTTAATTTCCTGCAAATACATATGTGAGCATATATTTTCAGACCAATTATTTGGGGCCAACACACAAATCTCTACTGAGGAACAACTATCTCAAACTCACTATCTCCAGAAATGAATTACTGATCTTTCCCCCAAGAGTATCCCTTTCTCGCTTAAGAACACTTCTGTCTACTCACTGCTCACTCCAGAAACTGGGACAGTAAATCTGTTAGATAGCTTAATTATATGATTAATGCCACAGTGTGTGAATACTTCGGAATATCATACTTTGTCCCACAAATATAAGTAATTTTAGTTGTCATTATGCTCCCCTTTGGGGGAGAGTGCCTAGGGATGGCTCTTTCTGTCATTACCTCCTCCCAACATACCTGCCTGCTTCTTACAATCTTCATTATCATTCCACTGTCCAAGGCCCTATCTTTTTTTTTCTTTTTGCAAATTTCTATATTCAAATTCTTTTTAAATTTCTGATTAAGATCTCATCCCTCTCTGCATCTTATGATTTCACCTTCCTCTTACAATTAGAGAAGATCTGCAGTTCTTTAAGGTCCCTTACTATCTACAGAATCTTAACACTAACAGTCCCTATAGCCAATGGCATTATTTTTCTAACAGCAACAATAATACTGTAAAATATCTTCCAATTCAGGTTTCATAAGAACCATTTAAGAGGCAATGATTAGAGATACTCCAGGTATCTAATATTTTAAAGTAAGTTTTCCCAGTCAGAACCCTAACTCCGAATTACTTATCAACTTTAAATGGTCAATGACTATCTAAGCCGCCACTCTAGCTCTTCACTATAACCTCAGGCTGCTATTTTCTGCACTTCTATGCTTTATTCAAGTGGCCTCTTCTCAGCTACTAAAACACACACACTGTTTCTTACCTTGGATCTCTCTGTATACCTCTGTGTCTGACATGCTCTCTGGAAATCTTTCCTAGGTTTTTAGTCTCTATTCCAATGTCACTTTCCAGGGAGGATTTGATTGACCAGCAGCAGCCCACTCCTCCCTTTTCTTTCTCGCTGTAGTCTCTTGGTTCTTTCATATAGCTCTTTAGAAAATTAAATAATCAACTTCTCCCCTGTCTTTCTAATGCTCTGGATGTGATGATAAGTGCAACACATAGAATAAAGGAATTGCTAAAGGGATCTCTGAATCATGCTTGAGGAGTTAGAGAAACACCATAGAAAACGGCATTAAGGTCTACAGTAAGGGAATGCGGGAATGAGGTAATAAGGAAAATAATTCTAGGTTAAGAGAAAACTGGTGAAGCTGGAGCAGATCAGATGGTAAATTTCAGAACACCTGAGAGGTACTATCACCTCAGACGGGAAGCAAGGGAAGAGTAGGCTCAAGAGGTAGGAGACACTGGGGTTCAAAAGGTAAGGAAGGGCAGACGGTGTATGACTGTCGCTGTTTCTGGTTTTGTTGTTTTGTTTTTTCCTTAAATACTGTCAACCACAGCATGTTTAGAAGACTGGGAACGGAATACTAGATTTATGACATACTAATAGATGGGGTAAGAAGAGAAGAGACTATAGAAATCTGCAGTTCCAACTCTTTGCATTACGAAACATTTGCAAAACAAGTCTAAAACACAAAAGAAAAATAAGAATAATTTTAACTGAAGTTGACTCTATAGATATATATGTAAACATGTAGTGTGACTTCACATACATTTAGAAGTTAAACTTTGGGAGTGCAGAGTCAGGGGAGTAGACCTAGGGTTTTGCACATGTCAATCAAATGTTCTACCCTGTTCTATTACCTTCATGAAACAAACAAAAGCTTACTTAAAAATTGTATTGTGGGGAATATTGTGTAATTTTCCAAAGAATCTAATGTTAACATTGGGCTGGATAAAAGTCATTGTGGTCAGCTTATAACAGAAGGGCACAGCCATTTCATTTAAACAATCAAAGAAAAACTGATTATAATCTGTTCATCACAGTGGACTTCCCACAGTAACATTTAAGATTTATAGAAAAACAAATAAAAACCTTCAAGATTCTAATATATAAGCAAAAGACACTAAACTGAAAATCTTCAAAAGTATTTGTAATAATTAATAAACGAAGCTTAGTATTTCTTATTTGGAGATGCATCAATGGAGAGGAAACCTAGTCAGTACAAAAAAATTACTTTTTTAAAGTTATAGCATTTAGATATGACCTGATTTGACCCCAAATTCCAATGGACATGCTGTTACAAAGTAATCAGAAATACACAGTGTACTTGTTCAATTTGTTTGTACTATGTAAAATTGATTTTTTTTCTTTAATACTAAAATTTGGTCCATCTGTTGGGAAAACAGAAAATGTTCTAAATATATACAAAGAGTGGAAACGCTTCATTCCCCGGCTGTATCCTGTGGTGTACGCATTTTCATCAGTGTGTTTGTCTTGCAGACAAAATGAATATCAGATGGTGGTTCTGAAAAAGGGCAGACCTAACATGAGGTGATTAGTTTCAAAAACAGATTTTTATTCTTGATAAATTATTACCAAATACAATCATCTGTTGATTGAGGATATAAAACAGATTGGTCATACTACAACCCACAGGTTAAATGAAAAACGGAAATAATAAGTTTATTTAACATGGTCTTGCATTAAGTTCCCAGCAGTGCAAATCTAAGGCAAATAATTAGATTTCCAATTTAAAGATATACATTTGTTAAGCCAGACGTTTCCTGAGGTCATCTACTTTCTGTTGGCCAGTCCCACTGCAGTGGCAAAGTATTGAGGGCATTTTTGCTCAGAAGTTTGTATTAGTATGCCTTGTACATTACCCTAATCAAGCCAGCATTGTAGTTTGACTCAGGGATTATATAGAAAGGTCAAAAGACTGATGGGATGACTCTGGGCTGCAAATCAGGGTCTGAAAAGTGCCATATAGAGGTAAGACTATAGCCTATGGGAAGGTCTTGGGGATGGGGTGGCAGATATTCTGATAGACAACTGGTAAGCCAACTAAACAAAAAACCTTGTACTAAGCAAATGGGACAACAACCAACTAATACAATTTAATCTCTTAAATAGCTGGACTTTTTTTCTCAAGGTGACCACTTACTTCTAATGGTAAAAGATAAAAATTCAAAATATGATGCTCTGACCAACAGATGTCTTAGTTTTAGAGAGCACACTCCCTTTCCTTCCTCTTCTGTTTCTTAGGTAATTTACAGCTGTGCTATGTAATGTCTCTCAGGGGAGCAAAGAATCCCATTACAAATGATTCATCTGTGCAGACTTCAGCTCTGTAAATCAACAATCTAATCTCTCTAAAAGATTTTCAATCCCTTCTTGGGCAAGACTGGTACAACTTGCAAATTGGTGGGAGCAGAAGGAAGGGAGGAAGAGAGTTTGGAATGACAACAGGTTCCAGGAAAAGAGCTTATGACAGTTTGTGTGGTCTCCCAATAACCACTGTGCTCTGGTAGAGAAAACGGGATGTCCATAAATAGTAGGACTAGGAAAATGTAACATAAAGATGATTTCTTTTGTTAGGAGAACATTCCCAAGAGATTGTCACAGGTCCTGAAGATTTTATTAGAAATACCTAAGCTACACTAATGTTTCTTGGCTATTGACTTATAAATAGACTAGAACACCTTGAGAAAATGGTTAGGTCGGGTACTAGAGAGATAATTCAGTTAGTAAAAAGTGCTTGCTGAACAAGTGTGGAGATGTGAGTCTAACCATCAGCACCCTCCCTTAACACCAGGCATGCAGTGTGAACTTGTAATCCCAGGACTGAGGAGACAGTGATGTAAATAGAGCCTTGGGTCCTGGTGGACAGATC
The DNA here is from genome assembly GCF_037038515.1 of Microtus pennsylvanicus. Classification (NCBI taxonomy): domain Eukaryota; kingdom Metazoa; phylum Chordata; class Mammalia; order Rodentia; family Cricetidae; genus Microtus; species Microtus pennsylvanicus. The sequence continues at coordinate 54,523,648 of NC_134592.1, read as the reverse complement.
AAGGTTGATGGCTCTCGAGAATGACACCAAAGGTTAATCTCTGACCTCCACACATATGCGACCGCACCCCCATAAACATGTGCATGTGTGCACACATGCATGCACACATGTACACATGCATGTATGAATGCACTAAAAGATTATTAAGTTGTAGAATGATCATACACATTTAGGAAGGCATCATTTCTAAATAAATCTTTGAAGTTTAAACATCATGTATGAATTTTTTTCCTACAGAGTTTTACATATATTTGTTACTCAAAAGAGTAAAAGTTCACTACCAAATCATTGGTGAAGAAAAATAAATTTGGGATATCCCTAGTATATTTTTTATACTGCATATCACACTTAAATAGAAGGTTAATAATTATAATGAGCATAATTTTATAAAGCTTGCTTTGTAATAAGAATCACTTCATACATTTTTGTCTCTCTCTTTTTTTTTTGGAGGTGAAGAGTTTTGGACGAAGGATAACATTACTCTTGGTCAAAGTCTGTTTGAAGGAGCATCATACATTTTATAACTTCACTGATCACATTGGGAAACAGGTTCTTGTATTCCCATGATAAAGAATCCAAAATAATATGTTCAAGTTGAAGCAACTGCTACCGAGACCAGTGACAACAACTCCATATCCCATATCAAATGGTTTCGGGGGTCAGTTCCACATGAGACCCAGTCAGCGATGTTTATAAGCTCCTCACTAGAGCCAGTTCATGCCATGTCTATCGTATCAACTTCGTGGCGAACTTTGTTCCAGTTGGCCGTAAGCCAGCACTCCATTCTCTCACCTTTCCTGTCAAAGGATCTTTACCTTCTCCTCTTGACATTTCCATGGCTGGCACCCCACTTTCTACCTGTACTTTACTGTGCTTATGTTCAATTATTTCCAAGCCTTGTCTAATCTTGCCTCCATATTTCTTTCATGTGCTTTTTAAATCTTCACATCTACCAGCATCATCTCATCATTTCAATCCCAGACTACAGTTTTTTGTTTTCATTTTGTATAACATATTTGCTTTTGAGTTTTCTCCAGATCTTTTGCCTATGCAAACATTTCTGATTAATCCTCCTATGATGTTACTCTAATCATGAGCTCATGAAGTCTGGAATCTGAGATGTTTATCCTTCCTCAGATCTGTAGTCTCAGGAAGGAATCTTTGTCTATGCTCAAGTATTCTGAAAACTAACACTGTCATTTATAATGCGACGAATTAATGGAAACCCTGGAAGAAACACTTCAGTTTAGCACACTTAAGGAAAACCCCGGGAACTACTGGTCAACATATTGATTTCGCTTTAAAATACCAGCATGCAATCACTAAACCAAAGGAGGTCTTGGAAGATTATTCATAGGACCTCTTTGTTGCAGAGATGATCTCCAAATTAAGATAACTTCCTAGATGGGCCATTTGTCTTATGCACTGGGCCACCATATTAACCTTCAAACTCTGCCCTATGTGTAGACTAAAACACCTCCAAGACAATTTTGCTCCTTTGGTAAAAGCTGAAGTTACTTTATTAACAATTTTTTGTTGAAATTGGTTTTCTGGAAGGGAGTCCTACTATCTTTATTGAAGTTTTCCAAAAGTCAATGTTCCCCTAGACATTATGTAGGGGCTACTCTGTGTTGCCAGAAAATGTCAGACTGAACTTGTTTTAATGAGAGAAAAAGCCTTTAGGGCACAATTGGGCACCCGTTGGCTGCTTTGAGAATGGTCTGTTTGTTTTACATTGGTGCTCCATTGCTAAAGTTCAAGAGGGACTTTAAAAAACTGTGTTGAAAAGATCCAATTTCCTTGCACCTTTGGTCAAGAGTTCAGAGTTACTTCCTCTGTTAGAAAGAACACCAGCTTACCTAAGCAATAGCTAAGAAATTTAAAATGAGGGGATTCTCTTTTCCTCATCTAGAATTTACCAGTAACTTAATTTTCTTCTAAAATGACTCTTGCCTCTGTAGCAAGGAGCCTCAATGTCGTACTATCCAACACTTACAGTCTCAAATGTGAACAAAACGCTCAACTTCAGAAGCACCTTTCAAACCGTCCTTACTCCTGCTGACATGTATTCCAAGCTAGACCTCCTTGACTTTGGACACTGTAATGTTGTATGCCTTCTCACTGAATAGTGGTCCCCCCAAAATAATTTAGCACAACTACTGGACTGAAGTGGTTAGATGCATTTGTTTCTTTTCTGTCAATTTACTCTATGAATTCCTAAGAGACACAGAACAATGATTTGCTGACCTCTGAATATTAAAATGCCGTATAGTGCTTAACATACACTAGGAGTTCCATAAATTGATTTTCTAAATTGACTTGGACTGACAAATTGCAATCAGGTCATGTTAATTGCTGGCTAAGGTCAGGCCCCCATAAACTGAGGACAGCAGTGAAATGAAGCAATTATCCAGGTCATTGAGGACAGAAAGTGCTAATTTGGGCAAAATGAGTAAGCAAAATTTTGCCTAACTGAACTAATCCATCATTTTGGTGCAATGCATAGCTTTGTGTATGGAAAGGTGACCTCTGTGGGGCACCGTAGAGTAGACTCTCCTGTGCTTTTAATTTCAACAGTCACCTGTTTTGTGGCCATGCCACACACACCACACACTTCTGATGCTAAAGACAGAAATTATATGTAAATCCTCACCAGTTGTCTGATAGGGATGTCGCTGGGTCCACATAGGGTCAGCTGAGCGCAGTATGTTGATAACTTAAACATTTAAAAGACCACATCCCTCTAAAGTAGTGAGTCTGGCCTCTTCTTCACACACCAGTTCAGCAGTCTGAACGACTGAGCTCAACACTTTTTCTTTAACTCTGGATGGTCCTCTAGCTGAGGAATAAAGTAGATCTTTCAACCTGTTTACCCTTTGAGACGAAGACAAATCATTACTGAACATTAAAAATTATCAAAGGGCAAACTTAATTTTTTTTAAATTAAGCCAACATATTATATTATATATAACATATTATATTATTCTATACTGTATATTTGTTAACACAGTTTATGTTCTGGACCATTTGTACTTGGTCTAATCATAAAAATCAAATTACTCAAAACCGTCTATGCTACAGGTTTTTAATTTTCATGTTTGACTTTTAACACTTGCCACTTGGTAAACCAACAATTGTCTCATGCGTGCACACGCGTGTGTGTATGAATGTGTGTGTGTGAGTATGTGTGTGTGAGTGTGTGTGAGTTGTGTGTGTGTGAGTGTGTATGTGTTTGAGGGGGGTGTGTAGCTTCTGAACTGAGGAAAGATATTTTATTGTTTCATGAGTGAGCACAGCATTTTTACAAGTTAGTATTAATTGAAAGTAACTGAAAAATACTATATTGGATATTTTTACTGTATTCAAAATTAATAGTCATACAGGGCCATTCACACTCTCAAGGCTTAAAGCAAAGACAAGTACCATTTAGAAATTAATAGCAGCCAAAAATTGTTCAATGAAAACTCAAATTAAGATAGAATTGGAACTTTCTTATATTGTATAGGCTAGAAAGATAGAAAAGAGCCTGAGAACTAAGTTTAAGCCTTGATTTAATCATCAGCTATACAAGAACGAGCAACCCAACTTAACTTCTCATGACTTGTGTCTAAAATAGTAGTAATAGTTTCAGCAGAATCGATTGCCTGCAGTTATTTCAAGATAAGGCAACACATATGAAATTACTTTCGAAACTATGGTGCAGTATATGCCTGTGGGTATTGGATAGTGCTGATGATCTGATGGTGACCATTGGAGACAACATTAATACTCGGCAGCTAGTAAATGTGGTCATCATGGTTACAAATCAGTTTTTGTTCAGATTTTGCCACCTGTGAAGCTGAAATGTTTGTTTTGACACCAAATGAAAAACTTAGTTTATAATGAAAATATGAAAAGACACATATAATACACAGCTGTGCTAGTGAAAGACCACAGTTCACATTCCTCAAAATTACTCCTTTTCTCTTCAGATTTCCTCTTCACTCTTGAAGGACAAAGTTGTTATCAAATGTCAATCATATTTTATTAAATTGACTGTGAAAAGGTTGAACTGTAGACAAGGTTGTTTTAGCCGTAGGCTTCCTTGATTTGCTTGCTGCAGATGCAATTTCAACATCTACTGTTTATACATCTTAAAAAAAATAAGACAGAAGGAAAAAAAGGAAATAATTAAAGAGTCTAGTACATAAACTCAAATTGGTGTATAAAATGAGGTGGCAACTTTCAGACCTTGAAGCAAAGGGATAAATCTTAGACAAGGTGTCCAGCTATTACAACTTACTGTTGGGTTAGGAGCTAATCCACACGTCATCCAGTAAATCCACTAAGGTTAAGATAATAGGAAAATACCTAGAGGACAGTTGCTTTCTTTTCAAAGCCTAGACTTCATAAGTAAAGAAATGACCTTCAGTCAGCTTTTTCCCTGTGGATGGATACTTACAGCGTGAAGCTTCAGTTTTAAGCTACAGATGAATATTTTACTATGACAAAGCAAGTATTTGTTTTGTTTTTCTACATACCATTAGTTCTCTATTCTCTATTTCCTATAAGACTTTTCTCCAAACATATTACAAGTTGGTAAAAAGGTAGTGACATCAATGTACTTGAGTTAGGGGAAATCAATTATTCTTTAGAAAGGTATTAATAAAGAGTCTTAGCCACATTGCTAATTTCATAAGTATATCTATTTGCAGTCACAGGACCTCAAAAATATTTTGTTATTTTACAAATCAGGTTCCAGAAGAATCTCTTTACCCACAACGATTTTACATATTTAGATTTATCTACATATTTTTTCCTTGTGGTACTAAGCATTCGATCCAGATTTTTTTTGAAAACTAGCCACAATCCTACCTAAGTTTTACCATTATTTTTGCATTTGTAGAAAATATGAAATTAGATCATCTAGATAGTCTATGTCCTACACAAAGCACTATCAAAAGTTTGTGAGTTATTATTGTATGTGATATTATGTTGTCAAATAAGGGATATAGTTTCATACTCAAAAGCTTTGGAAAACAATAAATTAAACTTTCTTAAGTAACTTTTTCTTCTTAAATATCTCAGAGTTGAAATATATTATCATGTTAGATTATCATATATTGTGAGACCCAAAGAAGTGTTTATAAAGTTAAATTGACCATGAAGCCCTTCCTTGGGAAACTGTAAAAATCTGGAAGAGATGTGGTCAACAAAAATATACTAAAGAGTTTGCAAAGACTTTCTAACACAGTTGTACATCCCTTACAAACAAGGCTATGTCCTGAGGCCTGCGCATTGGTGATCTGTCACTGAGCATCACAGTCTCCTGAACAAATGACACAGCTCAAGTCTTACTCTGCAGTAGGATCTTGCTGCAGGCAGGAATACTGCCCTGTGTGGCAGATGACTACAGCTGCCCTGGTGTGGCTTATGCCACTTATGGTATTGTATATGGCCACAGAGAACTTATTTTCTTGCTGGCTTTATTTAATGATTACATACAGTTTCTTTGAATAAAGAGAAGAACAAATTTGATCAGTCCCATCAAATCCGAGAAATTTTTAGCCAAATGACAGCAGTCTTATAAAAAAATTTAAGCTACCTTTCTACACCACCACAAGTCCAAAAGAAGGGAGCAGGAAAACTGCATTTATGGAATTACAAGAACCACATAATAAAGCACTGAATTAGTATATCCTCATTTCTTCATGTTCTACACAGACTTGATTCACAGTTTAAATAAAGATGCACTATGTCATGTAAGACAATTTTTTTAAAGTCATTATTTGGTCTCTACTAAATATATATATGTAGCTACCAGTAACTGAAACATGAATTTCTTACTTGCATCTTTGACATTCCTGTGCCCAGTTCTCAAAATGGCTGAGCAATGTGACATGGTGTTTATAATCGACTGTTATTGGATGGCTCTTTCTGCCTCAGTAGGAGCCCAAATCTGGTGTTAACTCCAAAAGACTATCTGGGGCCTACCATGGTCAGGGATTTTTGTTTTGTTTTGTTTGTTTGCTCTTTTGTTTTAACAGGGTGGTGAGCAGGGCCCAGATTTTATCTCTCTGTAGGAAGCTCCCCTTTCTCTGAGCTTTGGTGGAGCCTCCTGCAGACTTACAGTAGCTTCGGAGTGTGTGCAGCGGCTGTGGCAGCTCAACCATGCAATTTTATAGCAGGCAGCAAACAAGGCAGAGAATTCAGGGTTAAAAACTCAAGTGGAGTCCTGTCTTCTGCAGTAATGAAAGCTGACTAAAAGAGTAAATCAAATGGATCTCCTAACAAAATGAAAACAGCTGTTTGGCCTGGGCTGGTCTCTGATTTAGGTTAAGTAATTATTGCTCTAGTGTGGTTCAAGGTTGTTCTGTATTGGTGAAATAAGATATCACATGAAAATCATCCAACTTTTAATTTACTGTAGCATCAGAAATTCCACTGTATAAAAAAAATTCAAGAAACGTAATCTTCTAAAAACTTTACCTATAAATGTTTTCAAATACCAATTGATTAAATCTTTCAAGACATAATTACACAATACATAATTACATTATAGTAAGAACCTCTAGTGTCTATGCTGATAAAACATTTTAATATTTCAGCTTTAAAATAATAAGTTTTCAAAATCTTACTAAAATGATATATCCCGATTTCCAAATAACTGTAAAGATAGTGTTTATGTAGAGACGTTTTCATGAAGAGCTACAGAAGCACAGCTAACTCTTAAACCCCCAGAGAACTCTCCTCTAGTGGTACAAGCCATTTCTTGAGGAATCGTTGGCATGCCAGTGATGGTTAAGAAGAAAAACAATTATTAATCAAGAAGAAGAGAGAAAAGATATTCTCAAGAAAGAGATTCTATGATTTTCAATATTCAGAATAAAATAGGTCACACATCCAGAAGACTGGACAGGGGCTCGACTGCTAAGAGCTCATACAACTCTTGCAAAGGACCCTAATTAAGCTCCCGGCATCCACATGAGGTGACTCACTTCCGCCTGTAACTTCAGCTCCATGGGAATCCCTATGTTCCACAAGCACCTGCACTCATGTGCACACACCCACATTCAAACACACATACACACACACACACATTAATAATAACAAATATTTTAAAAATGATCCAAAGGACGGAGAGTTGCTAAATGGTAGAACACTTACCTATTATTATGTGCAAGCTGTAGGTTCAGTCACTAGCAACAAATACACACACACCCTCACACACACAAACAAATACACACACTCACACACACACAACAAATACACACACAACAAATACACATATTCATACAACAAATACATACACACCCACACACACACGCACACACAACAAATACACACACACACTCACACACACAACAAATACACACACACTCTCACACACAACAAATACACACACACACAACAAATACACACACACTCACACACACAATACACACACTCACACACACAACAAATACACACACACTCACACACACACAACAAATACACACACCTGCTCTCACACATGGCGCTCCAGTAAATGACTTGTTTAAAAAAATCTCTATATATTTTCTGATGCAGCACGCCAAAGACTGGATATCTTGTTCTCCTTGTCTGACTGTTGATGGCACTTTGTAGCCGCTGAATGACTGCTTACACGTATATGCACGGGCTAGAAGGCTCAGCGAAAGCACACTTACCCAGCATGCCAATCAGCACCCAAGTAAATGAATATAAGCAGTAACATTTGCTGATTTTCAAAACACTGGGAAAAGGTTACATTACAGAACATTTCCTCAATAGTCAGATCTTAAGTGTATTTTAATCCATTTGTGTACTACTTAACTCGGTTCCCAAGGGGAGACAGAAAATATTACATCATAAGACTAATATTCTGAGAGCAGGACATAGGTGGCTGAAAGCTAAGGGGAAGTCTCAGGTGTGCTTCTAGTAGTTACTATTGCTGACACAAAGCACAGCATACCTGCCTTTCCAATGGGGTCTGCTGTGCTGCCTTTCTAAGTCTATATAATATTCATCACTAGTTCTTGACAATTAGTTCAACTAGTGCTTTCCAGCACACCAGAGTATCAAACAATAGAATTGCATGTTTATATCTCCAAAATGTTATGTATCTTTCTTTGGTATCAGCAGTTCCTAAATGGAAGAACATATGCTTGGACTTCTTATTTGGAAATTGAGTTGTAGAACTACATAGACATATATAATTTATTTAAGAAAAAAACATAACAAACAATATTTAAAAGGAAGGTTTGATTTTTTTCCTTTAAAATGGTTAAGACTAATAACTAAGATCCTTAAAAATGATGGGGTGCATGATGGAGGAAGGTCATTGGTTAAAAAATAAAGAAACTGCTTGGCCCTCATAGGTTAAAACATAGGTGGGAGGAGTAAACAGAACAGAATGCTGGAAGAAAGAAGCTGAGTCAGGAGTCGCCATGATTCTCCCACTCCAGGCAGACGCAGGTTAAGATCATTCCTGGTAAGCCAGCTCGTGGGCTACAGAAGATTATTAGAAATGGGCTAGTCCAGGTGCGAGAGCTAGCCTAGAAGAGGCTAGATAGAAATGGGCCAAGCGGTGTTTAAAAGAATACAGTTTCGTTGTAATTATTTCGGGTAAAGCTAGCTGTGGGGGCGGCCGGGTGCCAGGGACGCAGCCCCGCCGCTCTTACTACTACAGAGTGGTGCCCAACGTGCTAATGAACTCCACGTAAAACCTGAGAAGGCTTAAAAATAAGGGAGAGAGAGTTTAATGCAGTTTTTTGCTGCTTGTGGGTGGCGTGCTGCAGAGAGAATTTCCTGACTCAGCAGCCGCAACAGGAAAAAAGCTGCAGTTTTAAACCACCACTTTCTGGGCTGTGCCGCCATTGTGATCTCTGTCTGGCCCCTGTGGGAGACAGAGCTTTTTTTTTTTTAATTTATTTATTTATTAAGGATTTCTGCCTCCTCCCCGCAACCGCCTCCCATTTCCCTCCCCCTCCCCAGATCAAGTCACCCTCCCTCATCTGCTCGACGAGCAATCAGGGTTCCCTGACCTGTGGGAAGCCCAAGGACCGCCCACCTCTATCCAGGTCTCCTAAGATGAGCATCCAAACTGCCTAGGCTCCCCCAAAGCCAGTACGTGCAGTAGGATCAAAAACCCACTGCGATTGTTCTTGAGTTCTCAGTATTCCTCATTGTCCTCTATGTTCAGCTAGTCCGGATTTGTCCCATGCTTTTTCAGACCCAGGCCAGCTGGCCTTGGTGAGTTCCCTATAGAACATCCCCATTGTCTCAGTGTGTGGGTGCACGAGCAAGGAACTCAGGACCGCGAGGGGTGCACCCACACACTGAGACAGAGCTTTTAAATGTAGCATTTGGAGTAAAGGTCTACGGATTGCTTGATGGCAATGTGGACTGCTGTGTGCCTGGAACTCTGTGTGGCTCAGGGGCACCAAATGGCTCTGAGGCAGGAGCTGCTCAGCTCCACCATGATGAACTGTGCTGGTCTCAGGCAGGAACTAGGGTAATTACCATAAAAACAGCGCAGTTAAGTTTTAGACTCCGCAGGAAACAGGCAGTACCGTATTACCCCTATGTGGCGCAACTTAAGTTTTTAAGAAGTGCTTAACATTTTAAGAAATGCTCCTAAATAGTAAAAAAAAATGTTACAGATTCACAATAAAACAGACTCAGACATAAAAGACCACACTGTTGGATAAATGTAGGTAGGCTTGAGAGAGAGAAGAAAAAGAATATAGAGAATAAAGTTAATGGTTAAAAAAAAAAGGTAAAGTCTTTAAAGAGACAGAGTACAGATAGTTAAGAGATTAAAAGAAATAAAGAAAAATAAGCTACGTAAAAATGGAAAATTCACAGAGAGTCTGGATTATGTACATTGTGTTTTCTTTAAAATTTTTGACTCTAAAGGAGCTAAGTACAGAGAGACATTTCATTATATGGGCTGCCAAGTGGAACCAAGTGGGAGGAGTAAACAGAACAGAATGCTGGGAGAAAGAAACTGAGTCAGGAGTCGCCATGATTCTCCCACTCCAGGCAGACGCAGGTTAAGATCATTCCTGGTAAGCCAGCTCGTGGGCTACAGAAGATTATTAGAAATGGGCTAGTCCAGGTGCGAGAGCTAGCCTAGAAGAGGCTAGATAGAAATGGGCCAAGCAGTGTTTAAAAGAATACAGTTTCGGTGTAATTATTTTGGGGCATAATGTAAAGGTAGCCGTGTGAGCGGCCGGGTGCCGGGGAATGAAGCCAGTCTGCATTCTTGATGTCTGCAGTCCGAGGAGTAAAGAGAAGAACACTTCAACCACTGCACAGCCAGTGCCTTCCTTTCAAGAGACTGCAAACCTGTGTGCAGGTCCTACTGAAGAAGTCTTTGTGAACAGGTAAATATCACTAATGCAAACATAAGGAAAACTGGAACATTTCAAGCAGCACCCAAAATTACAAGGTCAGTTTCTGCCCATGTTCTGGGGCAGTTTCCCCTGGTATCTATAATCAGGGCAACAGGGGGTCCCTATGCTTAAAGGACAGCTTTTCTGCCGTGAAACCCCGAATTTTTTGGCTCTGAAATGCTTCTTTGAGATCCTATTTCTCTCTAGCTCATAAGCTGCTGTAACTTCATGAGTTCCACACTGAGGACAAATATTTTCTAAATTTGCATTTTTTATATTTTTGTGTCACGTACATATACTCCCTTTATTCTGAGCTAACCACCTAAGATTCTATAGTCTATTACTTTTCTCACCTTCTTTCTTGACATAATCCTGGGATAAGCCTAATTGTCTAAAACATCAACATACATGATTAGAATTTTTTTGTTTCTTTTGTTTTGTTTTTGGAATTATATTCCTGTTCTTATGTTCAGCTTCCAAAAAGACAGCTTCTGTGGAAAGGGAGAAAACTGACACCCATAGTGACTGTCGTAATAAAGACCTCCTGCCACCAGCGGGTGCTCACTGGGCAATGCTCCTATGACCAATGGCACCACTACCTGATTAGCTCCAGGTCACTGGATTATTTTATTTTTCTAGAGAGGTGGCAAAGGGTCCTTAAACTCCAGTAGTTTAACAGAGGAGCCTGGAGTGCTCAGACACTTCAGCATGGTTGCCTGAGCTTAGGAATCCTTTCCAACTTGGTTTTGAAACAGTTATCAAACCAAGTAACTCTTTATTAGGAGGCAGAATCCCACCACAAAGGTGCTGTCCTATTTCCCTTGTTTCATACACACAATCACTTATTCTCCAAAATAGGAGCAGGATTTAGAAACTCCCAAAAGTTAAATACTTTAACTACCCTCTCTGTCCTCCTCAGGACTCTATAAAGGAGCCACTCCCCCACAACCCCAAGCTTCTTGAGGAAGCAAGCTTTACTGCAAATGGCTATTGCAGGACTGCATGGCATCTGTGTAGAGACAGAAGATGAAATCAGATAGATGATACACACAGAGAACCTGACGAACGCTTCCACTTGAAAGCTGAGACGAGCTTATTCCAGCCACTTGGTGTACAGCCTTGCATTCAACCATTTCAAAGCATATTTTCCAAACATTTTTTATTTTCCTCTTACGCCTTTTTAAAAATGTCTCTTTGGTGGTTACATGAACAAAGGAACTTCTTAGTTCAAATTTTTTTTTTATATTTTTTTAATTTGTGTTTTGGTTTGTGTACAAAGTGAAGGTCAGAGGACAGCTGACCTTTATTTGGGGTGTGTACGCAGAAGACAACTTTTTTTTAATTATTTATTTATTTATTATGTATACAATAGTCTTTCTGTATGTCTGCAGTCCAGAAGAGGGCACCAGACCTCATTACAGATGGTTGTGAGCCACCATGTGGTTGCCGGGAATTGAACTCAGGACCTTTGGAAGAGCAGGCAATGCTCTTAACCACTGAGCCATCTCTCCAGCCCCCTTAGTTCAAATTTTTGCTAAATATTATTTTCATGTCAGGTTTTCTAATTTAGGACATAAAGAAGGTACATGATAAAGAGAATCCTAAATCCCAGTCACAGTAGGGAACCTAGGAAGCTCTTCAGACATTTATTAGACTAATTAATTTATAGGTTATTTTGGGTCGCCAGCCATATCATAGTTTGGACCTGGAATGTCACCGAAAGGTCTGTATGGTAAAGACTTGGTCTTCAGCCATAGCAGTATCAGAAGCTGGTGGTACTTCAGAAGGTAGAACCTGAGAAGTTAGATCATGAAGTCACAGTTTTTAAAAGGAATTCATGACCCCTGTTTCTTCTTCTAGATTTTTTTTTGTCTTCAGGATCTCATAAAATAAGCATCATTACTGTGCCACAGTCCCCTCTGCCCACCGTGGCTCTGCCTTGTTAGAAACCAAGTGTTAACGAACTGAGTATGTCCTGGGATCCTGAGCAGCGTGAATCTTTCCCCTTCTAAGCTGTCTCATGCGTTTTTGTCACAGCATAGAAACTTAAGGCAGGAACTTTTGTTTTTTACTTGATGTCAGAAGACATGTGAAACAATATGTCAGTGTTCATACTCTAGGAATAGTGGCAACCATACAAAAACTAAGGCCTTTATTACATTAGATTCATCTGTGAGTTTAACCTATCAAAATATTTTACAGTAAAATATCTTTTCCTACCCTCAAATGGCAAGATACTTGAGTTAGGGAGGAAAAGAAACTATATTTTCAATAACATTACTTTATTCAACATATAATAATTTATTAAGGCCCTGAAAGAAATATGGTGTGGGACAGTGGTTTGTATTCTGTCAATTATATTTTAAATAAATGCTGATTGGCCAGTAGCCAGGCAGGAAGTATAGGCGGGACAACCAGACAGGAAATAGAGGCCGGTCAATGAGAAAAGGTGAATTCTGCAAGGAGGAAGCCCATTCCTCTGCAGTCCTTGTCCAGCCACAGAAGTAAGATGTGACTGCCTTGCTGAAAAAGGTACTGAGCCATGTGGCTAACACAGATAAGAAATATGGGCTAATATATGGTATAAGAGTTACTAGAAAGCCCGAGCTAATAGACCAATCAGTTTATAACTAATGTAGACCTCTGTGTGATTTCTTTGGGACTTAACTATTGTAGGAACTGGGCAGGACAGAAACCCTGACAACAGAAATAGGACTTACTCAAGGGTAACGTAGCTGAGTATGTGTATGGCTCTTCCTTCTTCTGTGACCATGAATGGTTTTACAAAAATAAAATCATATCTTAAAAGTAATCTACGTCATATTTTATCTGTAAGAAACAAAGATGTAACTCTATTTTTTTTAAAAAAAGTCCAAGTCATAAGTTTAAACATTTTCAACCCTTTGCAGTTCCTCAGCAATATCAAATCTGGTGACAAAGATTTCTCCTGTCCACTCTACATTCCTCTTCCTGTTGCTCTCACTTGTCCTACTTGTCTTCCCCTTGTAGCTATCAGTGTTTTATATCTGAAGAAATTAAAGTACTACAGAAAATATAACATTTAAGTTACATATACTATTTTTATGTTACAAGATATTCTGAGTTCCTAGAATAAGTACTTAGACTGTAATTAAATATAGATCTATCTACTGTTTTAGAATATCCTATAAAAAGAAAAATGATCAGGGAAGTAAATGAGCTAATATTGACAGTTATAGCTACAATTATAATTTAGCTATTCTTATAAAATTATAATTGTGATAAATATATGGGTTTGTTGCATCTTTTGTGAATATTTGAGTATTCACATTATTAAAATAATGAGCTTATTTTTAAGAAAAAATTATATGTATTGTGCTTTGAAAGATTGAAAAAGGTCCTACATGAAGAAACCATTCTAATCGATATAGACATTTTAAAAAAAGGAGAATAAACTGATGTCTATTATTTTTTTTAAATGTGTTATTTTAAGATCTATTTTAAGTATTTTGGGTGTGCAGTTAATTGATGTTATAGTATAGTATATTATACTAGGTATAGTACAGAATTGTATGATAGATATCCAGAATTTTTTCATCATGTAAAATGGAAATTCTATCATGACACACCAACAGTCTATTTCCTCCTTCAGCCCCAGGCAACAACCATTCTACCTTTTTTTTCTATAAATTTTACTGTATAAGATCTCCTGAGTACATTGGGAGTGTGGGGGTCATGGAAATGGGTAAAAGGGGAGAGGGGGGAAGGGAGGGGAGCAGAGAAAAATATATAGCTCAATAAAAACAATACAAATATTTACTGTATAAGTAGAATTATACAGTATCTGTTTTGTGTGATTGTGATTGGTTTATTTCACTTAGCATAATATTGATGTGGGAGGTCCTTCTGTCTATGTGTTTCTTTTATGGGTTAATGAATAAAGAAACTGCCTCGGCCACCCTGTTGATAAGGCAGAACTTAGGTAGGCAGGGAAAACTAAACTGAATGCTGGGAGAAAGAAGGCAAAGTCAGAGAGAAGCCATGTAGCCCCACTAGAGACAGACACCGAACCTTGCTGGTAAGCCACAGCCACATGGCACTATACAGACTAAAGAAGATGGGCTAAATTAAAATGTAAGAGTTAGCCAATGAAAAGCTAGAGCTAATGTGCCAAGTTTAATAAATACAGTTTCTGTGTGATTATTTTGGGGCTGAGCAGCCGGGAACGGACAAGTGACCTCCTCCAACATAATATCCTCTAAATTCAACCACTATTGGAGCTTGTGAGAGAATTTTTCCATTTATAAGGATTGATAGATTCTAAGTACATATAAAACTTTTAAACCCTACTCATCTGTTGAACATTTGAGTTTTATTCACCTAACAATCTTTAGTTTCTAAATAAACTAAAATAAACAAGGAAAAAGAATGAATGTTCAAACATGGGCATAAAGTCTGTCTACAAGCTATTCTCAACTTGTCATATAATAGTACACACTGAGATGATGGGACTACAGTAAATTTGTTACTTATTGACTTTGTTTTCAAACTCTCGCTTTTCTTATTTTCTGATTTTTGGCGGAACTATCCAGAGTATGTTGATGACTATTAATACTCTAATCCCTTTAGTACAGAAATATGAATGTGATATTATAGCTCAAGTGAGAAGTTTCCATGGATGGATGGGAACTGAAGGAATTCTGGGTTTTTTTTTTTTAGATTTTACAAAATTAATTATAAAAATATTTTTAATTCCAGACCTAGAAAAGAAACTTGATGTTGCAGGTATTCCATGGTTTTCCTTGGTGATAGATTTGATAAACCACTTAATTTCTAAGACACTTGTATTCCATTTAACAACTTAGAAGAACCTTGCAAATGGCATGCTGATATCCTGAAGGGATAATTCAGTATTTATTAGAAGAATGAATCTACTGTACAGGGTGATGTTCTTCATATGACTATAATCCATCTGCTTGACTCTACAAAATAAAATCTGTCCCAAATCCTTTGAATTTCTAGATTATGAAGGAGTCATTGCCATCTTGTCTAGAGAGGCTTTTGCACTCTGTATTTTCTTTGCCTCTTGTTCACTTTCTCAGTTCCCTCTCCCACTCCAAGGGGCCATGGATCCCCTGGGCTCTTTAAATTTCTGGCTTCCATTATGTGGAGTGATTAATGGTGGTGGGCCTGGTACATATTGAGGTCAGCGCATTGAGCATCCTGTATGTCATCGACAAATACACCCGTGTGCATCCACTGGCTCCCTTTTCTCCTCCACAGTCATAATTTATTCATCCCAGAGTACACTCCGCCATCTGCTATTTATTTTGTTTGCTTTAAGCATTATTTCCCTTGATTTGCTAAATCAGGACACAGGTGAAAAGCGGTATCAAGCAAAAGGGGGGCTGTTGTCAGACGCAGGAGGAGCGAGCTGAGCTCCCCATGAGAAGAACATTTGGCTCCACAGAGTAGGTCTAACTGCATTGTCAAATAGTTTAGCCCCTACCTAATAGGAGCATTTGGGCCAGACCCAATCCAAACTAGCTAAGGCTAGACCCCTGGGGTGAGGCATGCAAGCTGGGGAATTTTAAGCATCCTTAATAGAAGCCCTGTAATAAACTGATGCTCTGAATCTTTGCAAGAGTCTGTCTAAGACTGAGGCTATAAATTTTAAATTTGGCTAAGTGGCTCATAAAGAAACACACACCTGATTTCAGACATGCATTTTTGGCAGTAGGAATGCTAGCTAAATTAGCTATGGTCCTATTTTTAGCCGCTTGCTTTCTCTGCCTAAAATACAATGATTCTATCTGTGTAGCCGTTTTACAACTTGCCCTCCGCTACTGCTCCTTACACTGTCTTCTGAACTTGGAATCTGCTTCTTTGTAGTGTCAAAAACACTGGGATAAAATTTTTTTCTTTTATTTATGACTGGGATTATGACCCATTTTTTGTGAGTGATCATAATAAGGTCGCTTATTAAAATACACTTATCTGTGCTCCAGTAAATAGTAACCCCAATATTGCAGCAAGAAAAAGTATAAAGCCACTTTCTCTGCAAGAAGAGCTGAAGTGTCTCTTATTTGGGGAGGTCTAGTGTTGATGTGAGGAACTTGGGTCAAACTGGTATTTGACCTTTGGCAGGAGGCTGCCCTGAGTCTCATATTCTCAACAAACTGGGCCCAAGACAATAGTGTGCTTTATAGCCCAGGGCAGATCAGTGTGTTTCTCCAAGGAAGACCTCAAGCTGAAAAGCCAACATGCTTGACAACCACCGTCAAGGTACCAAGGGCCTAAGCACTAGACATTGGAAAACAAATGGGGGAAAGCACACACGGCTACATCTGGAATCCTAATGGGCCGCCGACGGTTCCCAGCTCAAGGAAGAATTACCCGTGTTATTTTATCATCCCTTGCGCTAACTTTGCTGTTTATGTACAGCAATAAATGATTTTTTAAAAACATATTTGGGTCATTATGTCATATACCACCAGCAAGTAAGGTTGTTTTATTGTGCTTGGAGTCAAAATACACTGCTTTACCCAGATGTACGGGAAGTTTAAAACCTCTTGTCCTTCTGCCTTCATTCCTCTTGGACAAATGAGTTAAGTTTTTAAAAGGGAAATTGAGAATTTTTATGACTTCTATTCCCACCTCACCAGTAAAATTTGCACCAGTATTTTTCTACCCAGAAAAGGTGCTTGGCCAATGATAACAATAAATACTAATGCAGAAAGCCAAACAGCTTCCAAGCAACAGGAAATGCCAGAGGTCTCTTTTTCTCTTTTTATACTGCGAGCAAGTTGGATTCTTCTGCCCAGACTATAGTATAATCCAAAATTAACTGCAGATCAAGAACACAAAGTGAGATCCAGAAGGCCAGCCAGTTCTTCTCATATATGTCGAATTCTCCCTTCCTTAAGTGTCAAAATTCACCTACTCTGTCAATGTCTTCATCACACATGCCCATAGTTGACCAACAAGATGCATCATTTCTCTGGGCTTGAAAGCATTCTAAAATGCTGAAGTCTATAGGATGCACTTTCTTGGTTATACCCTAGGACCAATACATGCAGTTGCTGTGCATACCTGCCGATTCCTACACTTGGAGGAAACTTGGTCTAGCTCAACAGGCTAAACGATCTCCCGTTCCACTCTTAATAAAGGGAACCGTTTTACAAGAGAAAAGAATAAAGTCAAGGGTTTATATATCGAGGGATAAAGGAGGCTGAGAAAGCAGATGTTCAGGTGTGGGTCCTCACTGACCTACCTTCCCAGAGAATCAGTCCTTGTGTGCTCAGTTTCTGAACCAGGGGACGCAGGCTTTCCTGTTTACTTAGCTTGCCCTGTCACTGGTTTAACAGGTGGCCTGGAAAGAAGATTTAGAAAATGTTTTCTTCTCTCCATAAATGAGCATCAAATCATTTTACAATGTGCCCTGGTGTACGCATTATGACAAGCTGGAAGACTAGAGACAGAATTCAGCAAAGCAGAGGAGACAGCCGCAGTTGGTGAGCAAGAGGGGGAGTGGTGAGGTGAGGAGCTGCTTCAGGGTTCTTGTTGAAATAGAATCCATTTTGAATTCTCCCATATTTCCTCTAAGAGATGAGAGAGTCATTTTGCCTTTCTTTACTTCATATTTATTTATTTACTTATTTATGGAGACAATGGGTATCTCACTTTGTAGTTTGGGTTGGTTTTAAACTCAAGGAAATCCTCCTGTTTCAGCCTGCCCAGCATAGTGTTATAGGAGTGAGCCACCAACTGGCTTCTCATTGCTTTGTAGCAACACTTTTCCAACTGCCCTCCTTTGGCAGAATCTTTGATGTTTTGCTACTAATGACCAGTTGTTTTGAAAAGCAGTTAACTTCAGTGGGTTCCCCCAGCATAATCTTGACCCCTTTGCTCATATTATCGTCCCTCCCTTTCTGCCACTGGACTCCAGGAGCTCATCTTAGCTGTGGATCTCCGTTCCTGCTTCCATCAGTTACTGGATGAAGGCTCTGTGATGACAATTAAGATAGTCATCAATCTGATTATAGGTGAAGGCCAGTTCAGGCACCCTCTCCACTATCGTTTAGATTCTTAGCTCGTGTCATCCTTGTGAATTCCTAGGAATTTCTCTGGTTTCAGGTTTGCTAACCCCACTCCCTCTATCAAGATATCTCTTTCCTTGCCCTCCCTCTGTCTTTCCCCCATCTTGGCCATCCTCTTCCCTTATCTTCTCCCCCTCTTCTCTCCTCTTCCCACTACCTTTTTCCCTCTCCCCTTCCCCCCACCCCACACTCCCACTTTACTCAGGAGATTTTGTCTATTTGCCCTTCCCCTTGTTTCCTGGTTTCTCTGGGGGTTGTGGACTGTAGGCTGTTTATCCTTTGCTTTATGTCTAATATCCCCTTATAAGTGAGTACATGCTGTGCTTGTCCTTCTTGGTCTGGGTCTGGGTTCGTGGGAAATCACTTACTCTGACCTGACAGCTGGGGAACCTGCACAGGACCGAACTAGGCCTGCTGAGTGTGGGTGGCAGTTGTGTGGCTTGGGCAGTCTGTGGGGCCACTGGTCATGAAACCAGTAATTATCCCTAGTGAATGAATTGACTTTTTGGAGCCCTTTCCGTACGGAGGGATACCTTGCTCAGCTCAGATACAGGGAGGACAGCCTTGGTCCTGCCTTAAGTGATGTTACAGACTTTGTTGATTCCCCAAATCCATCTGAAGAATGAATGGACAGTGAGGTAGGGGAAAGATGGGGGAAGTGGAAGGAGGAGAAGGAGAGGGAACTGAGATTGGTGCGTAAAATAAAAGAAAAATTTTTTTTAAAGCAGTTAATTTCATTGTAAATTTCATCAGGCTCCACTCCATGGGCAAATTGCAAACTCTTCATCCTGGAAGGCGCTATTATTTGACAACACCCCTGGCAAAGCTCCATCTTTATTCCCTCTACTCTCTGCCCTCCCCATCACCATGCTTCTTTCTTTTGCATGTCAGTCATATGTAGTCTCCATTCCATCTTGTTGCACGACAACTGTTTGCTTTAGCAATGACTTTGCTGTTCCTCTTTGCCTTGTGGATGTTCAGATCTTTCCTTCCCAGGAATCTTTCTACTTAACATTTTATCAGTATCTGATTCTTGGCACATTTTGCCTTTCAGGAACATTTAAAATCTTCTGTTTGTGTCTCTATATTTCCCCCAGTCCAGAAGCTATCGCAGATCATCGGTGTCAAAGAATGGACATCTTCCTTCAAAATACTACCAGAATGAGCCTTGAAACCAACCTCACATGGCTCCCTTCAGTCAAAATACTTCAAAACTCTCATCTGCACATGGTTGGGAAAGATGACTTAAAAATATTTCTGTATTCTGTAGCTATTTTTCCACCGATGACATTCTTTTGTTTTTTGTCCTTTCATTTTGTTTTTGTTTAAATTTCTTGTGAGTTTGGAATTGCCTGATTCTCAGTTCAGTGTTCACTATATTTCATTAGAATGATCAACATGGCTTCCTGGCACACGTCTGAAGTTCCTTTCCACCTGCTGTGTTCTTTGGTCTGAGTAAGCTAATGTATATTAATGCTCTATGTTTTTTATATTTTCAGCAAGACATATTAGTGACATCCTTGGGCTCAAAGTTTCTGAAGTGATGTACAGTGCATACTCACTTCCCATTTGCCAGTACAAAAAATGAGGAAAAACAGAGAGGGCAAGAGAACACCTGAAAATGTCTTCTCAAGTCTTCTCCTCTACCATGTTTGTGAGAGTTCACTCCTATTTACCAAAGTCAGGTATGGGCTTTAATAATTTCTTGCTCCCCAATAAATATAGGCATATGGCATTATATACATTTTACTGGAATTAATTACTTCACATATACCCACTATTTTAGAAGTTTTCAATTTTAGCAGCTTAGGAAATGGCTCCATCGGTGATTTGCCAGGCTGTCACAAGAACTTGAATACAATCTCAAGAACCCACATGAAAAGTCAGCTGTAGTGGCATACTCTTGTAGTCCTAGTGCTGGGGAGGGGGAAGAACGGGTAGATCTCTGGGGCCCCGTTGTCACCCTGGTTAGTTCCCGGTCCCAGAGAGAGATCCCATCTCAAGAAAAAAGATGAAAGGCAACTTGAGGAATGATGGCTGTGTTTGACCTTTAACCTCAGCAAGTCCCCAGATGTTCTCACGTACCCATTTATACATGTCCACCTACACACAGAGAAGGAGCTTTCCACTTAAATCCTCACTTTCTGCTATGACATCAGTCTCTATCTCATGGAAGGAGAGTTTAGGGTACAGTCATGAGGTCAGAATGTTGGTTGTAAGGAGTGAACAGAGAGTTCTCTATGGCTCTAATAGCATTAATTCTAGTGTTACAGATCACAAAGTGAAACTGTTTTAGTTGCTCTGTGGGGTAATTTTCTTAGTAGTAGACTTGCAGCGTGTTTTCGTTCATACACAGAATCCTGATCCCAGATTCACAGATAGCAGGGGTCCTACGTATCTTTAAATGACTGCCATGCACATGCCCCATCATCCTCACCCGTGAGCGAAGGATATGCCCTGACACAGCGCCCTTTTCGTTTTCTCTAGAAGACAACAGATGTGGCACAAAGCACAGTTTTAATTACTTCCTGGTCCACTCCACCCCCTCTCCCATTTGACCCTGACAGGGAAAGCTCATCATCAGGATTCAAGAGAGGAACAAAGATAATAATGTGGATGGCTGGGATCATCAATACAAATCGTAGGGTGGGAGGCCAGTGTCCAAGAAGAGAAGAAGAAATGTATACCAGCAAATAGATCCCTGTCTCTTTACTTGACTTAACGAGATGGCAATCTTAAAACATTTTAAAGGCATCTCCTGGCAGAGTCACTCCTCTGTCCTTAACACATAAGTGTTATCTTATCTGAAGTATAACTGACGTGTAACAAGCTGGATATATTTAACCACAGATATATTGCTAATTTATTTTCATTAAACTACTGCTATATCACTATTCTAATAAATTTATCTCCCTCACAGGTGTCCTCAACCTCCTTTGCTGTCCTTCCTTCTGATCTATGACACACTACATTTTTATTTTCTTGACTCTTACACAATTAGAATTTGCAGTATATTTTTAAACTTGTTTTTCCTGAGATCCACCTGTGTTGTTGCACGTTCCACTACTAGTTCTACTTTTATGACGAGCTAGTCTTCTGAGGAGGGGTGTGTCTATCTGAGGCCCTTTACTGAACCTCCCTTATGTAGTAATTACTGTACAGGATGCTAGAATACAGAGTTGCTAAAAGCTTGCCCTCAAGGAGCTTATCTGGTATCTAATAGAACGATATTTGTAATAAGTAGCTATATGATTATGAGTATTGTGGTTTGTATTTAACATATCTTTTACATGCTCAAATATTTGAGCATTCGTTCACTTGTAGATGAGTCTGTTTAGAAAGGTATTGGAACCTTCAACAGGAAGTGGGTCACTGTGGGAGGGCCTTGAGGTCTGTTGAAAAAGGCCGTTTGTTGGTTCTGGCTGCTCAGCCCCAAAATAATAACAAACAGAAACTATATTAATTAAATCCCTGCTTGGTCTATTAGCTCTAACTTCTTATCAGCTAACACTGACATAATAATTTAACACATTTCTATTAATCTGTGTATTGCCATGTGGCAGTGGCTTACTGAGTAAAGTTCTGGCATCAGTCTCTGGTGAAGCTACATGTCTTCTCTCTCACTCTTCCCTTCTTTCTCCCAGCATTCAGTTTAGTTTTACACACCTACATAAGTTCTGCCCTATCAACAAGCCCAAAGCAGCTTCTTTATTAACCAATGGTATTCACAGCATACAGAGACGAATCCCACATCAGAGATCTTATGGCCTAGCCGTACTTTCTGTCTACTTTCTACTTCCCAATTAATTTCTATTACTTTTTAAAATTCCAGTCTCTATTACTCTGATACAATTTCTTCTACTACTGCAGACACAATGTGATCTTGTGTATTGTGTCCCTACTGCCAGCCATTCTCCATTGTAGTCTCACCTTGGAATCCCCTTGACTTGTAAGTCAAACAAAACTATCTAACTTCAGATGCTTCTTGTCAAGTATTTGGTCACGATAACAAGAAAACTGACTTATGCAATGATAAACTTTAATTCGTAATGTAATGAATTATAGGAAATTAAAAACCTTATCAAAACTGTATCATATTCAAGGTTCTGGAAGGCTTCTTGGAGAAGCTTATGCTTGAGGTGGGTTTGAGAAATTACAGGGTGAGGTCAAAGAGCTCATTATTGGTTCAAAATAAATGCCCTTGTATGTGGGAGGTAAATTCGTTGTGAAGGACCTTCCATGCTGGTTAAGAAGCCTAAATTATATTTTTTTTTAGATTTATTTATATGTATGAGTATTTTCCCTGTATGTATGTATTATGTATGTATATGCTGAAAGAATAAAATTTATAGTCTGTTTTTCTATGGCAAGTAAAGGTTACCCCGGGCTGCATCATGCGGAAATTAGAGAGGACGAAAGTTACAGGGGAGCCTTTCCCTAAGAAAAATCACTTCAATCGTATCTTCTTAGCTTGATTTAGTTAAGAAAAACAAAAACAAAAAACCAAAAGCAGGATTTCTGTATAAGGGAGAAATGCTGTAGTCATATTATAATCTCAGAAATAAAGAAAAATACAATAAAGCGAACAATTAATGAAACAAGAAGATTCCTATATTTGATGATATTGATGATCAATAACTACTAGGAAGCATTGCATGAGCTGGCTTTTTGGAGCCCATTCACTGTAGAAGGTAACCTTGCTCACGCTCCATACAGCTTGTCCTGTCTCAACCTGCTTGTTATTCCTCCCATGAAAGGCCTTGCCCTTCCTAAGGAGTTGATGGGGGACTAGGTGAGGGGATGGTGAGGTGGGAAGGAGGGGAGGGAGGGAGAACTGTGGTTGGTATGTAAAATAAAAAACAAACTTTAAAATAATTTTTTTTTAAAAAAATAATGAAAGTGGGTGGGGGGAAGATATAGTGTTCATTTAAATATTTGAGTTCAAAGTTAAGGTGTTAAGAGAAATACAGAAATAAGATGGCTGAACATATGGAGTTATATCACACAGGCCTTTGAAGATGAAGATAGACTTTTTTTTCATATTTATACATTTGCAATAGGAAGAAGACTGATAATGAAGCAGAGAAAATGGCTTCAAATGCAGCTGTCAGAGTTGTTGCCTTAATGAGAAGATTAGTTCAATTAATGTATATTCATTTGTGTTCCTTAATTTATAGATTCTTGAAGTAAGACAAGAAGGGGGTGCCATAGGATACAGTGACTCTGGGTCTATAATTAGAGTCTGTGAAATTGATCTGCATGAACCATTAAACTATCATAAATGATGTGGGACAGGACATGATTTAGATTTATTAATAATATATAGAAATTAAGACCTATAGAAATTAATAGGTAGAAGTATCAGTTTTCTGAAAGAAATATGCAAAGGGGGGGGGGGAATGATTCCCATTTCAAACCTAGTAATGATACTCTGCTAGAACTCATGGAAGTTCAGAGTAAGATTACATACATTGGAAATATACAGGGAAGTCCAATAGTGAGGTTACAGACTGTTGATGGAGAGAGGATCCCTTTGTTTGTCCCAGCCGCCTGGCTAGCTTACACCCAAAATAACCACACAAAAATTGTATTAATTAAATCAGTGCCTAGCCCATTATCTCTAGCCTCTTATTGGCTAACTCTCACATCTTGATTCAACCCATTTCTATTTATCTGTATGTCACCACGAGGTCGTGGCTTACCAGGAAAGATTCAGCATGTCTGACCTGGCAGTTCCATGGTGGCTCTCTGACTCTGCTTCATTCCTCCCAAAATTCAGTTCTGTCTCCCCGCCCACCTAAGTTCTGCCCTATCACCAGGCCCAAAGCAGTTTCTTTATTAACCAATGAAAGCAACACAAATACAGAAGGATCTCCTACACCAACAGACATTGAAATAAAGTAGTGAGGTTACACACATGGGAAATAAACAGTCAGCCAGAACAAGCATCCACTTCCGTATTTTTATGCATCATTGGAAATTTGACAGGTGACAGACTGGATACAGTTTTTGTTTGAGCGATTAGCAGTCCCCTTTCTGTTAACAGCAGGCCCCAAGAAACTAGAAAAGTCTTCCTGAGCTATAATATGAAATGTAAAGACTCTACATAGTGTTCTAGCTTCAGACGTGATTAAGATGAAGCAGAAGCCTGAAGAAGTCAGGAAAATGTCGTGGATCCATCTTTTTCTTCTCTTTTCTTTCCTTTCCTTTTCTTTCTTTTTTTCTTTCACCAAATCAAGTTAAGAGGCTAAGATGGAACTGATTTCTCTGAGGAAAAGGCTTCCTTGTAACTTTCGTCCTCTGTAATCTCCCCCACAATGCAGCCAGGGGTAACCTTTCTCGCCTTAGAAAA
The DNA here is from genome assembly GCF_037038515.1 of Microtus pennsylvanicus. NCBI lineage: Eukaryota > Metazoa > Chordata > Mammalia > Rodentia > Cricetidae > Microtus > Microtus pennsylvanicus. The sequence goes on along the minus strand of NC_134592.1, from coordinate 54,498,842 downwards.
ACAGACTGTAAATTTGATCCTCCCAGATTGGTGTCATGCTTTTAGAGCTGGCGAGCAAACATGGTGGAGAACGTGAAGCTTTTTGCTTCCACTGCCTCATAGCTAGCTGGAAGCTGAGTTGAGGATATAGGAAACTGTCTAGTCTGATTTCCAAAAACAGCAAAATTATTAAGTTATGTGAAGAAGGAAAGTTTTTATATTTGATATCATATCATTGTTTCCAAAACACTCTCCATTTCTTCTACGTGGAGAGCTCTACCAATGAAATAAAAATAATAAACTTAATTTACCAAACTATGTCTAAGAATTTGCAAAGAAGTTTCTTAGACTCTTATTTTCTAAAGTTACATTAAAAAAAATAAAAAACAACAGTGTAGTTTGGGGTCCTGGGGCATTTTCTGATACTTATTAAAATACTGGTTATATAGCTATTAAATTTTAAGACTCAAAATTATTTAAAAGCAGATGATTAATTATAAGAAAAAATATTTTTCACCATACAAGATTAATAAAAATACAAATATTTTCAATAAACTTTATTTTTGTGAGTATATGTATGTGTGAATGCATGTAGGCTCTCACTACTCTGCTTTACCAGAGAGCTCCAAGGATCATCCTGTGTTTGCTCTCCCAGCACTGGGGGATACAAGCACATATGACATCCTGTGTTTGCTCTCCCAGCACTGGGGGATACAAGCACATATGACTATTTAGGTGTTGGAGACTTGAACTCGTGTACTCTGTTTGCTCAGCAATCACACTTCTGCACAGTCATATTGCCAGCCCGTCTGCAAACTTAATATTCTTATAAAAATGTGGTTTAAACCATTATTATAACCAAGAAATATGTGAATTTTTATAAAATATGCTATGCTGCTCTTGCTATCATTTCCTCTTCTGCATATTTTCTCCTAAGATGACAGAGCACATAATCTATAACCTCTAGTTAGGTCTTTTTCACAATATATTAAACTCCTTTTGTTTCACCATAAAAATTCAAATTTGATGATTTCAGGACTGACAATATCACCCCATCAACCAAACACTGCTCTTTTAATTCATTATTTCAGGAAAATTTAGGAACTAGCTTCTAATGGCTTCGAATCTAGAGCAATATCAATACCTCCGCACATCTAGTCACAGATACAACTTACTTTCTGCTTTCCCAGCAATGCTCCCTCTTAACATGCATCCATCTGCCATTTTCACCTCCTTAACAGCACCCACTTCCCCCACTGTCCTCCTAGAGCATTTGTTATGCAAATTCCCTGCTAATCTCTTCTCTAACAGAGCCCTCTTTCCAGAGCTGTCTTCTCTTCCACACAAGCATCCTAAAGGCAGAAGGTGGCATTTTGTACTCCATCTACAGCACCAAAAAAAAAAAGAAAGAAAGAAAAAAAGAAAGAAAGAAAGAAAGAAAGATCTCCAGCACATAGTAGACACCTAAGTAAATAAAGCAATATACCAAAGTTCACAAAGAAACATCAAACAAAAATTGAAATTGATTTTCCCATTTTGTTATCCTTTAATTCTTAATGTGTTGATCTCTTGCTTTTAAAATAGCCTGATAACTTTAGTTTACCAATGCATAAAAAGGAAAACTGTTATGCTTGGTGGAGCATACCTGTAACTTTAGCACTGAAGAGGATGAAGCAGGGGGCTAAACCTTCTATAGGCCAACCTGGGCTACACAGTAACTTGCAGACAAACTTGGCCTATATAGGAACAGTCTGTCTGGAGAGAGAAAGGAGACAGAGACACACAGAGAGAAATAAAAAGAATAGAACAAGAAAACAAAATATTTATTTCTCTTATTTAAATACAAACATTATAATTCTTCTGCTGAAAACCAACAACAGAATTCTGTGTTGAACTAAAAGTATACTTATCTAGAAATAGAAATTTCACTGCCAGAATATATCTAGAACTAACATTAATTTTTAACATGACATCAAAAACTTTGCCTCAATATTTGTAGAATCTGTGACAGCTTTGAGTGAAGTGGTTAATTTTTAGTTAATTATTAATTTTAATTTCATATTTGAATTTTGATGTATAGTAGTGGGCGTGCCATGAGTCACTGAAAACTGAGAAAGAAGACTTCATGCTCCAGGGTAGGGGGAAGAAAAGGCAAGGTTTGAGGCTGCATAATGAAAAACGTCCTTTATACAGCCTCTGTCTTAAGAAGTGATGGCTGAGAGGTTTGGTTTTTAGATTAGGGGAAACCCTCAAACCCTAAATGTTAGGGTCTTTAATCGCTGTTCATTTCCTCCTGGGCAAAATGAAAGAAATTCTTTTGAGTGGCATTTCTCAAACCTTATTCCAACTGAAAAGCCTTGCCTTTTACTATAGAGGTGACCAACATGTCTAAGATACTCTTCAGTTTCCATTGGTGAGACGCAGAGAAAGAGGGGCTGCGGTGTTCCATGCTCCCTTTGCCCCGAAAAGCACCACATAAATTGTCCAAACAGAGACATCTTAGAGCATCTGGTGAAAAGTCTTCTTTGATAAGAAGGCCCCATGCTTTCAAACAAAGTCATATGACTCTAACATTTACCAGCACTTTCTGCATCTACAGTTACCTTGAGAAGAAGAGGTTAACATGGGAAAACTAGATGCTGCAATCCGGGAGGTGCAGGGTTAAGTGACTACAGACGGTAACAAAGAAAAGACTCTGGGCATCATTATTACAGAACCGATGGATTCTATAATTTTCCTATAACTATTTTCTTAAAGGTCATTCTTTTTCATTATTTAGGTGAGTCTGTGTATAGTTGGATAAAAAGTCATACTACTGGAGAAAACAAGACCTTCAATGCAACCTCAGTCCTGGAGAATGGGAAGTGTGTTTTATGGAGAAAAAGTTGCATGAACTCAGCTGCAAGAAAGCCCAAGACAGTCAGAGACTGAAAGTAATGAGCTGAATTCCCCAAAGTCTCCAGCAGTTTCCACCCCAGGGTAACAAAAACAAGAACTCATGTTTGTTTGTTTTGGAGTCTCCATTTGGACCTGGAAGGTCAGCCTGTGAACAGCCAAGCCATTGTTCACCATCATCCATCCTGACCGCTGTCCAGCACCTGACTAGGCATTAGGAAGCCTGGATTCTCTATCTCCATCTCTGATCAGCTCACACTGTGGTTGTTGAAGATTCACTACTTCTCTAGGGTATCTGAGAAATGATCTTCGCCTCCGGACAACAGAGCAGTTCCGGGGATTGTGCCTCCAGAGTTCTATGGCGCACTTAGAAACACACTAAGACTGCTCAAGATGCTTTTGTTGTTGTTGTTGTTTTATTTTGTTTTGTTTTTGGTACTGGATATCACAATATCACACAGGTTGGTCACAGAGTCGTGGGTTCAAACCATCCCTTCTGAGAAGCTAGGACTGCAGGTATATATCACTGAACAGACATGCTTTTAGTTTCAATACTTAGAGACAACAATTACTGTCCTACTAAGGGACTCTTTCTGCCAGGACCTATTCTATCTATTAATTAGATAAATTAATTTTTATAATCACAGAGATCTTATTAGAGAAGTATACTATCTTTTTCATTACAAATGAAAGGACAAAATCACAAACAAGCAGCTTGCCCCAAGCTGCAGAGCTGAGGGGTAAGAGAACTAGATCGCTCGTACCCTGCTGCAATGCTACCTTCCCATGGTGGTTTCCACATCAATTGTCCTCTGGGATGCAGGTATGGAGACAGAGAAAGAGCTAAATAGCTTAAAAGTGACATTTAAAACTGAATTTTCTACCCCTTGGTATATATGTATTTAGAATAAAAAAGGATTTAAATAGGTTAAATACTAATTTCTATGTTTATCTTTAACAATTGCACTTCTGGTCAATTCCTAAACTTTTTGTACTAACATTTGGTGATGAATACCAAATGCCAACAAGATGAAAGCCTGTAAACCCAGGTCTATTAAAGAGTGTTCTCTGATGACGGTTTCACCATATCAATATTGGATTGATTTCTGAAAGCTCATATGCATTCGTGACTGTTCTCTGCTTTTACTGCACACCCCAACACTGATTAGTTATTCTATCATTAGGCTGTACAGCATAAAGAGTCCAGGTCCCAGTGGAAAGAAGAAAGCAATTAAAGCACACTGGGTTGCGGAAGCAGCTGTTAGTGTTGAACTGCCTCTGGTTTCTACTCTAAAAATCCTCTGGGTCTGCCCTAAACAGGAGGTGGACAGGACACTGGTATCCGGAAGATGTGGAGCTTGCTCTAAGACAATCCACCACGAAAGCCTCGCAGTGGCACTGATAACAAAGAGATCTCTCACTCAGGAGCTGGGAGATAACTTCCTTAGCATCTCTTTGCCGAGACTTTGGAAGCTTTGGAAAGCCTCAAATGAGTCAGAGTTTGAGAGACACTGGAGCTAAGGAAATACATACTGTTGCAGTTGCATTAACTCCAAACCTATCTGGAAATCCATTCTCAAGAGTTTTAAGAGAACTGCAGACTGGAGGAAACAAGGTCTCAATGTCAAGCCCAGAGCCTTGGAACATGCTAATAAAACAATCTTTCCGGGATGAGGGGGACGAATCCGCAATGTGCATTTTGTGTGTTAACATGGGCATTTACCAATGCAACAAGTGTTGTGAGCTGGAACAGTGCTGGGAATGTGGGAGCAATAAGAGAAACGTGACCTAAAGTGGCAATGTAGCAGAGAGCAGAGCACGGTCCATTGCCGGAACTTTGCTAAAAGGCAAATGCAGACGGCTCCAGGTCTCACCAAACCCAGATGGCAATGCAAAGTAAACGAGCGAAGGCCGAGTAATTATTTATCAAACAGCACAATCATTCCAGGAACAGAAAAATATGCAACATAACAAGAACTATTAAATCAATCCCAGCAGAGTTTTGAAATGGAGCAGTAAAGAAGCTCACATTGGTTAAAAATCCAAATGCAATATTGGAGCTTTTGATTTGGTTTGCTCTTAAAAAACAATGGCGCGCGATTGATATCCATAAGTGGCAATGGAGGCAAAACTTTCCTGATTTCATGCAAAGTACACGAGTCTTTCAACGCCAGACTCCAAATGATCCTTATCAGGTTAGATTGGGTAAACCAGTACCAACAAATTAATAGCACAGAGCTACAGGTGATGAGTTAACAACAGTATTTAAAGAAATATATGTGCATTTAGTCTAGTCAAATTTTAGGGAGAATAAAAATATGAAAATCATCATACCTAATGAATGAAGTATCTTTATATTTTAGACAAAAAAATATTCTTTAAAAACAAAACAAAAAACTCTGTGCAGACCCACTAAAAAAAATGCTTCCAATGGTTATGTTTGTATACTTATTTCGACTTTGAAAGCATGACCACACTACTCCTATTCCTCCCTCAATATAATATCTGAGAAAAAGCCAAGGAAAAATTTCTGGAAAAAATGTTGTCTCCTGAGAATCCAAGGGTACAGTAACACATTAACGTTTTGTAAGATTAAGGTAAGCCATACGAATGCTTATTTCTCCCAGAGGTTATGTCATTTATCACATCCTAACAACCACTTTCTAGTAGCATATACACAGAAAACTACTGTTTCACCAATGGTGCTGTGCCTCTCAATCAACTCCTGCCTACGGCCATCTCCATGAGTAGAGGAAGAAAGAGGCCATCCTGAATCCCTACATCTTGGCTTTGTGGGGTGAAAACATGGACCTCTGCACCACTGGAATCAATTCGTTAGTCATCAGCCTAAACTATGCAGCTATTCACTATGACAGGCCTCTGGTCACCAACAGCTCGGGGAGAGATGTGTCACAATCATTTGGAGAGGGGCCCAAAGTTATTCTGATGCTAAAGGAAAGCACTCTTCTGGACGCTCACTTTCTACTCCTCATCTGCGTGAAGCGAGTGGACACAGTCTTGGTTCTTGAGGGCATCAAGGGAGCTAATATATGGTAAACAGTCAAACTCATATATAGTGAATCTTGGCAAAGGCTTTGGATCCGGTCTCTGAGAACAATAATTAGAGCAGTGGGAACCAGTTTTACTAAAGCAGGCTTCACTGCTAATGAGGTCCCACTGCATAATCATGAACCATTTTTTCCCTTCCCTGACTTGGGTATGGGGAATTGTTTCCATTTCTACAGAACCACTCTTTCTCCCACAAGGTTAGGGTTAAGGCTACTTGACTTTGAATTTTCACAGAAGATTGGGAAGAAATCAAGGCTAAGCACTTCTAAGGAACATAATCCAGAAATCAGAATGCTTTAGTATGTAGTGACTGGAAAAGAAAATCGTGACCAGAAAAGACTTTGACCCATTGCAGTTGAACAGCAACCAATGAAGTATTAAAGAATAATTTAAAACTACACACTGATGTGTATACGCAGAATTTCAACAAAAGCCATACAAGTCCCACTTTTGAGCCATATATATAATTTCTAATTTTCTAGTGCCCACATTTATAAAAGAAACAAGACATAAAATTTATTTTAATAATAAATTTTTTATTAAATATAACATAGTATATTATTTTACCAATCTATAAGATTTATGAATGAAGCATTTTATTAGTTTTTACTTCAAAATTAGATGTGCTTTCTGCATTTAGAGTACAGCTCAGTTTGGATTTGAATGAGCAAAAATCTCAATGCTTAATAATCAGATGCAGCTACTAACTGGAGCGTAGTTATAGAACCAATGAGTAGCAATAGACTGCAGGAAATACATGAAGCTGTAAACATTAAAATACTACATGCAATTCTTTAGCATCTTAGCACCATGCGTTGTCATATAAAGCAATCAAGGCAATGACATTTCTACTTCACAATGCTGATCCTTCTTCAGAGACATATTGTTAGGTGAGTGATTCTATCTTCACATGAACAGCATAATATACATCTATTATATATCATATAATATCCATCATATATACACATAAATACATATCACACATATGTGTGTGTGTGTGTGTGTGTGTGTGTGTGTGCTGCATATTATACATCATATATATTAGCCAGGTATGGTGGCGCATGTCTTAGTTCTAACACTCAGGAGGCAGAGGCTGGTGGATATGAGTTTGAGCCCAGCCTGATCTACATGACAGCTCCAGGGTAGCCAGGGCTACATAGAGAGACCCTGTCTCAGAAAAAAAAACCTTTCTCTCTGTCTCTCTTTGTCTGTCTCTCTGTCTCTCTGTCTCCTCTCTCTCTCTCTCTCTCTCTCTCTCTCTCTCTCTCTCTCTCACACACACACACACACACACACATACACACACACAGTTACAAGCTACAACTCTCCTCAGCAGTATAATCTTCAGAAACGTGGTTGCACATGTGATCTGTCATTGTTACAGAACACACAATGATCTATATCAATGTATGTATATGAATCGCACATATAACATTTTACATCAAACACACTATGTATCAGTAAAAAGCAACATCAACTTTCATACGAATTCATGCATCTTTTATCTGTCATGTATATATTAAGTAACTCAGCAGGGCAACCCATGTAATTGTTTAGCTATGCATCATATAGATCTACACAACTTTTGGCACTGAATGAATACTCCTTCCCAAAATGGCAATTGGGATTGAAAGCAAGTATTTTTCTCTAATTCATCAGCCATACTTGATGAACATCTGTATTTGAAGACCCTGAAATAAGCAAAGCTGTTCATACTGCTGAACCTGAGAGGGCCAGAATCCCATGGGGATAATTGCTATACCGAGGATCACCTGATAGGAACTTTGGACTTTGTCCAGTAAACACTATCAAACCCCTATGACCCGGGAAGGGGAGAAACTGTGGATAGACATGCGTTCTCCTTCTAGTTGTGTGATCCACTGCCTGTTGCTGACTAGAGGAAGTAAAGGGGAGCTCAAGGGAGAACAAAGGAAGTATAGCTGCTAGCCCCACCCCCACTGCACAGGCCTGCTGGGGTGGACAGAGGGTGAATCTGTATAGTCCCAGCACACTGCAGGGCACACAGCATTTGAGGGAGGCACCACAGTATTCAAGCCTGGCTCTTAAATTCAACCTTTGCATGAACTAAACAAAAAATGTCCAAAAGATAAGTTATGTGCATAGTAAATTTCTTTTTTAACCAAAAGACATAAAATTTTATCATACAAAGAATTTTGATTTTATTTTTCCCTCCCCCAGCTCTTTCCAGATCCTCCTCATCTTCCAAAAATAAGACAAAAAAAAAAACCCAGCCAAAACAAAACATCCACAAAAAGACCACTGAGTTCATTTTGTCTTGATCACCTAGTCCTGTGCATGGTGTTAATACACGCAGTGAGACTCCACTGGAGAAAACTGACTCCCTTTGCCAGTCAGTCCATTGCAACTACCCTCTGGGTTAGGGGTGGGACCCCACATCCACTCCCTCCTTCCAGTTCTGGAACCCTGTCTGCCTATAACTCATGCAGGTCCTTTGCATGCCGTCTCAGTCTCTGTGAGCTCCCCTGCGGTTCTGCTAACATGATAAAAGTTGAATCCACAGTATTCTAGTGTAGTTCTGGATAGAGCATCTAAAGCTTCTAAATTAAGAACTAAAGAAGTGTGGTTCAGGAATGGTTTCAATTGCATTGTCACAAATTGTTACAGAGAAAACAGAAGACATTAAAAGTGGACAGAATAAACTTTAGACCACTGGTTCCGACCAGGCTCTTTGTCAGGCCACCTGAAGAGCATTTTTGAAAACCAGACTCTTGGATCTACCCAATTCCACTCTGTTGGCTTTAGTTCTTAAGGGGGAGGTAGGATTTCCCTTTCAAACTTTCCATATCTTGGATCTTTTAAGGGAATATTTGTTAGTGCATGTTTAACTTATGCCATTTTAAGTTGCATATCTAAGTGAAACACTTTATTCAAATTTCTAAAACCAATCAGCAAAACTATAAAAGTATCTTCTTAATGTGTATGAACTTGTCTTTTTACAGTCTGCATTGACGGATCCATTAGGGATAATTACATGGAATAAGCTGCACGCCAAGAGATGAGACTATTTTGTGCTGAAACAGTCTTAAGAATATTCTTCGCATCCGGCAAAAGTAGATGACGTTTTAGTGGAGATAAAATTAAATTACCAGGTTTGTCAGTAGCTGTTGTAGTACATAATCCTCTAAGTAAGCAAGTAAGTAAGTAAGTAAATAAATAAAATGAACATTTGCCACTTTCATCAGAGCAGCTAAGCTTTATCAGGCTCAGGTAATGCTGACACTCCCTCAGAGAAGAAGGGACAGAAGGTCACTGGACCCTCCCCTGACATCCAGGCCACTCCTTCTAAATCTTCCAGAAACTTGTATGTAAATCTGTACTAATTGCACATGGCCCTGTGGTCTTTGGCAGTGCTATATATAAGCCGGGGAAGGCTAACCAAAAGGGGACTCTATCTATGCAGCTATGGGAAAGTTGTCATCCATGCAAGGGTGAAACTTCTCAGTGCCTTGACTGCTTTGGAACCACCCACACTGCTGTGAATATCCCCTAACTAATGCTCTGTCAGCAAGCTCAATAGACTCTTTAGGCAGACTTCAGAGGAACTGAAATTTGGTTTGTTGTTGGGGACTTATAAGGAGAGGGTAGAAGTGTTTGCATCTGCCCAGAGAAGGAATTCTCACAACAGTGATTGCCTCTCTCCTATGAAAATGAAGTGGCACATTCATAATATCCAAGAAAAGGAGAGCCAAGCATTCTGCACAGTCTAGAATAACTCTGACATTACAAGCACAGGATGCTGTTTTTGACACCTAAAAATTTAGAAACTCTTATTCCCATGTGTTCCTCCAAAGGAGACTCCTAGAAGACAAGTCAAGAAATCAGACAACTAGAAAGGAGCACATCAGCTGCTAATACCAAGTATGAGTTTAAAAGGTAACGTGGCTGTGTTAAACGGCCATGGCTCTATCTATACATCTATATATTCTGTCAATGTGCTTATTGTACAACTACTTTTATTGAGAATATTGGTAAACTATTTCATATCGGCCTTAAAATGGTGTGCCTTGGGGCCTGGGAAGATGGCTCAATGTGAAACAAGCTTGCTATGCAAGCAGGAGTGCATGGGTTCAGGTCTCCAACATTATCATATAAAGCTGGGTGTGGCAGTATCCACCTGTATATCAGTACTGGAAAGTGGAGACAGGACAATTTCAGGGGCTGCTGCCCGGTTAGGCTAGCCAGTTGGTGAGTTCTGGGTTCCACGAGAGGCTCTGTCTTAAAAATTAAGGTGGAAATCAATAGAAGGCACCCAATACTGACCTCTGCTCCATGCATGGGCTCATGGACACAGATGCACACACACATTTTCGTAGGCTTGTGTGCACACACACACACAAAGACGCACAAGCACACTCATAATACTTCTCTCTAAAAGACCTTAGGATTCTTTGGATAAATGGTTACTTTGGGTTTAGGGAAAAAACGAGCAAATAAAACTCAAAACATGTTGCAAATAAAAAAGAAGCTGCCAAATACAACTGAGGTCAGAAAGAGTCAGAAGCCAACTGAAGGGTCTCACACATTAGGCAAAGATGAGAATAAAATTATCAGTTAAAATAAGGGCTACAGACGATTGAAACACACCAATTTTTGGAGACATACAACTTGGTAATAATATTTTTAGGTCACCGTAAGGTAAGTATGATGAAGTATAGATTCACACAAATTCTTTGATATTGAGACATGAAGCCTATTTCTATTTCTCCCTGATATGAGTTAGTTTATTATCTTCCGTGTGTGGTGCACACAGAATAAAATTTTCCTAGGAGATGCTGGAAAGCACTCTGTCACTGGGCCACTCTTAAAGTTTGATACACAACAGCCCAAGCAGTTTCCAAATTCATTTTTCTTGAAATTTTTTTTTCTGGGAGGCCTGAGCTGCTCTTCTTAGGTAGTTCGCATTGACAGTCCCAGCTGAGAATTTCTCAAATCCATGCACAACTGAATACCAACCAGCAAGTGACCACAACTGATATTGCGTGGAGCAAAGGAATTCCCCAACTGAGCCCTTCTTAACGTACAAAACCATATCATGTAATAAAATGTTTCCTTACCGCAAGCCACTGGATTTAAATCTATTGTACATAAAAAGAGAACTTGAAGAAAATTTTGTGCCTGGAAATAATGTTCATTAGTAACAAAATCCTAAAGCGCATTGCATTGGCTCTAATGTAGGTGGTAAGCAGATGCTGGAAGATCATCAAGGAGATGAACAAGAACAGCCGAGTGGCTCTGGCTCCAGTTTGACCTCTGACGGCATGTGAGGATGTGTCTGCTTCACGTTCCTTCTCTCACGCCTCTTCAGTGCCTTCCCCTCTACAAAAGACTGTACCCTCTGAAACCATGAACCAAAATATAGCATTCCAAGTTGTTTCTGTCAAGTATTTTGGTCACAGCAAAAGAAAAGTAACCAACAAAGATATCAATCCCGAGAGCGAACTTACTGCCATAACAAACATGGCCGTGTGTGTGTGTTGCAGGCCTTTGGAACTGGCAAGAAGACTAGGCGGCAGTTTGGAGCTGCAGTTAGAGAAGCCCTATGATGCTCTAAGCAGGGATAATGGGCCATTCTAACTGTCCCAGCACCAAGTTCCAGGCTTCTCTTTAATGGCACCAGTTTCTGGAACACTTGTAGATGCTTCATCTTCACTTGTCTTTTTGTAATTGTAAATTACCAAGATGCACATGTTCCAAATCTTTTTGTTCTGCTTGTTCTGTTCAATTCTCATTGTAAAATTCAATATAAAGCAAGGAGCAACAGAACTGCATAACCTGAATGTTATGTTCTCTTAAAATTTCCTCTGGCAATTCATTAGTCCATTGATAAAGTATAGTCTGATTCTTGGCCAGAATATTAGCATGAACAATCTCTAACCCAGTTCCCAAGAATTCTTGTTCCCACCTGAAATGCTATGAACTGTCTTTACTATCTCCATTTCAACGAATGTTCTGATCTTCCAGACCTACACAAGAGTTCAGGCAGAAGCCAGGGGTTGGTACAGTCTTTTAAAGACTTCCTTTGGTTACCTAATTCCACAGGCCGGGTCTCACTTAATTAGGGCTCCACTGACTTCCCATGATGCCACCACTATTAGAAAACAAGCATTCAAACACGGGATTCTATAGAGGGTATACAAATTCAAAATAACATAGTAGGATATAAATAGTTTTTGATAGGGAGCAGCTTGAAGGAGATTGTGTGTGGCCACAACATCACTAGCCCACCCCCCTGAGAAATGGTGGAATATTATTCCTTTATCCTGAATTTTAGCAAGATATTTAGACTCAATGCCTTGCTTGACCAAAAAAGGCAGTCTAAGAACCTCTTAGAACCTCTTCAGATTTGGAAACCTAGTGGCATCTTCCTGTGCATCTTAAAACATCCTTCCAGTTGGCCTGAGCTGCCATCTATGGAAGTGCAATTGCTCTGAGATTTCTATGCTCCAAAGCGCTGAAGGCTTTCTAGGAGACAGTCCTAACTGAGCCCAGTCTTTCCACACACAGGAGATGGAGACGTGAATCCGCAACGCAAATTGAGAACAGAAATCTCCATGTCGGTTTGTGCTTTAAAGGATTATGTAAAGGCTGGAAAGAAGAAACAGAAGTTTTGTAAATTTGGTAGACTAATATACCAAATCCTATTTATCCCTAGGAAGATACAATCACACCCATTTCCATATTTAATAAATCCTCATGTGTATGATTCAACTCACCCTTTCTCACCAGGTCTGCACATGATGTGCCCAACAGCTTTCCTCCTTGCATTCTGGCCACCCTGCTGTGTGCTGACCTCCAGCTATATACAGACTCGGAGTCTGCAGCCAAGTCAACATGGAAGGATAATTTGTTTTCACACACGAAGGACAAGCACTCATCCATGTCCATCACACCTTTCCAACCCATCAGGCTTTTCTTCCTCCCTTACAAACTTCCGAAACTCTTTCTCTGGACATGGTACTGACTGCAGCCTAGATCCAACGAGACGAAAATCCTTCATAATCTTCTCATTCCCTTCCCTGGGAACATTAAATAAATTGGCACGCACTGAGAATCGGAGCTTGTTCTTTAAACACCCTCATAAAAGAAAGTTAAAGACCATTTTACATAAGGTTTAACGAGTTTGAATTATTTTTATTTGCAATTTAATGCAAAACCTCTTCCTTTGCATTTCCAGTGTTTCAGAAAGCACGTAGTACCATTTTCTTCTTTGGCTTTAGACGTCCAAATGTGTATGCATGGATACAATCAACTCTTTAGTCACAGCTGCTTTTTAGCTTTTACACTACTGAAATTCCTTGCATTCTTTCATTTCATTTTTTGGAAATAATTTTGTTTATTATTATTATTATCCATGGTATAGTGACAGGTAGAACTGAAAACAATGTTCCAGGCAGGTCTTTAATTTCTTATCACTTACATAATATTTTCCTCGACAAACTAATTATGGGATGAATCTAAATTGGAATATTTAGAAGTTGAACTACCAAAGTATCTATTTCTATAATTGGAGGATTTTCACCATTTCCCTAATTGCCTTTTCATATACTCATTCAAATATTAACTGAATCAAAAAATTGTGTGAAACTCTCTCAGTTAAATCAACAGGCATTCCTCAAGATTAAGATAAAATACAGGATTGCTGCATTTTATTTATAAACTATAAAATAAAAATATAATTTCTAATAAAATTATTTAAGCAATAATTTTATAAAGATATATTTCATAAATAGATTTTATGATACATAAAATTTTATAAATATAAAAATATTTTATAGAAAATAAAAAATATAAAATAAAAATAAAAGTTTACAGCCTTGACTATTTTTGCTTAATATTTATGTATAATTGAAAGTTAACCAATCTTATGCTCACTTTCTCTTTATTGATGAACTATATATAGCATGTTGTCACTGAGTGTTAGTATATATGTGTGATGTGATGGAGGAAGGTCATTGGTTAAAAAATAAAGAAACTGCCTTGGCCCATTTTATTGGTTAGAACATAGGTGGGTGGAGCAAACAGAACAGAATGATGGGAGGAAGAGGAAGCGAGCTCAGAGACGCCATGCTCCCCTCTCCTGGGCAGACGCGATAGCTCTGCTCTCTGAGGCATACCCAATTAACTCCGACCCAGGATGGATGTAGGCTAGAATCTTCCTGTTAAGTGTACCTTGTGGTGCTACATAGATTATTAGAAATGGGTTAAGAGGTTGAAACTAATGGGCCAGGCAGTGTTTAAAAGAATACAATTTGTGTGTTGTTATTTTAGGTAAAGCTAGCAGGCAGCTGGGTGCTGGTGACGCAGCCCGCTGCTCATATTACAACAGTGATGCATATGTATGTACAGATGCATATACATATATGTGTGCATTTGTGTGGGGTCCAGAAGTTAATTTCAAAATCCATCCTTAATCATACTTCAATCATATATTTTGAGACAGCATTCTTCAGTGAACCTAGACTCACCCATTTGGCTAAGTGTAAGGATCCCCCTGTCCAGTTAAGAGCACTACTTTCTCTTCTGAGTTCATTTCCAAGAAACCACATAGTAGCTCACAACCATCTGTAATGAAATCTGGTGCCCTCTTGAGGAAGAGACCTGGTCAGTCATCCTCTTCAGCTTAGACTATGAAACTCAATATGGTCAGGTTCAACAGAACCGCCATATATGGGCTGCCCATGCTTGCTTCAGCATTGTTAGGGCATACATTTCATTTTTTCATTTCCTCATACCTGCACAAGTATTTTACCAACCTACCCATTTCCTCAGTCCTCACTGCTGCTGCTTTTAGGTTAGTGTGTGGTTTTCATTCTAGCAAAAGTTTTATTTAGGCAAAATATTTTATTCCTAGATTTTTAGCTCTATTTTATAAGTACATGCTTCCTTTTGGCATTCTGAGTACATCTTCCAATTCAGGAATATCTACATATTTAGGTATTAGTAAATTAATACCTACAACCCCAATGCCCAATCTGGTTACATAGATGAACTTTTAGTCCAAACCTCAAAGTGTTCAGAATGTTTTGCAATTTTATCATTGGTATATCAACACCTTGTGATCACATTCACAAAACTGTCAAGCTATGTTCATGAGGTTCAATACTCAACAATTTATCAAACTAAAGATCAGTAAGTCTCAGTCTATTCATCCAGGATTTTCAAAATTCCACTAATTTGAAAAATGAAAGAAGCACATTAATGGCAAATTATTCTCTACACTTAGTAAAATGTGCATACAATTCAATCGATTCTATTGAAATAAGTTCAGAAAATAGTTATTAGTCATAAAATATTGTCCATTATACCTAAACACACCCTCAGTGTGTCTATTGACTAAAAGTCTACTCTTTAGGTAGACTTTTGGCTGCTAAAGATACAACTCATTTGTAACTGTATATAAAACTATTAGACCAAGATATCACCAGTGGAAATCTTTATTTGAACATCAGTTGTAGTGATATGAAACAGTAAGAGCATTCCATCTTTCTTTCTGGGCCTTGATCTGACAGTATAAGGCAATCAACTGTTTTATAAATGTTAGTTTCCTCATGGTTTTAATGGTCTTGGATATAAGATGGAGAAGCTGCATCAGGTGGAACTAAGGCCTCCTTCAGCTTTAGGAATCATGGATTTTGCTTCACCTGATTCAGGCTAGAAAGACACTTCCTGTATGCTTTGTTACAATATCTAAAACTGTACATTGATTCTTATGCCCTCACGTGTCAGGACTGAGAGTTTTAGAAGGGGCTGGAAGCTGTGGTGAAACTCTGCTGAAGCTGATAGCCGTCCAGGATGCCAGGCACTTCATTCTGAGGAACTGTACAGGTTTGCACTGGTCAGCTGGACATGATGGCACATGCCTTTAACCCCAGCACTAGGGAAGCAGAGGCAGGCAGCTTTCAGTGAATTCAAAGCCAGCCCTGCCTATACATGGTGACTTCCAGGATAACTAAGAATACATAAAGCGATACTATCTCAAAAACAAAAATAAAATAAAACAAGCCCTGCATCAGTAGTAAACTACTCTTTAAAGTCCTGCTTGTCTATAAAATCTTGGGCCAGGTGAACATGGATGCTCATTGAATTCGGTAGCTCCATCTCATTCCCTCAAGTTTCATCCCCTAATAAAGAATATCTCTATACAAGACCATCTATGAGTGCTCCAAGTAGGATATCTTTGATTTCTAGCTATTATTTTAAGTTGAATGTATCCACATTGAATGCATCTCACACTTATCACAATTATTTGAGAATATTTTCATATATTAAATTGTGAGCTCCTTCAGAATGAGCTTCATAATTCATGTTTGCATATAAGCAACTACCACAAAAAAGATATTGAAGCAATGGGTAGAGCCAACATTTGGTATTTGTAATTTGGTAAATGTTTAAAAATAAGTACCGTGGGACTGGAGAGATAGCTTAGTGGTTAAGAGCACTGGTAACTCTTCCAGAAGACCTGGGTTTAACTCCCAGCATCCACATGGCAGCTCACTACATATGATTACAGTTCCAGAAAACTCAACACCTTCTGGCCTCCCTCCATGGTAGCAGGCACACATGTGTTAGTTACATAGACATAAAAAGGCAAAGTCAGACACATAAAACAAAACTATCATATTTTCACCCTTACAAAAGACCTTACAAATACATATTATAATTACCAATTTATACATGAAGAAACTATCGTGGGTGAAATAACTTATCAAATGTAATATTCAAGTACACAGTGGGAGAGCAAAACAGCAAATGTAAAGCAAAATGAAACGTAGCTCTGGAGTCTGCATTACTGGCTATTATGCTTATTATACGACTTGTTTTCCTGGTTTTTTAGTTTTTATTATTATGTCTATTAGTGTTATGCTGTGTTAGTATACCAGATCACTGCCCCTTCTTTCTAAGGGCAATGTTTCCAAACAGGGCCTTTAGATCATACAGAGTTATATGAAATAGAAGTCGGTTTTTAAAATATAGCTTTAATTCCACTTGGGAAGGGTTAGAGGAAACAAACAGTATGAAAAAGACAAAGAGTACATGTTTGGTTATCTACCAACCGAGAAAAAATGCTCAAAAAGGCACATTTTGTGCATCATTTTTTAAATAGATTTGTTTACAATCAGGTTTTCTGTGAAAAGCACCTGCTCTCTGTGATAGCATCTTTCAAATGTTGTCACCTGAGGGTATAGTCATGAGCTGGCCTAGGATGATGGCCAGGTAAAAACTCTGGAGGGGTGGGGCACAGTACAAACCAGAGGTGTGTCAAGAGCAGCAGTCAAGACTCCGGAGGAGTGAGTAACCAGCAAGTTCCTCTCCAGGAAGATCTAAACAGCAGTCTCAAGTTCAAGTGCTGCTAATGAGATCCAGCAGTGAGCAAACAAGATTAGAAGGCATTGTGCCAGGGAAATAATTTGGCTAAAAGAGATACTTTACTTTTCTCTTTTTACACAATGAACTGAGTATTTGTGCTCTCTCAAATTCACATGTTAAAACAATAACCTACAGCAAAAGGGAAGTGGTGAGAGCTGAGTTAGCTCACAAGAGTAGAGTCTTCATGATTAGGACACCTCAAAAAACACGCACACCTTCTCTCTGGAAAACAGCCTTCATCAGAACACAACCAAACTGGCACCCTGACCTCAGACTTCCAATCTCTAGACCTGGAAGAATTGCACTTCTTTTAAACATTGGCGCATATGGCATTTTGTTATAGCTGAGGTATTTCTTTCTTAAGAGTAATTATAATAATGAGACAGAGCAGGGTAGAAACTATGTTGAACTGAGATAGAAACTGAAATACCTACGTAGCCATTGGTTGCCAAACATTTTAACATTTCATCGAGAAGCCAGAAATTTGATCTAATGTGAAATTTTCCTGTTTTCAAAATACTGCAATTGACTTGTTTAACAAAACCCCACGAAAATAAAGCCTAAATATGCCAAATGAAACATAACTCAAAGTTAGATTTGGCTCATAGGCCCCATCAGCAGCTTTGGACTAGAGATTCTAAGCTCTCCAGCATCAGTAAATAGGAGATGCCACACAGGAGACATCTGTATTACATCCCCACCTGCAAGGTGGGAACCAGGGCAGAACTGTGTTTTCCGGTCATGACATGACCACCGCACTCATGAACTCTCAGAATCTGTGGTTGCCTGCACAAGGTCAACCCAGTCGGCATTTTGGCATAGAACAGGGAGAGGCTCCCTAACAGAAGAGCTGCTGGTAGTTGCTTGTTTCTGATGAGAGAGAGAGAGAGAGAGAGAGAGAGAGAGAGAGAGAGAGAGAGAGAGAAGAAAGAGTGTTAGTTTTCTTTGGGAGTGTGGCCCTTGATAGGCCCTACCATGTTCCAGTACTTGGCCGTACATCAATACATGCAAAGATGGGCAACACAATTTGAACTCAGTAATTTATTTGAAAAAAATGGGATATGAAGTTGGGAGAGAAATGGAGCAGGTCTGGGAGGAGTAAAAAGAAGTAGGGGGTGAATGTAACAATCAAAATACATTGTATGCATTTATAAGCTTCTCAAAAAATAAATGTTATATTAAAACGTTTTATGCAACTACATGGGCAAGCATGTTTAGCTGTCGTCAGAAGCAAAAACAGAGTGTAGAATTTAGGAAGCTAGACAAGGTAGAGAGAAGTAAATCTGCCTTAGAGGTAGAAAGAACCCCAAAGCCAGGAGTTTCAATGGGTTATGATTATGGAATGAGAAACCCAAACCACACAGAAAAGCCTGAGCCAGAAGACTATTTTTTTCTAGAAAGCTGTCCTTGCGACTTCTTGCTATCAACTGAAGCTGGTAGCAGGAGATAGCTATCCTAACAATGACAGTTCCCACAAGGAAGTTAATGGAGGCAGGCAGAAAATTCTTCCCCTATAGGTGTGCTCTGATCCAGGCTAGGACAAAGACAGTCTAGCTAAGATTCCAGAGAGATTCTAGGGAAAGGGTCCCTGAACTTTCCATTCTAAATAGGAAGCACACTTCAGAGACTAGGAGGTTAAGCCCTCCTATATTTCAGAGTCTGCCTTGCCTGCCAAGGCTCAAGCATTCCATGAATAAAGCACACTTTGCTAGGATACCCACTGGTCCCAAGGAACAACATTCAGGCTGATTCCTCAAATGTCAGTTTGCACAATCTGCTCTCTTTCTTGTGGACCACCCAGTCTCCTTATAATGACTCTACATTGTCCCATTTATTTTCTTCATGGCAGCGGAGGCCCCAATTTCCTTAGCTAAATTTCATTCTTTCCCTCATGCATCTGTTGATTTATTTGTAATTCCCCAGCTCTGTACTAGTCAGCCCGGGACGATTTCTTTTCTCTTCTCCAATCAACTGAGAAAATAAGGTAGGCTTGATAAACTCTGACTTTTCAACCCTATTTAGAAAAAAAGGGGGGGGGGATAAAATGATAGGGAAAGGGAATCAAGTTCAAAGAGACCAAAAAGAAAAGGAAACAAAAAAAGATATACCCTGCGTAGGTAGTTCTTTTCTGTCCTTTCACTGGGTGTTGTGAAAGAAACGGACAAGAAAACAATCTTAATGAATTTACCCTATCATTTGGTACAGCTCATGTTATTGCATTATTGTAATGAAAAACACATCAGAATATGTCTAGACACATGACATACTCCTGGTAGAGAGTTCCCTGCACTTCAAAAAAAATTGTGGTTCAATTTCCTTCTGGGAAATGCTCCAATGGCAACATTTTAGGTTCTTGAAAGGCTCTTAGGAATGACTGCCTAAGGGGAGGCCACCTCCAAAAGTAGACTTAACGCACCAGAGAACTGTAAGGGCTGGCAAAGATTTCCATGGGAAAATGGTCAAAGCAACAAGTCCCCCCTGTAGACACACCACATAGTCTAACACATGGATAGGCTCTGCTATGTGCAGAGAGGCTGTAACTGTCTAAATAAAACACTGAACGGGACCTGTAAACAGAAAAGAGGTAATAAAATACTTTGTTTTGGTGATTCTTTCATTTTTTAAAACTGCATATGGATTAAACAAATCCAATTGGTATAACTTTCACCAATGTGTTGATTTAAACCAAACCTATAGCCATTGGAATCAGGAAAGGGAAGCAATACCACATCCCACAGTGCTTTACCTATTACAGGGTAGATGCTGCTGTGACTGTGTTCTCAGAGAAAAATAAAGAGAAGGGCAAGTCATCCTAACCCATGCCATTGTTCTCAGATGGTCATTCTGCCTCTGCCATTCACAGACTTCAATTCGAAAATGACCAAAGCTGGCAAAAATGCAACACCCAACTGTTAGAGGGCAGAGACAGAAAAACAGAGCAAATGATCCTCTGTTCAACCCCACTCCTAGAATATCCTGAGATTTTATCAGTAGAGAGACAGGAAGAGTTGAAGATTTGAGGGGTATTCAGATGCTTGCCTTGTGTATGCAATAGGTCAACAAGTAAATTTTTGTGTGCATAGGCATGAAGATGAACACTGAGGATATCATTTAAGAAAGAGAAATTACCCTCAGAAAATAATTAGGAAGCACAACATTAAATGCAAAATGTTGAAGTTTCAGATGAACTATGGGAGTCTAGTCAATGGACTAGAGTCATAACTTCCTCAACAGAGAGAGAATATTAGTTGTCTTTCCTCCATAAGTAAACACATGACGAAATGAGACAGCATTAAAGCCAAGGCACTGTGAAGAAAGGGCATGGGGCAGATCATTACTATAGGATTCTGGAGTTTTCAGCTTAACTGAAAACTGTTGGGAAGCGGTAGCTAGCTGAATCCAGTTAGGAGGACCCAAGTTCCAAACTGTTAGAGTGGGACTGGTAGAAATAAAAATCTCTTTGCAGAGAACGTAGGTCTTGATGTCAGAGCTAAGCCCAAAGAAGCAGCTTATGTGTTGCTATGCTCAAAGCACACACCACCACCACCTCCACATAATCATCAGATGTAAAGAACAGAGTGAAAACCAAAGATGTTGCCAGAAACTACAGCTACTTGTGTTGCTGAATATCACTGTCAAAGTCACCTTGAAAGGTCAACATGACTGGACTAAGAAACTTGTTGAGAAGGACCATAGCCTTCCACCTGAGGGTGTCTGTGAGGGAGTTTAGAGATAATCCATGAGTCTCTGCCTAGGGAGAGCTCCCTCCCTTCAATGTGGGCAGGCACCATCTCATTGGCTAGAGACACGGAAAGGACAAAAAATCCAGAAACGACAATAGCATCACCTCCTGCTTTCTTCCCTCTCTATTTCTTCGAGTCTCTTAGAGATTAAAAGCCCAGACTTTCTTGATTCCAGGTCTTGCAACATAGATGCCTTAGATTTAGAGGCTTTAGGCCTTTATGTAAAAGTTACACCATGAGTTTTGCTGTGTCTGAGGCTCTCAGAGTCAGACTGAGCCATGCTGCTGGGCATCTCAGGGTCCCCAGATGCAGACAGCAGTCACGAGACTTCTCAGTGCCCATACACAGGTGAGATAGCTCTTCTGAAAAGTTTTATGGGTGTGTTTTATAGAATATATATATGTGAACCACATGCACACAGCACCCACAGAGGCCAGAAAAGGGAACTGAAGCTCCTTTCTCAGGCACTTGTGAGTCACCATGTAGGTGCTGAGAACCAAACCCAGGTCCTCTTTAAGATCAGCTAGTACTCTTAACCACCAAGCCATCTCTCCAGCTCCTAATTATTCTAATAAATCTTATGTCTAAAATGGGAAGATTTCCTATTGGTTCTGACTCTTAGAGAATTCCAAGTAAGATAGTCACCACCTGTACCTGTTCTAATTCTGGAATTTGCTCAGTGCTGCCTTCTCTGATTCCTTTCTAGCCAGTAAGTAGTTAAATTACAAACCTGCCAAATCTACTACTATTTGGTGACAAAACAAACAAACCCAGATTATATATCCCTTCAGGATTAAAGTAATTCTGCTACAATTGCTAACACCATGACCAATCATTTTAGGGTTATTGTATTTGATGAAACACCACGACCAAAAACAGTTTGAGAGGAAAAGGTCTATTTTGCTTACACTTCCACATTATAGTTCATCAATGAAGGAACTCAGGAAAGAAATTCAAGTAGGAGACAGGAGCTGATGCAGAGACCATGGAGGAGTACTGCTTACTGCCTTGTTCTGCATGGCTTGTACAAACTGCTTTCTTATAGAACCAGTAGCCCATGGGTGGTACCATCTACAATAGGCTGCCCCCCACACACCATTCACAAAGAAAGTGCCCAATAGTGTTGCCAATAGCCAGATCTTATGGAGGTATTTTCTCAATTGAGGGTCCCTCCTCTCTGATGACTTTAGCTTGTGTCAAGATAACATAAATCTGGCCAAAACACAAACATCTCACTCAGTGAATTAAGCCACATGTGTTTCCTAGTCTTTATATTTTGCTAATCATTCTATTTCTTAGCCAGTTCCAAGTTTACAAAGAAACCTCTTTCTACGAATAATTACTAGATATTTATATGATGGGCTAAGCAAGGATACATAAAAATAAGATATACAAACTCCCAAAGAGCACAGTCCATCAGAGAGTGAGATTTGACTTTACTCTTTTATTGGTTTGCTACACATGTAGTGTATCTATTACATATCACCCACTGTTCTAGGTCCTTTGGGAACAGAAAATATGAAACACTGTACCAGTTCTAAAGCAATTTTTCACTTTACCTACTTTGAAAACAGAGGAAAACAAAATCAACCATAACACATACACATATGGACCAGCTAGAACCAGAAATACTCTATTGTCTTTTAGAGAGTTATTTTCAAAAAACACCTAATGAAAGAGGTGATGCCTGACCACATATTTGAGAGGTAGAAAAAGATTTAAGAAGCAGAAAAAGTCAAGAACACTGACTGTAGATATTTCACTTGGAGAAAAGGAGTCAGCCTAGGCTACTGAGAAGACCCTCCCCACTTAAAACAACATGAGGTAACATATAAGAAAATATTTTTAGACCTATTGGAAAGCTGACAAAAGTATGGAGTAACCATGCACAACTAACTGAAGCAGAACTCAGGGAAGTAAACAGATCTGGAGATACAGTTGCCCTGGAACGCATGTCATGCAAGTAACTTGGGGAGGGGGAGGAGACTTTTTTACAGCAGGGGAAACAGAAATCAAAGTTCTGGTCTAACAAGGTGGAAAAGAAACAGAAGGGCTTCCCTATAGCCAACTCTTTCTTCAAAAGGTCACACAGCAAGTTCGTTCCATCTTATCTCCAATCCCACGGGGAGTCTAAGGAAAGCTGTCTACTGAGGGAAGTGTTAGAGATAAAAGCCCTGGAGAAGCCATGACTAGAAAGTGACCCTTGAGCAAACCTTCACAGAATTCACATCCCTGGGAAAAAAAAAGAATTGAACTGTTATGCTTTAGAGCTGAAAAATAAAACTAATTTGAAAATGGTTTGGGCAATAATTCTGGTAACACATATATCAGAAACATTACTGAATAATAAATCAAATTGAATATGATTCTAAAAAGAAGGATATCATATGGTCATAAAGTGTTACAACCTAGAGAGGGGGAATAATGACACATTGGAGAAATACTATAATCTATATGATTGATCAAAATTACTATAAACACCTCCAGGTATGATGTACTATGAAACTTCATATGAAGAATGGATCTAACATCAGACTCTCAGGAATTTTCTGTTTAAAAGGCAAGGGGCCAGGGGCTATTATTTTTCAAAATGTAAATGTCATAAAAGATAGAAAGCAAGGCTTGAACAGTGTTCCAGATTTGAAGAAGTTTGAAATGCATGAACTACTGGGTAGCTTGTTTAAGCATATGATACTGGAGCGAAATGAAATGTGATTGACGGCATGAGGTAGTTGACTGCAAAAACAGCATATGACGGTGTATGTCAGTAGGTGAGCACAAACCTCCTAGAGACATGTTTAAGGTGTTTAATTTTACCATGCAGAAGTGTATCGAGATTGATAACTACATTATATATTTCCATAGTTATATGAAATACTTTCACTCTCCAGAAATAAATGTTGAAAGTCATGAATAAAGGGCATATATATGTGTATATATGTGCACACATATACAACAACTGATTCATTTTAAAAGGTTACATGCATATACTCATATCCATATAAACATATATAATTATGTAGTTATACATATAGAAAAAGAAAAGAATAAATTGATAAAACAAATGGAATAAAATATTGGTAAAAGGTTGATCTGGTGAAAAAAAGGTTCAGAAATATTCATTGCATTGTTTATATTTTAAGAGGAGAGAACAGTGGGTCAGGACCAGGAATAATAGAAGAACTGACTGGCAGTTTAGAGTTTTTCACAAAAAGACACTGATTGCAAATTCGTGAACCACAGTGAAACTTGAAATAAAGTAGCCAAACAACATCAACTTTATGATAAAAGCACATTTTAACAAATGAAGGTGGGAAGGCAGGTGGAGGAAAGAAGGACAAATTACTTCTTAAACACCATTGATTTGACAGAATCGCATCACCTCACACACACACAATAAAAATACAACCTTATTATAAACATGTTCTTGGAAGAATACAGAGATGTTCCAGCATCAGACACCGAGTAAGGAACCTTGGAGCAGAAGCACAGTGAATCCAGAAGGACAGACAGACATGTAGGAAGGAGTACAAGCAATGCTACAGCCACATAGACGAGAAGAATGTGAGGAGGCAGGGAGGAGTGTGAGCCTTTCAGACCACCAGTCTCTCAACCTGGCCAGACAAAAAACCTATCCATAACAGATAGATGGATAGATAGACAGACAGACAGACAGACAGACAGATAGATAGATGATAGATAGATACATACATAGATACATAGATAGAGCGAGCTATGAATGAGTTATGTAGAGTTATTTGTTTGTGAATGGATTATAGATTTTATAACACATACACATAAAATAAAAATTTCCAAGATGTCATTAAAAACTAAATGTAACTTAAACATCTGAGTCTTCTCTCCACACTCTCAGTGATTGTATTGTAACAGCGCATGGCTGCTCACCCAAATCTGGTGTGCCATTTGTTTTTGTAGTAAAGTTAGAACATAACTTTCTGGGATAACTGTAACTGCTTTCATGCCACAGCAGAGATGAGTCACCATAGCAGAGATGGGGCAGTGGTACTGCGTACAGCACCTAGTAGCTAGTCCTTTAAAGAGAAAATTGTTAGTCCTTGGACTTGAACACAGACTTAGCACAGGAGAGTAAAGGGCTTCCATATCACCATGTTAGTACACAGATGTGCAAACAGAGGGTGCTTTGGAAAGATCATAGGCAGGGAAGATGTCACTCGGGCAGTGAGAGAGGTAAGGAGAATAGAGAGAAACCTGAGGAGATGCATACTAAGATCCTGTGTGCGTGCGAGAGAGAGAGAGAGAGAGAGAGAGAGAGAGAGAGAGAGAGAGAGAGAGACAGAGACAGAGAGAGAGACAGAGAGAGAGAGAGAGAGAGAGAGAGAGAGAGAGAGAAGAAGGAGGAGGAGGAGGAGGAGGAGGAAAAGTGCTTTCCTCTATAACACCCCTCCCCTTTTCTATAAACAGGAGTGCTAACTCACACGGAGCTCTTTCAAATTAATGGACAACAAAGTGTTTCATATTCTAGAAACACAACAATAATTCATGGTGTGATAATTTTAATTGAAAATATTCATGAAATCAATCTCTTAGAAAGTTTTTTGTGTTTTTTCTGCCTTAGCTTTGACTATTCTTTCATATTAAGACTATAGTTTTTGCCATTGTACCACATAGCTATATCAGAATCATTTCCTATCTAAATTTCAATGTGATTTAATTGTTAATCAATTTAAACCTATGTTAGGTTTAAAAATGCTTCCAGATGCTGGTAATTAAGTATAATTTCTTGTCCTGTTTAGCTACAAAAATTGAAGGATGTACAGTTCAGACACTGATGTATTATTATTGTCTTACATATATACCTCATGTATGATACATCCAGAAGGTCATAGGTAATATGACAGAAAACGACCTGAAATCAAATCTCATCTTTCCTTCTAATTCTTGAGACTTAAAAAATATTATGAATTAGCTGAAGAAATTATTTGTTTAAAAGTTAAGGTCATCCCTTTTACTACATATGATATAAAAACATACGAGGATATTAATTCATTCTTTTCATATTTGACATTATAGTTTTCGAGAGCACATATCTGGAACCACAAAATATAGAGGAATAGATTGGATGTGCTTTACTGCAGGGCATTATACAGGAAGGCAGCGGCTGTGACTGCAGCAGACCACCCCTCCAGCTTTCTAGTTCTCTCTCCCTCGTGTTTATACAAATAAGTGTTTATGAATACATGTGCATATGTCCTTTCAAAACATGCCAACACACTGGGGAAAGAAAAACTCTTATTATCATCTATGAAGATAGGAGGTGAGAAGCAGGACCACACGCTTCCTTGCAGCACGGCTGCAGGCTGTTGGGCTTGAAATTAGTTTCAGCCTTCTCAGTTGAAAACAGAAGTAAATCATGCAAGGAACTAATTCATACTGGGAGAGACAACAAAGAATACCAATAAAATTTATTTGTTAAATAAAAGAATTACTACAAAAAATATTTCTACCACATTTCCAGTTTTGTTTTAAATAAAAGAATAGAGGCCCTTTTCCAGGAACATTTTAAAAGGATATAACTTAAAGGAAACTTTTATTTCTGTTTCTGTTTTTTATATATATTACTGGGTCCCATTTATTACACATTAATTTGCAGACAAAAACTTGGTCATCTGTATTTAAAAAAAAATGTTTGACACAAGCAACATGGTGTTCTATGGAAGAAAGGGCTGCACAATCCTTAGTCCTGACTGCACTCAACACATTGCGCCTTGCTCTTCCGATAACAAAGATCAGATGCCCCTGGTCCACTGGGAAGGTTTCTTCTCCACGGAGGCTCTGCACAGCAGTGCTGTGGAAATCACAGGCAGTTGCTTTCCTCTGGAATCTGAGCAATTCAATGGATTCGGTTTTTCCACATTTTAGCAATTGCCTTACTGGCCTAATCAGACTCTAATATATTTCTTACCCATGCTCATTCACCTTCTTTTGATGGGCACATCAAGGGACATATGATGGAAGATTAGGGCTGACCTCCTTCAAGTGTGTGGAATACCCCAAGATGTCATTGTCTCCTCAATCTGCTATCCATGAGCTTATCTACACTTTTAATAAATCTCTTTATGTTTTCAATCTGTGCCACATCCTGGGATAATGCATTCCACAAGTTCCTATTCATTGTAGGCCTCATTTAGGCTTCTGAGAGTGCCCCGAGTCCTGGTATATCCGGATTTAATAAATAAGAAAGCATAGTTTCCATAATTTTATAGATTTTATTCATATCCCCTTTCTTAGCCTTCTTCCTTTATAAGTACAGCTCTCCTCTTTTTATACTACACTCAGAAAAAAATCTTTAATAAAGAAATTCACCAACTTCAGCTAATTAATCAGGATAGAAGCCTGCTTCCCTGCTCATGCTAGCTGACGTTCTCCCGACTCTCACTTTAATCATGTCTCCACTGAGGGTTGCTTACCAGAACTGTACATCATGTTCCTGTACAGGGCATAATGAGTATAAAGAGAGACTGTTTATTCTAAAACAATTTCTAAGCAGGCCTGGAAATGATTAAGATACTTGAGGAATCACCACATACAGCAAAATCAAGAAGGGCTTTGGGTGAAATTGTGCTTGTCAATAAAGACAGAGTACAGAGGTGAGAAGCAGGCTGCTCTGTCAGGTTCATCTCCTCTTAATCCTGGGCTGTCTTCCTCGTGGGACAAGCTGCCACGTCAGCTTTTCAAGGGTACAACTTCCTCATATGAGGCCTACAATGGGTTCCTTTGGAAGCAGAATAACTTGGGGAATCAAAATAACCTTGTAAGACAAGTGAAAGTCCAGTGACAGGAGAAAGATACGAGGGTATCTGTCCATCTGTGCTCACATTGAGCCACATTCCAGAGTGATTACCCAGTTATAAAAGCTCCAATAGATCTTCAAGGATGTAAATCCCCTGGAAAGTTAACTCAGTTTCTTGGCAACTATAGAATCAAAGCAAAGATGTTTACATGGTATAGATGAAAATGGAAAAACATGCTAAATTAATCCTACTGAAGAATACAGTACATCAGAGTTATTCCAAAAAGCCAGGTCCATCAGACACAATTTTTCAGGGACCTTGGAAATGCTGGGTAAACAGTTATTAGTTATTATTTTTCTATTGTTTTTTTCTCCTATAAACTTGATAGAGACAGTGTCTTTGTCCATGTCTTTATAGAGGACAAGATAAATGCTTGGCTCTCTTGCAGCGGTTTTTAGGTTTCCTTATCTATTAATGAGTTCACAGATGAAACCAGCCCTGATCCAGAATGAAACTCCAGAATGTTTTACTTAACATTGGATTTCTGGTAACATTACAAATTAGGTCTAGCTAAAGAATAATGTGTGTGTGTGTGTGTGTGTGTGTGTGTGTGTGTGTGTGTGTGTGTACATGCACAGAATGCAATTAGGAAGTTTCAACATTCTCAATTATGTTCCAGTTCTAGAGAAACATTATGGTTACTCAAGGCAGACTAGAGAAATACTTGAACTTGAGTTCATAAATGCCTTTTCAGAGTTCAATTTTTTCAACTAATTTTTATTTCTTCAGCTCTAAAAGGCCACCAACCACCAAGTGACCCATTGTTTTAAATGTAACACTAAAAGAGAAAAATATACTACTATTGATTATTTTTAAGGCTGACAAAATTGGCAAACACAACTTGACTTCAGAGACGTTAAAACATTATGTAATTTGAAGACTGAAATGTTTTTATTCTTCGAATGTTTTCCTTAAATCTTGGGAGCCAGTGCTTTCAGGTATCCTTGCCATGGTTTGTACGTATCTTTATCCCCCCTCTTCACCAAAGGCAGCTTCTAATCTTGATGTTAGGTAGCATCTCCCTTTCCAGTCCAAAGTTGGGGATGTACAGGGTCTTGTGTGAACTAAGGCCTCTGGTGTAACACAAACCAAAGAGGAATAATCTTAAGAACCTCAATTCTTGCAAGGGACGAGTACAAGAGGGTAGCCTCTTGGGGCAGGGATGAGAAGGAGCAGAATCAATGACACAGACTCCAGGAGTCAGGTACAAAGCAAAACCTGACTCCTTATTTAAGGGTATAGGCAGGCTTCTTAAAGCCCCTGAGGCAGCACTATGTGGAGGCTGTGCTCTCTCTCTCCTCTCTCTCCTCTCTCTCTCTCTCTCTCTCTCTCTCTCTCTCTCTCTCTCTCTCTCTCTCTCTCTCTCTCTCATTGGACCAGGTCATCATGACATCAGAGTTCTCAGCAGACTTCTGGCTGCCCATAGGAAAGTTACTAATGCACATGCTTGACTGCCCCCCCCAGCCCCCGCCCCACCTCCCTAGCCTGGCCTGTGCTGGCTGTTAGCCTCCCCCTATACTCAGTGACAGCACTTGCAGCACAAAGTTAGGAGAGCTCTAAAAAGCTTTAGAAGAACATTCTAGTTAAAAATAGTCCTGTCACTCATTCGATTTGGAGGGATATCTTGCTCAGCCTAGATATAGTGGGGAGGGCCTTGGTCCTGCCTCACAGCAATGTGCTAGACTTTGTTGACTCCCCATGGGAAGCCTTATCCTCTCTGAGGAGTGGATGGGGGGTGGGATGGGGGAAAGGTGAAGAAAATGGAAGGAGGGGAGGGAGTGGGAACTGCTGTTGATATGAAAAATGAGAAAGATAGTTTTTTAAAAAATAAATGCACAATAACAACAAAAGAAAATAATCCTGTCAAGCACACATGCAGGTTTGAGTTAGCCAGATACCATCACATACGTCATTTTTAAATGCCCAAAGGAATGACTGGCAGTAATAATTAAAGATATGGATACCTAGGTGACCACTTGGTCCTTGGACAAAGGGTAACTCATGGTTGGTCCCCAGAATCATCCATTACAGCCCACTCAGGTTCTTTCTTCCTGCCATTCCTGATGCCAAGAGGCTCTCTGATCTTCGTCCAGGTTAATTTCTCTGCTACAGGCAATTTGGCATCAGTTTAAGAAAAAGTGCTTATTTGCCATTTTTGGGCAAAAGCAAGCCTGGCTTCCTGTGAGTTCATTGCTCCTTGATTGACCACAGAAATTTAACAGTTTCTCTAGATTTCCTGTATTCTTCAAACAAATCTTCAGTGTATAAGTAAAAACCTACCTTTCTTCCACAGGGAGGAAAAATCAATTTTTGGATATATGATATTACTCCCCGTAGCAAAAGGCCCAGAAATCACCCCATTGGTCTACTCTGGAGCCAGAGTCTACCTTCTTAGGAATGGTACTCATCTTTACCTGATTCAATTGGGTGGTGTTTAGATTGGAAAATAGGGGGAAAATAGTTTTTCTTCATACACACAACTACACAGAGATAGAAGAGCATTTTCATCTCCTTTTGGTGCATGCCGACAATAAAATAATCCACACAGAAAGAGAAAAACGGTTTTCTGCCATAAGAGGGCTATTTCTAATGCTTTAGACTCTTCTAGAGTTGAAGCTGTTGTCTGCGTTTCACAACAGGAAACATCCCATTACCGCATGAAAACGGGACAGGACCGTTCTCCTGAAGGCGCTGGAAATACGTGGCTCAGTATACTATCCATTCTTCATCTGTTCCCCAGAGCCCTCTTGGCCACTTTCCAGCCTGCCTTCCATCTCAGGCCTTCCTCTGTTCTTTATGTCACTGATACTTTGCTGCGTCATTTCTGTTTACAGTTGACATCCTTGCCCGTGAGCCTCTCACACACGGAGCTGTCTAAATGAAGCTCTGTGAGCTCCTGTTGTCCAGTTTCACGCTGATCCGCTTGACCATGATTTCACTTTCCTCAAGAATGGGCTCACTGAAAGCAGTCAGCCTGTGGCTTCCAACGCCCTTCTTCAGGTTGACTTCAGCAGAATGCTACACTGAGCAATAAGGACTACATGCTTCCCACTTTTCCTCCTATACATACACTTGCACTGTTGGATTCTCTGCAAAGATTTCAGCTGAAGAACTTATCACAAAAATTGTGTTCACTGTCTAATCACTATCACCACGTTCAATTTCTTTGGCAGCTGAGACGTTGAGTTTTTCCAGCTGTGCCTTGAGGCCTGAGTTCATCTCTAACTTAAGTAGCACCTGGCACATGCCAACTCAACCTTTTTGGCTCCTCACTGTTTGCTTCCATGTTCCTGGCACTCAAGGTGAATATAGCTTTGGCCTTATAGAGCACAGGCTGAGAAAGAGGTGTACCTCTTCCTTGCTAACTGTACCATTTGTCTTCTGTCTTCCAGTGTGGTTCAGCCACAGGACTTACGCACAAGATTAGAAAGGCAAAGGGAAATGGAAGATTTGTTATTTATTTCTCCACTATTCAATTCTCCAAGTATGGTTCTGAGCTTAGTGTCTGTCACTAAGGCTGCATCTCCTAGAAGGCGGGCTGCTCCTCCCACTTTAGTAATAACCAAGGGTGATTCTGGCTGCATACTGCAGACCCCGGATGCTCTATGCTCTTTGATTGGTTTCTAATTCTGCTCAGTTTCTACCGTAATTCTTCCTCATCTTTGCTTTCCGTGTGCCATCCATCACATCTCTCCACCAATACGACCTTATACCTCACTCCTCTGAATATTTCCTTTTTCTTACTATGCTTTAGTTTTCTAATGGTTGTTGGCCATATTTTCCCCTTTCTCTGTGTGTTTTCACTGTTTTGGTGTTTTGTAAGCTATTTCAAATGCTGCTGTAATGAAGTTGGGACATCAAATTGCATTATTTTTCTCCTTTTAAATTTTATTCACCTTTGAGATTTTATATTACTATATCCAAACAAAATTTTACTTAATTTTAAATGATTATAGTGATGTTTGTAGAATATTAACAATAGAATTTTGCATTAAGCTAAGAAGTACTTACTAAACACCAAACTGTTAACAGCATGTCAAATTATGGGAGGGGGCTCACGGAGGATACTAACTTTTCTTAAAGTATAGTGTTCACATTTTTACATGCATTTTCATTTATGTACACAGAAAAGACATATTTTTTAAAGAGAAAATAAAGAGATGACATCTTAGATTACCTTTGTTTTCCCATGTCCACATGGTGTTTGAATGAATGTACAGATTTAAGATACATAGGGTGGTAATTTGATTATTGAGTCATATGTGACCCAGCTGAATGAATGAATCAGACAGATGATAGTTTATGTTGTTGAAATGAACTGATTTCCCTTGTTCCATATTTTAGCAGCCAGTCATTTCCACAATTGGTTCCGACCCTGTAATGATCCTCAGCAGGGATGCAGTTGTGAGCCTGGGATGTTCTCTCCCAGCTGGAAGACATTCAGTGACTCCGCACAATGGGGCTACTGGGGCGGGGAAAGATGGGCACCTGCCCTGAAGTTAAACTCATGCTGCTCCGAGCTAGCAAACACCTTGTTCTGGCAATAAAACTTCCCATGAGCTCCTCAGGCAGTAAATTTTAGAATTCAAACTAAAGAAATATAGATCCTTTGAAATAGCGTTCATATCTAGAAGCCACATTGAAATCTGAAATTTGATGTCTCTTAAGGAACAAAAAATAGAAAAAGGTATAGCCAACTAGCCTTATTTTTAAATTTGTTAGCTGTTTTCTTCAGAATAAACTACAAAGACTAATAAAGGCAGCTCTTTCTTTTTCAGGGAACATACTCTTCATGAAATATAAAATTAAGTGTAAAGTGTGAGAATAATGAAATATTGGTCTTGCATCAGCCTGTTTATCATTAGGCTCCAAAGATCTAATCATGGCCTGATAAGTGACTCTGACACTGTAAGCTCTTTCAGGACTGCGGCATTGTATTTTCCAGCAGATATAGGCGCTCCTTTCATATACTGAGCTATCATTGAGGCTCTAACTTAAGCATGCATTGATAGTTTTCTTTTTAGAAAAGATGCTATCAGCAAAACAAACAGAGGACTTCGTATTGCTCCAAAGTTTATTTATAATGCTTTAAAAAATTCAATGGAAACAAAAAAATAATGTCTTGATTTTCAAAACTTTACAACATCTGTTTTTACTTACTTTCCGGCATTATAAACTTCTCTGGGTTTTAACGGAATTTCTTTGCTTTCTCTTTGCCCATTCCTTTACTTGAATATCTTCACAGTAAGTTACACACTGAGAAACAATCTATAATCACATAAAAATGTCTACAGCATATAAGAAATAAATTCTGGATCACGTAGCCTTGAACATGGAAGGTTCTTCACAAGACAGATGAGATGTAGGAGCAGATCCCTGTGTAACAACGCTCACGCTCTTCATTCATTATTAAGCTGACACTGGACTGTTGAAGTGGAAATCTTAGATACTATAAAGTATTTCCCAATGAATAAAAGGGATGTGCACAGATGAGTAGGCTCATAAACTTTGTCTAAATCCAAATAAAAGTACTGATGTAATAGTCAGTAAATCCCCAGGTTGTGATGAAAAAAGATGGAATATTACAATTTGCTCATAATACTATCCTCCGTATTAACCCATACCACAGGGCTTTGTTTTCTTCCTTTCTAGATCAAAAGACTTAAATACAAATACATTTTAGGGTCTTGTTAATTTTCAAAATAAAGATATTTTCCTGTACTTAGTTAAGAGTTGCCTATAAAACATCAACATCCAATTACTTTTTAGGACAGAGTTCTGTCATTTCTTGACCTTTCATGTACAAAAGCCCTGCATTTATTTCACTGAAATGCTGCCTTATGAACATTAGAACCATTCTTCTGTTATAGTTCCTGACTTCTTAAACTTTGAGATCTCTGTTATTTTCTTGTCGACAGGAGCCAGTGAGGAAAGAAGAAAGATGAGACTCTGATCGTTATTCAAACCCCAGTTTATTCAGGACTCTCTTAGAAATTTTGAGATGCTTTACATTTTTCTTGGTGGCTTCTTATGAGGTTCATCTAAAGCCTGTGGATTATTTGTGGCTAATACACAAAAGACGGGAAAGGAAAAGTAGGGAGAAAATGGTCTTCGTGGAGCACACTCCTGAGGTTTCACCGCTGGGTTAGCTGGCATTCTTTCCCTCTCTCCCCAGTTAGGCTGACCTCAAAATTCTTGATAGCCAGGACTTCTAAAAGAATGTAAACCACATTATCTCCCTAGAGGGAAAACAGAAACAAAGTGGATGATATGCCTGGATAAGGAAGGTTCCACTGTTTCAGAAGGCCTGCGAGCGCCACTGCAATCACATCAAAAATCAAGATTTTGTGGGTACAGGCCCGTCCACATGAAACAGAGGGTGGTTTTGCCATTTGGTTGGAGGTCCTTTTCACGCAGTTAAAGAAGAACACGTTTTGGTGTTTTGGTTTCTGCCACACACCTGTGAGCTCAAGTGAGGAGGGAGACTTTAGATCTCTATCTCCAAAGGAGTTTATGAAAGGAGAAAGATAGAGGAAGTCAAAGGCACAAAGAGGGAAAGCAGGGTTCTTTCTGGGCAATTCCGATTCTTGGAAACATTCCCTCCCATGATTGCTTTGATTGTACACTGGATTTAAAAAATTCCCAGGGATTATTTGGCACCTTAATTTTCTCTATTTTTCTCATTGCATTCTTTAAAATTTTTTTAAACATAATTCTTTACTGATTCTCTGGGAATTCCACATCATATACCTCTATCCTGCTCACCTTCTAAACCTTCCATATCCACCCTTCACCCCTGCAGCATGCCCCCCAAATTAATTAAAAACAGCAGCAACAACAAAACACTTCAGTCCTTCTTCTTTCCATCACCTCTTCAGTCATTCTAGTGGTACTACAAGATTCAGCATATCCAGTTAGCTCCACCCACAAAACGTCCATTGCCGTGAGCAGTGGTCTAATTCAAGGCCTCTGGTCTTCACCGTCATTGGACGGTCTCTGTTCAACAAAACTCCTCTCACAAAGCCTGCTGTTGCCCCAGTGATGGAGATCCTGCGGCCATCATTCCACAGGACCAGTCCCTTCATGCACTCCAGCAGGTCATAGATGAGGTAGATGTTACACTGGGCCAACCCACTGTGTGGGTCTGGGTGGTAGCTGATTTGATCAGTCTATACCACTGGGACTGCCCCCTCAGGCAAGAGGCAGACCAAGCTCTCCTAGGCCCATGCCTGTGGTAAGGGATAGGATCATCTCTCCTGAGTGCAGAGATGGGGAAGAGAGGGCAGCACTCTCACTGGGGAGCTGGGCCATCTCTCCTGATGCAGTGTTCTGCAAGGTTCAGGGCCAGCTATCTTAGGACCAGTGAGGGGTGGGGCCAGGTCAGCAAGACCCTTGGATTTCAACAGGCCTGGTTCCTATGACCCACTGTGGTAATATAGGCCATGGGCATCATCACAGACCCCAGCTGCAACAGGAACATGGACCCAGATATGTCCTCAGCAGCATCTCGGGCCTGATACCACCATGGCCCCGGTGGCAGCATAGACCACCCAGATCAGTATGGGCCAGGTGGCAGCAAGACACTGGGACACCAATATGGTTTAAGGTGGCTGTCCAGACCCTGGGCATCTGCTCGGCCCCCAGTGGCAACAGGAGCCATGGACATCCACCCAGATCCCGACTATTGCTGGGTCACCATCCCCGACATGGCCCATGGCAACAACCCCCACCCAGAGGACATCAGAGCCCCATGTGGCAGCACTGCCCTTAGACACCAACAAAATGCTATTGTCATGGCCCCAGGTCACTCTGGTCGTCATGGCGGTGGCAGCACAGTAGCCCTCAGACACCAACATGGCTTCAGGGGTTGTCCCATACCAACTCAGCCACATTATTTGGAATTGGTGTGACAACTTGAGGTTGAAGGAAAATGGAAATCTACTCTGGAGAGGCCACTATCAGACTCACAAGTCTCCTTTACACACAGACACACACACACATGTGCGCAGGCACACACACATCCACACCCACACACAATCTAAATGTGCTTCCATCTAATACTATGTTAAGTAGTCACTTACAAGAAGTTCCTTCAAAAATCGATGCTCCCGTGAGGCTTAGCCCTTCTGCATCTATGAGCTTACAGAGCTTTCAGCACCCACACCTGCTTGGTCTCCTCCCCTTGGCTTCAGTTTTCCTCCCCTATCTGACAAGTTCTACAACTATTTGTCTGTCTAATGAACCATACTTTCTTAGCAGCTAAAGACCTGAAATGCATCTTGTTCAGAGCTAAACTTTGTTCTTCATCCCTGTCTTTCTCCCAACTCCAAGCTTTCTCCCTGAGCTCCTTAACTGCTCTATCCACGTGACTGAAATAATTAATCCCAAATCACTTTGATTCCTCTGCCCTGTCTAACCAGGGATGACTCCTGCCAGTCTTCTTCCTCAGCATCGCTTTCATGTGCTTTGGTCTTGGTTACCGCTTGCTCCCTAATTCGTGGCTATTTCTGACAAATCTTACTGAAATAGCACCTTGACCAGTCTCATTGTCACCACCTTTCTCCCATTCGATCAATTTTCCTTCCTTCCATTAGATCTATCCTTACTGGAGTGATCCTCAACTATTAGCCATGTGGCAGTCCAACTTCAACCTTCAGTAATTTTTTCCTTATCCTTATAATAAATATCAAACTCTGACTGTAACATAAAAGAGTCCCTGTTTAACATGTGCTGCTTCCCCAGAGCAGTGGTTGTGAGTTCCCATCCATCCACACTTTTTTCGTCCCTCAGAGAATATCAAATACGAGATCAGAACTTTCTGTTCTCATTGCCTATCTTCAATGCAATGATCCATTTCATAGTGATATAAATACTTTTCATCCTTCTCTAGGATTCCTGTATTGAAACCTATTCACCAAGGAGATGGCATTGTGTGTGTGTGTAGGGGGACACCCAGGAGCTGCTTATGTCAGAGAGGGAAAGCCCTCATGAATGGGATTAGTGACTTCTAGCCCATTCCACCATGTGAAGATAAAGGAAAAAGGAACCAGCTAAGAGTCAGGAAACATGCACTCTTTATCCAACACCAAGTCTGCCGGGGCCATAGTCTTTAACTTCCTTGTCTCTTAAGTAGAGAAAAACCTTCTTGTTTTATATAATCTATCCAGTCTATAGCATTTCCTTATAGCAGCCAGAGAAGAGAGAGAGAGCCAGGAGAGAGGGAGGGAGGGAGGGAGAGAGAGAGAGAGAGAGAGAGAGAGAGAGAGCGCCAGGAGAGAGAGAGAGAGAGAGAGAGAGAGAGAGAGAGAGAGAGAGAGAGAGAGAGAGTCATATGTTTCTTTACCTTAAAGTCATATGTTTCTTTACCTTAAAGTTGATCAAGTCCCCAGGTGGACTTGCAGTTTAGTGTTTTCTAACATCTACACTGCTGTAACTGTGTAGTGTTTCCTGCTGTTTGCTGCTTCCTTAGGGCTAAGGACCGTGTTAATCTTATTGACCTCTATTGCACCTGGGGTTAGTATTTAATAACTACTAATTAAACAAGTGAATGTGTTTGTTAATCGTTCCTTTCTTCACCAACACAATAGGTCACATATCTTTTGTATAATTAATGGATGAATCACTCACCACAGAGGAACTTTGAGCTAACCCAGAAACTGAGTATGGGCACACCAAACCATTTCACCAAATTTATGAGCCTCATCAATCCTCAATCATGTAAATTAACAAGAAGGTATTAATGTCAATTTCTACGTTCAATAGAAAACTTGGCTTTGAGGGTATAGCTAAAAGACTGGGCAATGATTATCCACTGTCTCTGCCTGCTTCTTCATGGCCCTATGACTGAGTTTCAGATATGTAGGGATAATAAAAGTGCCGCAGAACTCTAAGGATATTTGCCATTTCTGGACTCTCACTCTGAAGGGGTTTCTTACGCTTGACACTGACAAGGTTGCCAATTGAAAGCTTTTATCAACTCTTATGATTTGGAAACATGAGAAAATGTTTTCAAATGGCCTCTCATAACTCACTCCGTCCTTGATGGCCCCTCTGCTATTCAGTGTGATGACAGGGAGGATCTCTTGAAATTGTTGTAGCTATCAGAAGATACAATCATACTGAAAATCCACAGAAGATGACTCGGCTGTGATAAAAACTAAGTCTCATATAACCCAAACAAGATCATACCACCTGTGGCTGGTTCATTGTGTAACTAGCATTCCATCCCTTTACCGTGTGGTGGTTAGTTCTGGCAACTTGGGACAATGCAGATTAACCTGGGAGGAAAGTCTCAGTGAGGGACTGGATGGATCAGTTTTGTCTATGGGGAGACAGTATTGATTGTTAGTTGACGTGGGCTCCACCGTTCTCTAAGCGGGAGATCCTGGACTGTCTAAGTACATAGAGCAAGCTGAGATCAACAACCATGCAAGTTATCCTTTCTCTCTGCCTCGACTGTGTGTGAGGTGACAAGCTGCTTCAAGGTCCTGCACTTTTCATTTCCCCACAATGATGGACTGCAACCTGGAACTGTAAGTTAAAATAAATCCCTGCTCCTTAAAGATGCTTTTTTTTTTGCCAGTGTTTTTCTAAATCACAATAACAGAAATGAAACTAGAGCTCTATTTCGATCCTTGTTTCTGTCGCATCTCTAAACAGCCCCTGTCTCCCGAGACTACATCGAGTTTCTAATGGTCTAATTTATGCTTAAAGTCCACTAGTATCAAGGGAGAGATAAGTTATTAAGTCAAAAAGCATTACAAGTAGATTAGTTTTATGAGTATTCATTTACAGTGATAAAATACACTAATAATTAGTAATTACAACATTGTCAGTGTTTAATTCCACTCCAGCAACTGAAGCTTATATTGCTACATAGAAAAGAAGAGTCATGGAATGAATTAGATCCACCGTGAATAAACAAAGGCTTGGGAAGAATTATCACATTCAATTACGACACCAGAGTCTCTCCAGTACATAGGATGTCTTAATAACATGCTAGGAAACCACAAAATGTGGCTCTGCCGTGTTTCTGGACCACCACACACAGATGGCCTCTTTTTCACTGTGATTTGATTCACGGTTGTTCAACTTCATGGGGATGCAAATGCAATGCAACCACAGCAGAAACTAGCCTTTGAATTTGACATCTCGATTTACTCCCAGTTAGCATATTAGCTTTCAACCCTGGGAAGCAGCAATGAGCTCCCAAACCCAGGCAGCCACCCTCTATCACACAGCTAACAACTGGTACAGGTGCCGTGGTGCAAAGCTAGCTTACTAGGTTAGGTATATTTGCTTCTATTTTTATTTAGGGTATTTCCAACTTGCTATGAGCATTCAAAAAGCATCAACAAAAGACATGCCATTTCCAAGAAGAGTAGTGAAAAAGGAAGGGGGGTTTGTTTAGATACAGAGATCAGAAACTTAGTTCCACGTATTTCTGCCTTTGTCTTCCTAAAACATTAGTTATCAGAAATTAAAATAGAGTGGTTCTAGTCGCATTGAATAAATTAGAACACACTAACCTCCTAGTAGAATAGCAGCCATTTGAAAAAGTTAGTTCCCTGCCCCATCTTCAAATACTGACTTTAGCATGTGGGAAAGAGAACAAAATAAAAATCAATTACATCTGATACAATCCAACCTCATTCTATAGGCATTTCCTTATTGTAGTTTAGTCCACTATTACTCCTGCGAAAATGGTCAGATATTTGTCATTAAAGTGTTGACTTAGTAATGATAAGAGGCATTTTGTAAACTTGTATTCATTTTCACTAAAGTGTTGACTTAGTAATGAGAAGAGGCATTTTGTGAACTTGTATTCAAACAGATACAATGCACAACAGTGAACAAAATAAAACTAAATTTAAAGTACACATTTATTCTAGTTGAACATTGCATTCGTATTATCATCTTTTGTTTTAGTTTGGTTTTTCGGGACAGGGTTTCTTTGAGTACCTTTGGAGCCTGTCTTGGAACTGACTTTGCAGACCAGACTGGCCTTGAACTCATGGAGATCCACCTGCCTCTGCTTCCTGAATGTTGGGATTAAAGGTATGTGCCACTACCACCCAGCAGTATTATTATCTTGACTGCACAGTGAAACATTAGGAAGAATGGAATGTAAATAATTCAACTACAAGCTTAAATCTATCACGACTGGCTTAATAAATCCACGTTTTCACAATAAAGAGACAGAATTTTATTGTATTTTTCACCATGTTGAACATCCACATATATGGTGCATC
Source organism: Microtus pennsylvanicus (assembly GCF_037038515.1). NCBI lineage: Eukaryota > Metazoa > Chordata > Mammalia > Rodentia > Cricetidae > Microtus > Microtus pennsylvanicus. The sequence continues at coordinate 54,458,663 of NC_134592.1, read as the reverse complement.
CTAATATTAGACCAAGCATCATAGGATGGGAATTACTCCTTTATATGTGTATAAAACTATTAATCATTTGTTCACCAAACATTGAGTCTAATATTTGCTAGGAATCTATGTGCCTTTCTAGACTATGTCGTTGTAGCCATATATTTCCAGATCTGATTGACATTACAATATCTAAAACACATTCATGATTTTATTAATATTATCAACTATAGTTATTTTTCAAATGATAAGAAGAATAATAAATATACAATATTTATAATAATGTCAGGCACATCTAAAATTATTTTACCTTATACCTCTTTACATTCATATATATTTGTGTGTGTGTGTGTATATAAAACATGTATACACACACAAACACACACATACCCACATAACCCACATACATGCATGGCGAGAGTTTGTATCATAGTTTATGAAATGAAGAAAAGACCAAATGTAAAAAAATATACAATAACACAATAGTAATATAGGCAAACAATTATCTAATAAAGGTTATATAAAAGCTGTCTCTTTTTTGAAACCACCAAGGCAAATATTAATATTTGGGGAATGTAGTTCATCACACATAACTGAAACTGTGGAAAGCAAAACTGTGAATAAAGGAGGAATGGCTGTGTTTAGCTTGTCTTAAGTTACACAGTTAGTAACCAAGCAAACAGAAAATCAAGCCAACTCTGACAGAAAGCTCATTTTCTGAACTCTAAGCCAGTGCTACTCAAGTCAGTCCTTCATGGACTGGTAGTTTTAAACACTTCTTTCATTTCATAATTGCCACTGAAATTGAAAAATTTGAAGAGAAAAAGAATTGCCAATACACAGAACATGAAAATACCTGCAAGCTGTATACCTAATAACTTTAGAACTCAGTAACAGAAGGAAAAATAATATGAAAATTATTAAAGAAAATACACATACATACATACAGATACATAAATATATACACACAATATATATATGATCAATAAGAAAACAAAAACAGGATTAACATCATCAATAAAATACAAATCATCCACACATCTACGAAACCCTAATTTTTTATAAAGAAGCCAAAAATATACAAAGGAAAATATAACATATTCAACAAATTGTGTTAGTCTAACTGGATGTTAGCATGTAGAATAATGCAAGTAGATTCATATCTATCACCTTGTACAAAACTGAAGTCCAAATGGATTGAAGACTTCAATATAAAACCAGATAACCTGAACCTGATAGAAGAGAAAGTGGGGAATAACCTTGAATTCATTGGCACAGGAGACAACTTCCTGAACAGAACACCAATTGTGCAGGCACTAAGATAAAAAAAACTAATAAATGGGACCTCAGGAAACTTAAAAGTTTCTGTAAGGCAAAGGACACCATTAATAAGACAAAATTGCAGACTACAGAATGGGAAAAGATTTTACCAACTCCACATCTGATAAAGGGCTAAGATTCAAAATATATAAAGAACTCAAGAAACTAGACATCAACTAAATAATCCAGTTGAAAAATGGGTTACAGATCTAAGCAGAGAATTCTCAACAGAGGAATAGCAAATGGCCAAGAAACACTTAAAGAAATGTCCACCATGCTTAGCCATCAGGCAAAAGCAAATCAAAATTACTTTGAGATTCCATCTTAAACCTGTTAGAAAGGTTAATATCAAAATCACAAGTGACAGCTCATACTGGCAAGGATGTGGAGAAAGGGAACACTCCTCCACTACTGGTATAAGTGCAAAGTTGTACAGTCACTTTACAAATCAATATGGTATTTTCTCAGGAAATTGATCTACCTCAAGACCCAGCTATACCTGTCTTAGGCACACACCCAAAGGACCCTCCATCCTATCACAAGTACACTTACTTGCTCGACTATGCTTATAGAAGATTTATTCACAACAGCCATGAACAGGAAACAACTTAGATGCCCCTCAAATAAAGAATGGATAAAGAAAATGTAGTACATTTACACAATGGAGTATTACTCACCTGTTAAAAAAGGAATCCACAGGATGATCCCAGCTAAGACTCCTAGCAATAGTGGAGAGGGTGCCTGAACTGGCCTTCCCTTTGTAATCAGATTGGTGAATACCCCAACTGTCATCATAGAGCCTCCATCCAGTAATTGATAGGACCAGAAGCAGAGATCCACAACCAAGCACCAGACCAACCTCGGGGAATTCAGTAGAAGAGAGGGAGGAGGAAATATATGAGCAAGGGAGGTCAAGGTCATGAAGGGGAAATCTACAGATACAGCTGAATCAAGTTCATGGGAATTCATGAACTCTAGATCGACAGCTGTCGAGCCTCCAAGGAACTGAGGCCCTCTGCATGTAGGAGATAGCTGTGTAGATTGGTCTATTTGATGAGCCCCAGAAGTAGGACCGAGGTCTATCCCTGCTGCAGGAGCCCATTCCCTATGGTGGTATGCCATGCTCAGCCTTAATGCAGGGAGGAGGGCTTGGTGCTTCCACAAATTAATAGGCCAGGCTTTGTTGACTCCCCATGGGAGCCCTTAGCCTCTGGGAGGAGTGAATGAAGGTAGGCTGGGGGAGGAAGGGAAAACTGTGGTTAAAATGTAAAATAAAATTTAAAAATATTAAAAATCATTTAATAAAAACAAAATAAAAAACTAATGTAATTTGCAGGGAGCTACAAAAAAATTATTCAGAGTGAGGTAATCCTGACCCAGAAAGACAAACATGGTATGTACTCACTTATAAGTGGATATAAGCTGCACGGTAAAAGAATAATGCTATGGTCCACAGGCCTAGAGAGGCTTAGCAACAAGAGAGGCTTAATAGGTGCTGCAATGATCACCCTGGGAAGGAGAAATAGAATAGATTTTACTGGTGGACTGGGAGCGAGTGGGGTTGGGAACAGGAGGAGTCAGTGGGGAAAGGGAGGGAGGAAACACTGGGAGAAAGAGTTGGAACTGGGGGGGAATTTGGGGACAAGTTAGAAACTTAATGTAATGGAAAGTGCATGGAATTCATGACAGTAACCCTAGTAAAGAGTCTACTAATGGGGAGCATGGACCCTGAAAAAGTCATCTTCTGTAACCAGGCAAGGCTTCAAGTGGAGGGATAAGGACACCAACCCAGCCACAAAATCTTTGACCTACAGTTTGTCCTGCCTGGAGAGTGTTCTGAGACAGGAGCCTAGCAGGGTCGTCATCAAAGAAACCAGAGAGATTCATCCAGGAAAAACTGTACTCAGGATGTAGTATAAGAGAGAAGGATAAAAATAAAAGAAAAAAGAAAATGCAAACCCAAATCACAATGCACTATCACTTCATACACATCAGGATAAACAGAATTTAAAAAGTTGTATAATAACCGTTGGCCAGGATACAGAGAAATTTTATTGTCATATCCTGCCGTGTGAAATATACAATGAGGTGAACACTTTGGAAAGCAGCCTGGAACTTTCTGAAGGATTAAACACAGAGCTGTCACATTATCCAGTCATTCCATTCTTAGGTTTATACCCCAAAAGATGAACAAATGTCCATACAAAAGCTTTACACATGAGTGTTCATGGTAGCACAAACTGGAAAACAAAAAGCAGCTGTCCATAGCTTAATGGATGGGTAAGTAAAATACAGTATTTTAATGTAATGAAAGATTGTTGAGCAGGAACAAGAAAATATACTGAAGGAGGTAATCAGACCCAGAGAGATAATTATGTCTTATATGTACATCCTAGCAGCAAACCTTTAGATACAAGGTTATAACATGAAGTAACTGCAGATACCGGGAAAGTAAAACGGATCGTGATGGGGGGAAGAGCTCTAGAGAAGGGAATAACAGAACACAGGCACTGGGAAGGCGAAAAAGGAAAACAGTGGGGAAAGGGACTTACTTAACTGGGAGTGAGGGTGGCACAAAAGGAAAGAGAGAGCAATAAAAAGACCTAAAGATGTTTGAAAATCCACAGCAATATAAACGTTTACTTGCGATTACGTGTGTGTGTTGTGTAAACAAATATTGTTCTAAATGAAGCTATATCATTGAGGTAACAATACTCCCACCAAAGCAATAGGATATTTTAAAAAAATCCCCAATACCAAGCATGAGAAGCTTTCTTTTGAACTGTTGTTCACGCGGGTCCACTGACCTTCAAAAAATATAGGCTATTTGGTGAAGCCAAGAATCAGAGAGGAACCTCCTGCTGCCGTTTCTCTAAACCAGAATGTTTGTCGCTGCATTCTAATTAGTTATCCTCATATACATATAATCAACCATAGCTCTCACTGCTCACCAAAGAAACTCCCTTTTGCAGCAGTTGGGGACCAGGTGGGTCACAATTCAGAGAACAAGCTACTGTGGTGTCCAGCCCCAACTGATCCATCTGTGGCACAGCCCCTATTCCTACAGCTCAGGGACAGAACAGCATAGGAAGAGATTCTGAGAGCCAGAGGATCAGGGCATCTGCTGTGAGAGTGTCTTCTCTGTGTGACGGGGAAGCTGTGTCCTTGAAATCTAAAGAATGCAGTTGCATAAAAACAAACAAATAAGTGACCTGAAATTCGACAACAAATCAACATGTCATCATTGATACAATAATCTCACAAGGAAGCACCCTCAAATGAAAAGGGAAGAGAGAATAGTAGATAACATTCTTGGTACAATTTCTTTCCCAACATCTGATATCTGTACATCTTTCTCAATGGGTTTTCCTACTGTTGACACAGATAGCACACTGCAGAGAGAGACAGAGAGTTGTCTTAATTCTAAACCAATACTTGACAGGTAGTAGAGAGAAGATTTAAAACACACACACACACAAAAAAAAAAAAACAAGAAAACAACTCCAGCTTCCTAGTTCCCACAAAGATAATATAGGTTTACGTTCTGTGATGTTGAAACTCTTTAACTTGACTAAACAGTGCACCCTTCTTCTATTTTGTTCTCTTCATTATTTCCCCAGTTTCTCCTATATGCTTCATTGTAAAAAATTCCAAATAAACCACATTCCAAACACTTTTCCTCTTTAGGTCTTCATTTTTTTTATTCTTAAAAAATGCAAATCATTTTCTACACATCAGCTAAGGTAAGCTGTTTTAATACAAATTGAATTATATATTTCTCTATTTCAAGTTTTACAGTGGTATCTCCTTGTTTATAAGAAAAATCCTCCTTGTAAGTAATTGCCTACAATTCCACAGCAAGACAAGACAGTTCCAATATTGACCTTAATGCAATAGACTGGTGACGTGGGATTCCTCTCTTTACACTGTGAATATCATTGGTTAATAAGGAATTTGCTTTGGGCCTATTGCAGCACAGAATAGGGCAAGGTGGGGATTCCAGACAAATAGAGGAGGAGAAAGTAGGCAGAGTCAAGGAGGAGCCATGTAGCCACAAGAGGAGAAAGATGTCCATGCACAGGTACCAGTAAACCATGAGCCATTTGGTAAAATATAAAATAATAGAAATGGGTTAATTTAAGATGTAAGAGCTAATTAGGAATATACTTAAGCTATTGGCCAAACAGTATTGTAATTAATATAGTTTTCTGTGTGTTTATTTCAGGTCTAGGGAGCTAGGAAACAAACAAGCAGCCTCCACCAACAGAATGGCACCCAAATGTTGAGGGCTGATGCCCACCACCCACTTCAGGTCCGGGTGCTGGTGTGCCCTTTCAGGGTTGGAAGGAGGGTAGCTGAGACCATGCTTCCCCACGTAGGCAGATGGCAGGATTGGGTCTGCTAGGTGTGCACAGGCAAGAGAGCATGGCAGATTACTGCCACCATACACAGAGATATTTCTAGGCCATGCAATGCGTTGCATGGCAGATTTAACTTATACTCATATAAAAAGGTTTTATAGGCTGCACAGTGCTACTCAGAGTTGAGGTGGTGAGGATGGCTCCCACCTGGCAGTCTCAAAGGCAATGAAGAGACCTCCATCATGTTGGATTGGTTGGAGCCAAAGGGCATAAGCAGCCTTAGTCCTATCCATGTCATTTAGCATTTTAAGAATCTGCCTTGGTCAGAAAATTATTACAGAAATGCAACAAAGACAAATTCAGGTGGAAAAGATCTCTAAATATGTCACAGTGTTGTATAAATGTATGTAGGCTTGACAGGGAGAGAGAGAGACAGACAGACAGACAGACAGAGACAGACAGACAGACAGAGAATAATATAGACAGTTATAAAAAAGTAAATGGCTTTATAAAAAATAAAGTCTTTAAAGAGACAGAGTGCAGATAGTCATAGATTAAAGGAATAAAGAAAAATAAGCTATGTAAAAAAGGAAAATACATAGAGAGTCTAGATTATATATATTATTGTGTTTTCTTTAAATTTTTTGATTGTGAATGAGTCAAGTACAGAGAGACATTTTATTGATGGGCTGCTAAGCTAAACAAATATATATTTATTTTTTAAAAGTATTTTGACTTCAAATTTCAAGTCTAAGGATATGGTTGCTTTGGAAAAGAGGTTCTGCTTTTGTTTCCATGGAGAATGAGAACCTGTGGATTCCTTCCAGATTAATGTGGCTTGATGGAACAAGACCCCCTGAAAGGTCTCCATAAACCCCTAAAGTTACTCCACCCAAACAAAAGCAAGAAGCAATGTCTGGTTATTAGATTCTTCTCCTACTTTGTCATGCTACTTACTAACTCTGTAATTATTGAAAACAAATTAATAAAGGTATAAATAAGAAAAATATGTTTTATTTTTTATACAGTATCTGGAGTTTTGTTCCTGATGTTTTTATTGTAATGTGAGGAGTGCATGGGTATCAGAGTACTTCCTATAAGAACATTACATTCTGCTAGAAACTGCAAAGATGTTAGAATAATCAAACCCACTTTTTCTAGAAGCTTGAACCCAAAACCAAATGTATATAGGGTCCTTTATACCTTCTCATTAACTTCAATAAGCTTTATAAGCTACAATTAACTCAACTTTACAAGGTCTCTCCTTTAAAGTTAGCAAAACAAAACCTCACATGGATTTTCTACAGTTAATGAAGCCTAGATTATCCCAAAGTCATTACTCAAATGTGGTGATAAAAAACAGCCTTCTTTATTGAACCTGAATACTACTAGGTTCTAAAGCAAAATTCAAAATACTTTTGAAACCTTGAAAGATGCTAGAACTACTTCTTGAAGTGTAGTTGTTTTTAATTATTGCTGCCTTTTAACCTATTCAAAATAATAGTTTTTAAGCAAGGAATAGCTCTAGTATGGTACAGCCAGTAACAGAACTGTTGAGTAAATGGTAATATTGCCATAAATCAGTAATATACCTTCCACATAGTATGAACTTGACCACATAATTATCCAGCAATTCTCATTAGTTATATATTAAAATATGAAATTAAGATAACCCGAGTGCTGGGTTTAAATGCATGCACCAGCACCGCCCATTATATTATTCTTACTTCAAAACTCAAGTTGTCTTCCTTAGTTATATACTAAAATATGAAATTAAGATAAAGGATGCATGAATATATTTATATTAACATAACACTTATGCTATAAAAAGGCTTCTTACACAATAACATCATCTTAGATACTTTTACATTATCATGACAAAATGCCATGGTCAAAGTAACTTATAATATAAAGCATTTAATTTGGTGCTCATGGTTTCACAGGATTAGAGTTCATGACCATCATGACAGGGTAATAAGGGATTCCCCTCTGTATGTTGTGAATACCACTGGTTAATAAAGAATATGCTTTAGGTCTATTGCAACACAGAATAGGGCAAGGCAGAAATTCCAAGCAGATAGAAGAGGAGAGAGTAGGTGGAGTCAAGAAGCCATGTAGCTGCCACAGGAGACAGATGCTGGATGCAGGACGAAATTTTACTGGTAGGCCACACCCATGTGGTGATACACATATTAATAGAAATATGCTAGAGTCATTAACCAAGCAGTGTTGTAATGAATATAGTTTCTGTGTAATTATTTCCAGTCTGGGAAGCTGGGAATGAATGAAGGAGTACAGAAAAAGACAGGCAGGCATGATACTAGAGCAATATCTGAGAGCTTACAATTGATCCACAAACAAAAGGCACAGAGAGTTAACTGGAATGATACGGACATTTTAAAATTCAAAGCCCACCCCCTGTGACAAACCTCCTCCAACAAGGCCACACCTCCTAGTTTTCTCAAAAAGTTCCGCCAAGTATTCAAATATGGGCCTGTGGAGGCTATTCCCATTTAAATTACCACAGTCATATTCTTTTGAAAACCATTCCAAAGTATTTTGAATAGTACATCCAGTGATTTTAAGTGTTTGTATATGAATCCTCAACTATTTAACCAAACTAAAGCTGTATTGAGCAACCTTGGAAATAGATGATCAATTTCTATATTCTAATCTCCAGTTTGGGGTCATTTAGTGATATCAAATCTGTCACTCACTAGTTGTGTGACATTAGCCAAGTTTTCATCCTCTCTATACTTCAGTATTCTTCACCTTTAAAATACAGTCACTCGGTTCCCACATGAGGTAATTTTGATGGTAACCTAGGCAAAGGTCCTAGAACAGTAGCTGTTACATAGTACAATATTAAAAAGTACTAGTAATTCATTTATGTTCAAAGGAAAGTAATTTGAAATTGAAGGCTTGGTTAGCAATATTATGACTATTAAAAATCTTTAAATGCAAATATACACTCTAACATAAATCAGCAGAAAAACTATTTTGGTTGAGGCTAAAGAGACATAGTAATGATTTCCTTAAGGGGAAATTTTTTTCATAAGCCTTATTGTGTGTGTGTGTGTGTGTGTGTGTGTGTGTGTGCATGTATGTGCAATCTAGAGAGAGAAAAGTACATGGCCCTTCTGTATGTTTAGGTTAGATTCTTAAACAGTCACACATTTTTTCCTCAGACTTTTAAAATGCTCTTGATGACTGCCAGGTTTTAAAATAAAATAAGTTCTGATCTATGAATTCATTCTTTGAGGAAAACCTTTGAATACATTATTAATTGAGTATCCTGGACCAAATAAAAATTCAATTACTTTTTTTCCTATTATCTGAATAAAATATAAATGCATAAATTTCATCACTCTTTTTTTTTTTGTTTTGTTTTGTTTTTCGAGACAGGGTTTCTCTGTGGTTTTGGAGCCTGTCCTGGAACTAGCTCTTGTAGACGAGGCTGGTCTCAAACTCACAGAGATCCGCCTGCCTCTGCCTCCCAAGTGCTGGGATTAAAGGCGTGCGCCACCACCGCCCGGCTTCATCACTGTTCTTAAAAGATTTTCTACAGTGGCAAGAAAGTAAAACATTTTTCTGCTAACTCAAGCTCATTTAGAGAATAAAGAACTCTTGAATTTTACTGTGGCCTGAAACTATTTGAGTTTCATTTTGTCTTTCTTTTGTGAAGATTACTTCAGTGACCCAGGACCATTCTGTAGAAACAACATATAACATCACTTCAAAGACACACTTAACAGTTCTACAAATTATAACCCCACATAGAAATCATTTTCACAAAAATATGCCTCTTTTTGTTTTCTTCTTCATTCACTCTAAATGTTTCCTTTCTCATCTATCCTGAGCTGGAAGGAAGTGAGAAATGAGACTGTTTCCGAGATATGCATCTTTAAGGAAAAGACTTGGCAGGTGATAATCATCTCATCTGCTTGCTTCAATTAAAAAAAAGAGACAGCCAAGGGTGAACCTGTAATCTTGGGGCAAATGCTCCCCAACCATATTTGTTTTATGTAAAAATATATCTGGTGTAGGAAGTCCTTCTGTTTATGTGTTGCTTTCATTGGTTAATCAATAAAGAAACTGCCTGGCCTGATAGGGCAGAACTTAGGTAGATGGAGAAGACAGAACTGAATTCTGAGAGGAAGGAAGCAGAGTCAGGGAGAGACAGGAGAAAGCCGCCATGGAGACGCCAGGTCAGACATGCTAAATCTTTCCCGGTAAGCCACAACCTCGTTGTGATATACAGATTATTAGAAATGGGTTAAATCAAGACGTGAGAGTTAGCCAATAAGAGGCTAGAGATAATGGGCCAGGCAGTGATTTAAATTAATACAATTTCTGTGAGGTTATTTCGGGTATATGCTAGCCAGGCGGCCAGGACAAACAAAGGACCCCCACACTCCTTGTAACACATATCCTTTTCTATGGTGGTTTAATTTTTGGTAGAGATTAGCTTAATAGTATTCAAAGAAAAATACATTGCCACCTAATGTCTCTGTAGACAGTGGGTAAAAGGTACTTCATCTGAATCAGAGAACACACTTCATTCCATCAATGTATATATGATAGAAAATCTTGTTTTGCTTTTTGTTTTCCATTGCACTATTTTAGGGTTTCCAAAAGAAAAAATTAAGTAGCATTTTTAACATTGTGTCAGCAGTTCTTAGATGATTTTCATATCATAAAATTTAAAATACAGTTGGGGAGCAGGTGAAATATTTCAGTGGGTAGAAGCACATACTATGTAAGCCTGGTAACCTGAGTCCGGAGTTCCATCCACAGATTCCCACACTGGAAAGAGAAAAATGATTCCTAAAAGTTGTCCTCCTGTCTCTTATGCACAAGCCTTGACTCACCCCCACCCTCACACACACACACACACACACACACACACACACACACACACACACACAAGTGATCATCACCGTCATCTGTAAAAATACAGTCAAGAACTGGAGCAATAGCTCATCAGCTAAGACTATATCCTGCTCTTACAAATGATTTCTTTCAGTTCTCAGCATCTATATCAAATAGTTCACAGCCTTTTATAATTCCAACTCCAGGGACATTTGATGCCTTTGATGTCCAAAAGAACCTGCACTTATATGCACCTACACCCTCCAACACATACAATTGAAAATAATAAAACAAATGTTTAAAAATACAATTGAGAACCTTACATTAGTTATTTATATAAAATGTTCAAATATATATGAATATATGTATATATTAGGTCATATCTTTATATTAGATGATCTTTCACTTTCCTAATTATTTTCTTATATTGTTGCTAATAAGCCACAATATATACAAGCCCTAATTTTAAGTAACTTAATTTTAAAATATTTTTATAATTGTTATTTTTTGTAGGATTCACATTAGGAACAAGGTGACTAATGGGATAATGTTAATTAGGAGGTCATTTTATATTTATAGTTGGTTAGCTAAGGGACTGGATAACTAAGGGACTTTTTAATTTTCTTAATAC